>NC_140590.1:1570298562-1570676421 GCF_964204655.1 Triturus cristatus | reverse complement strand
TGAAACGAATGTTCGGGAGACTTCAGATTTATGATGGGTGTCGGATAAGTTCTGTTATTATCTGGACATATCGAATGAATCGGATCAGTAAAACATCTAGTATTATTGCAGGACCTTCCTCTACCTACATAGGCTATGGTATCTGACTGTCTTACGGGATCCCCTGATTCGGGCACCTCGTTTTGTTCAAACTCGTCTGTCTCCAATCTCTCTTCATGTATACGTTCTATTTCTTTCCTTATTTTTCGACACATGGCTACTATACTTCCTTGTTTATCATGTCTTCCGTCTGATATATTCTGACTCCATCTCGTAAGAGTTTGCATTATTTCCGGGTCCACCCCCGGTCGGTCTTGATTTCTGATCACACAATTTACGAGAAAACGTAGCAATTCCCCCTGTATCTCCACTTTCTGATATTCCATAGCTCTGTTAATGCATTCAGGATCTCTCCCTGTTTGGACAAAATGATATATGTTATCCAGGTGCATAGCCATTCCTGGTAACTTCCCTAAAAACCCTGCAGCTCTTCTGATACGTAATGATGCCATGACCATTTCATCCTCTTTGCCGGGCACCGGGTCATATCTACAATCTACTAAAAGGTCCTTAAGCATGCGAGTATTTATAAGTTTGGGCGTACGTGTATGTACTGGTTCTTGAAAAGTAAGTTTACTTATTCGGGGTGGCGTAGAATAAATGCTAGTAGCACCTCCGATAGCCCCATCTGGGGTACTGGGCGCGAAAGGATTCGTTGAACGTGCTACAGCAACTACAGGTGTGGACACAACTGTAGAATCGGCTGCGGAGACAGATGCGGAAACAGATGTGCTTGCCGAAGCTTGTGTCGGAGTTTGTTGTTGCACAGAGACAGATACCTGATCTTGACGTTGAGCCCCCCCAGCAGACGGTCTATGTGGTGCGGGGTTAGCATACTCGGGAGCTGCGTCATCTAAATACGAGGAAAGAAAAACATCTTCTGCGGTTCTGGGATGTCCTTTAGGATGTACTTTTATTGGAAACAATGGGGGTGGCAAGTCTTTTGGTATCTCCGTAGTAGCCTTAGGTAATCCTTCGGCCAGAAGGGGATACATACCTTTCATAAGGGCATTTCTTTGCCTATCGGTTTGCTCTGCTTTTACTCGTGTACCCTCTTCAATCAATAAACTTTCTCGGACTTTATTTGCACTTTCTTTGCTTCTCTCTTCCTGTCTTAACGCCTTTTCGGTACGTCTATGTGATTCTTTACGCCATAACTCAACAGCGTCTTTCTGTGACTGTCTAGCTTTCCTCTTCCACAACTCTTCTTCTACTTTCATAATACATTCTGCATCCCAGGTCCCAGCTACGGGCCATCTCTGACTTTCTGGTAATTCTTTGGTGTAGTTCACCCATAAATCAAGAAATAATATGGCATCTAAGCCATGTTTGTGATACATGAAGTGCCCTGGAGTGTCCCTAGGAGGAATAGGAACTGCTTCTTCAAGTACCCCTTTTTTCGTAGTGATCTGTCTTAACTTCGAAAAGAGCGGCATATTGACAACTGATCTGATACTTGAACTTGAACACACTTAGTACAAAAAGTACAACAATGAACAATCATTCATACCACAATATGCAAGACGTTTAACACTTTAAACCTTAAACTTTAAACACATTTTTTTTTTTTTTTTTTAACCTTAAAAATGACCAACAATGATGATCGTCTGCATAACTAATCACCAAGCAGAATTCTTGACAATAACTAGATACTTCGGAATACTTGATATACTGCTAAACAGTACATATACACTGCTGAAACAGTGCAGACCGGATTTGTGTACCCAAATCCGTCTTGACCGGCACAACCTAAGTGCACGTCAGAACGCCTCCCCAGCAATGGTACTCACCGGGTAGCTCGGAACGGAAGGCCTCGAAATGGGACTGGACTGGACTCGACACTGCGGACATCGAACTCTCTGGACGTCGGGACTTCGAAATCTGGTGGGCCTCTGTATACCTCGGATCTTGCTCTCTCTGCTAGGCTCTGGTCGGGATACTTCGCACTTCTCACCGCCTCGTCTGGGTTGATCGCAGCCTCAGTCGCCCCCGCTTGACCGGAGGGAGCTACAGGAAATCCTGCTGGTACGCGTTATGGTCCGTCCAGCTGTGGCAGGAGACCGGGCCTGCAACGCACCACCGGCGCGTGAGATGAGAAAGTGTCCCTGTTCGGGCGCCAATCATGTGGTAAATATTTTATTACCGGGACTGAATTTAATACGGAATCTAAATAAAACAGCTCAGTGAAATAAGAGGCAGAATCCGTGGTATAAGAGGTTTCTGAATGGGCTTTATTCAAAATGGCCGACTCGAGTCGCGGCCTTCATGTTCCGTCACCACGGGGGTTCAGGAAGTGAAGTACAATATTTTATTGACAGTCAGTCATTTTTATAGAATGTACATTACAATGAAACAAATGCAGAAGGCGTAACAATTGATAAGAAAAGTGACAATTTACATGCGTAACCAAAAATGGGCGTAATGAGGAGTAAAAAGAAACATAATTGGTTATAAGGTCATATGATGTCATATATAGGTGGATCTATAAGATAATACTTGGCATAGATGCGCGCGCAGCTGCATGACGTGTGATTGACGTGCAGCTAGGGGGTGACGGGGACTTGACATTTAGCTCTACATGTGGAGACAAGAAGTCTGGGGGGTCACGTCAACCTAATCCCAAATCATATCTAACATCCTATGTTTAAAGAACTATGTTATCCACAAAGGAAGGACTCTCGGACAGAATCTATTCTATACTGACTGTGTGTGCGTGTACAAGCGTCTAAGTGTCTATATGAGGTGCAAGAGGCAGAAACTTTCCATGGTAACGGGGCTATGAATTACTTGCATGAGGACAGAGAGGCCGGCCCCTTTGCTCGGTAGCTGAAGGAAATGTTTACCTAAACTACTAGACAGGAATGCATCGGCTGAGGAGCGAAGTAGATAATTCGAAGGTGAAATACGGTTTCTTGGCAGGCAGGCGAAACCGGCCGAGGCAGGCACCGTTAGCCGCACAGGGAGTAGGACAAAGTTCATGGATACAGATGCGAGCTCAAGCTGAAGCTGTCAGAGGCAGAGAACAAGGAAAGGCTTGATGGCAGAATCAGGGCCTACTCGCCTGAACTGCAAAATGGAGTAACTGAGCCATATAAAGTCGGTGGCCTTTCATACTTAGGAATCGAATATCCAGCCCATTCATGGCGGATCTGACAGAGGACATGTTGACGGTGGACGCACATGTGTTTGCGTCTTAGAAACTGGAACTGGAGGGAACATACATGTACTTGTAACATGCACATAGAACCGTTGGGGTCCAAGATAGGGGACATAACTGATCATGAAAATCCATATTTCCACAGCACCATAAGTGGCAATAGATCTCGATTTAGCCAGGTGGATTTTAATCATTTCTGGAAGGGGCTTACTGCCCTGTTTTTTTTAAAAACGGATAATAGCGGCTGTGCTCTTGCCCATACAGTCTGCCCTATTCTGTACCATCAGCTTCCAAGACTGTTTTAAATCGAAGACCACCCCTAAGTAGTTAAAAAGCTTTTGACCTGTTCTATATTCCCCAATCGAGATAAAAACTCAGTGGTTTCTTTTTAGCAACCCCATGGCCAAAATAAAGGTCTTAGTTTTATTTACTTGGAGGTCCAAGTCGAACATAAAGGCTGTGTAGTCAGCAATAAGATTTTAAAGTGCTATTGGTGTTCTAGCTAACAATATTCGCTTCACCTTCTTATAATAGAATAAGAAGGGGGATGGTTTGAGCTTTGATGGATGTCTTTCAATGTTTTAACTAGAGCTTTGTTCAGATTATTAGTATAGAGGGCAAATAGAAAAGGGGCCAGAACACATCCCGGTCTGACCCACCTTTCCAATACTCCCAAATGCAAAAATACCGGTCGCAAAGGGGCAGATTCTGCTAATCTGCCCATTTGCGACCGGATTTTCGGATGATGCATGGGGCCCATTATTTCTACTGATTATTACTGCAAAGGTCCCCAGGAAGCAATCTACTGCTAGAGACGCCTTTGATGGTTTCTGTAAGTGTGCAGTATTTTCAAAGTCCTCAGAGAATTATGGGATCAGATCCAGGAAAATTATGAATTTATTCAACTTTGTCAAGAATAAAAAGATGTTTGTATTGCCTTTACTGCACATATTTTTACCTTCATGTTTGGAACAATGGACATTTGTGTATTTGGGGGTTTTGTGGAGCAAATTAGATATCTTCAATAGGATTCCGCATACAATGCAAAGAAATTATGCATGTGACAATGTACAATATTAAAATATTCCACTGAGTATTATAGAAGATTCACTCCTTGTTAACATGACAGTTACTTTTACTTTCAACGGAAATAGTAAGGGTCAAATGCATGCACCGCTTTACTTTATTCAGGATGTTCAAATCTCCTGATTGTTTTTTTAGTGTGACACTGGATGGCCACCAGTCTGGCCCTCAAACTGTTTTACTTGTGTGCAAATCTTTCACATCGCCTGTAAAGACATATTCATCTAAAGGAACTGCAGTTATGTATTACTTTGTAGTCTGATATTCCAATTTCTCTCATGTATTCTGGCCTTGCTTAAGGTTCCAACCATCAACAGTGTCCTACTGTTGTTGTCTTGACCCAGCACACACGCTTTCATTTTCTGAAATGTTTATGATGGTGTTTATATCCAGAGTGGTGTATGTGTCTCATAGTGGAAGAACACCCCTGGCATTTGTGGTGTCAAATGTGGGTTTCCAGATTTTTCCAGTGCAATACGGGATTATGTGAATTTATGTCCTGGCCACAGCGTTGTGTCACCTGACTCCTATATTTCATTCAACCTGAGGAATGAACTAGGCTAAAGCCTGACCGGCCTCACATCTTGATTGCCCAAGATCTGTGGATAGGGAAAAGGGTGCATCAGTGTTTTGAGCAGATCCACAGGTGCCTGTGATCTGAAGCTAAAATAGTAAGGAACATATCGCAAAGAATTATAGAGGTATTCTATTTTGTCACCATGCTGGTACAGGGAGACAGATGAGCTGCAGATAACACTGTCATATATCTATTCCAGTCTATAATGTACAATGCTATTTTCCTGATTTTATCCTATAGGTTACAGTAGAGGATCTATGCTGCTAACATTAACAGACTGGTTATTTAACCTTTGTTTTTTTCCACCTGGTGAATAGGAAAGATAGAGATGGTTGAGGGATCTTCTGCTCCTGAAGAAAGTCCACAGATATACACTATAGGAAGCGCTGAAACATGTACACCTACTTATGATAGCGAGGAAGGTATCCAAATAAGCATCACTTAACTCCCTCTTTTATTTGTGGGGTGGGGTGGGCTGATTTTCATGTGGAGAAGCACACGATGGAGACAGTAACACTGCTTGTGGGATTTGCCAGGGAAAGCCCACTAGGGATCAAGAAACACAGAGCACAGGGGCTGTGATGCTTGCATGGAAAAAGCACTCAACATAGAGTGCAACGCAGACTGTTGAGTATTTTGTGGGGGAGATGCACAAGCGGGAGAGAGCAACATTGGGAGTGAGGAGTACATTAGAGAAAGAGCAACATGTAGCACAGGGGCATTGGTTTTGGCAGGAGGAAAAGCACACAGGAAAACACATGTGCTTCCTTGCAGTGGTTAACCAGAAAGTAAAAAGGGGTTTCCTAAAAGTGAGCAATGGGCCGATAGGAGGCAACCAAGCAAAAGCATTGTAAAGCGTCAATACTATGGGGAAGGGAAAAACACAAGATGGACAAGTAGGGGCCAAGAAAGCCACTAGTTAGATGCAAGCAAATAGAAGTGAAAATAAAACCAACAAATTGCGAGCATTAGGAAGGGTAAAATCCCGCAATAGGTCTTTCACAACCAGACAGCTTGCATTGCATTGCCTTGTAGGCAAGATCTAATGAGAAGTCGTTTTCCACTGACCCCGCTCGATATTAGCATTTTCAGGAAATTGTGTGCTATTGAAAGACATAGGCTTCTTTTGTTGCATCAATGCCTTTGACTGGATGAGGTCTCCCACATTATGATCATAAGAAAAAAATACAAACATCCTTAAGCTTGTAGTGCTGATCAAGCCTATGTTAGGGGCATGTGATCCAGTTACTGCAACAGTCAGATTGATGGAGTCTATCCTGACCTCCAGAAGGTGAGAAGTGGTCTGTCCTAGGAGTCACTGGAAACTAGTGAAGCACTCACCATGTACAGTGAAAGGTTTGATATTTTGTTGCAGCTGTTGCGGGACTCCAGTGAAATTCAAAAACTTCCTCCACCAATTCCTTTGACCGATATTGACATCACAGCACATCCCGCAAACAGCAGGACTCTTCCTCCTGCTTTGTCAGCACAGACCTTGGCAACCAAGGTGAAAATAATCGTCACCACACCAATCCCCATGGGTGCAAAATGGCTAAAGAATCACGCTGGAATCCCACAAAGCTAAATATTGTTGATGCATAGTAGTAAAGGGCTTTGGGTTGGTCTGTTAGCTTCTGAAAGAGGACTAAACCAAGGTCAACCAAACTTATCCTCTTCTTGTTGTCCCTGGAGCAAAGGAGACCAATTGATGAATATTGGCGCTCACAATTGAGTTCATGGTTAGGTTCCTCAGTTTCTTCAGTGTTCTCTAATGGGAAAATTCCCTTATGGGTTTTTTGGTGCTGCGTTTTTTATTTTGGGGGGATGAGATGGGAGGAAAAGAATACTGAACAGCTGAACAGGGTTTGCTACAATAGACAATCCAAGCATATTTCCAGCCCTCCTTTACATCCCATAAAATATAATTTCAAGACGTACGTATAAGATATCACTCGCCAAAATCCCAGTCTCATAAAGTGACCCCAGCATGCCTTGTTGATGAGGACCCACCGTCTCAGAGATAGAGATCAGCATGACTGGCATGAGATGGATATAGTAAACCCCAAGACGACGCGCCCTTCACAAGCCATTCAAATAATCCTAACAGAATTAAAATTAGGCTTCTGACCAAAGGTACCACTTTGCTTGTCAGTATTGAGGTTCTACTAACAGGATAGTGATTAATGATAATTCCTTCCAAACCGCGTGCAAAGAGAATGCCTAATACTAAGCCATGGTTTAAGATCTTTTCTGGGAACAACTGGAGGTAGATATTTATCTAAAGCTGACTCCGGGGTCGTATGTTGATCACAACCCAGCATAAAAAGATGGCCCCAAAGATCAAATACATGACCCTAGACAACAGATAATAAAAGATGATTCTTCCAAAAATACTTCCCAGACAAGATCCAGTTTTCAAAGCGTTTACGAGGATGTTTTTTAGAAACATCCGGTGAGAAGCGTTTATCTGAAGCCAACTCACGGCTAATGCAGCGCACACAGTCAAGATTCCCAGCATGAACCCAACTATAAAATCCACCACAGCGGACAACAGATGATAAAAGATGATTTTTCCAAATAGGCATATCACGACACCTTCAAATGCAAAAGCAGGTCCGAGGATCTCTTCTACGAACCACCGGAAGTAGTAGTTTTTCTGACTGAAGGCGTCTAAAATGATCGTACAGATGAAGACAAGGAACAGATGCTTGACCACGTACAAAAAGCGTCCCACACCTGGCCCTAAAAAACAATTTGAAAAGCAGTGTAGGTTTCAAAATTAATTTTGTAATAGCTTTAAAAATCATCAACTGTCATCAGAATTACAAGCTAATATTTGACATTTGTTCATTTACATTTTTCCATAGTCCCCACATCACTTCTTTTGATTGTTTTTATGAGGAGGAAATGCAGAAAAGATGAGTCGGAGAGCAAATTCATTAAAGGGGCCATCCAATGAAAAGAAAAGAAAGCTTGTCCTCTTACCCATGACACATGAACAATCATCAACATTAGAGCTCTGCAAAATCCCTTTAATAATGCCTGGGTGTTCTGTGGGGACTATTGTGAAATAATACACTAGGTTATGAGTTTAGGGTTAGTAATCTGAGAGGAACAGGTAGGTTTTTATGACCTTCTGAACTTTATAAAGTTGCTTTTGCCATAAGACTACAAGAAGCTACAGGCAGGGTGGTTCAAAAGCTTTAAGCCTGGCTGGGGCAGGGATCTTCCTCCCATCCACATATATCTTATATGAGCTGGGGATAGCAGGTTTTAGGAGGGTGAATCTATTGGTCTGGTCCGTAGAAAGGTTAGGAGCTTCCCAGAGCAGGGGTGTTTAACATAAGCCGAGAAGGTCAGGACCCTTGCCAGAGTTTCTGGAAATCCCTATATATATATATATATATATATAAAAACCGCAACATTCTATTTTGAATAACTTTGGCGCCGGTCGACGAATCCTCGCGAAATTTTCAAAATAGGTGGGGCGCTACGCTACGCTCCTACCCTGAAAGTCTCGGGGGGATTCGTCAAGCGGGGGCTGAGATAAAAGGGGGGTCCCAAAACGCATTTTTCCCATGCATTTTTCCATAGGACCTTTAGACACAGCTACAGCCCGAACGGCTGAACAGAGTTCCTTGAAATTTGGCAGAGAGGTAGTCTACAGGTCAAGGAAGTGCCTTTTGTAGGTTTGGTGTAAATCTGTTCAGTAGATTCTGAGAAAATAGCCTTTAAATCAATATATATATCTGAGCCAGCTTACGGTGCGCTTACGGTGCGCTTACCGTACGCGTACGGTGACGTGCGCGAGCGCGATTCTGATTGGCTGTTAGATCTTAGTAAACATTCGAATCGGTCGAAACCAGGAAGCGGCGGCCGCCATTTTCTCTCTCGGACTCTGAGGGGGGGATGAAAAACAAAGAGAATAAACATGTAAAGGGACTGTTTAGACAGCTCCCAACCACCTCAGCTTGCTAAATGTGTCCCCACAGAACCCCCAAGGCCAAAAATTCATTTTTATTTTTTTACGAAAATTCGCCGATTATGCTTACCGTAGGCGTACGGTCACAAAATTAATAAAAAAAAAAATTATCCACACTCTCCCCACCCCGTGTGCAAATGGTGCAACGAAGCGCATAATATGTCCACCACGTGCGCACGGTGCGCGAAGCGCATCGAGCGTAAATGGCCCATCCACGGCACTAACTGCGTAAAGTGGGCGCGCGGTGCACGCGTGCTCACTGTGCGCGCACGGTGCGCGAAGCGCACCGTTCGCGCACGGAACGAACTGCGTTAAGTGGGCGCGCACGCCACGAATGGCGTAAAGTAACTTAGCATTTAAAAAACCGTACAAATTCACTGAAAAAACCATAGGTTTCACACACGTTATAGTTAGGAATTAGCATTTAAAAAACCTTGCAAATTCACTGAAAAAACCATAGGTTACACACATGTTATAGTTAGCTGGACATTTTACTGATAAAAAACCAATGAAATTCCCCCGTTATAGTTAGTGCAGGCAACTATAACTCACGCGACCGCAATCCTCTGCTGATGACATATGTGTCTTTATGAAAAAAAAATATTTGTAATATATGTATAGCTAAAATTTAATGGAAGAAGACATAGGCAAATAAGTGTCTAAATACAATATTAGCATCAGCAGAGGATTGCGGTCGCGTGAGTTATAGTTGCCTGCACTAACTATAACGGGGGAATTTCATTGGTTTTTTATCAGTAAAATGTCCAGCTAACTATAACATGTGTGAAACCTATGGTTTTTTCAGTGAATTTGCAAGGTTTTTTAAATGCTAATTTCTAACTATAACGTGTGTGAAACCTATGGTTTTTTCAGTGAATATATATATATATATATATATATATATATATATATATGTATATATACATATATTCACTGAAAACACCATAGGTTTCAGGGGCGATATAGTTAGCTGGACTTTTCACTCGTACAAAACCATAGAAATTCCCCCGCTATAGTTAGTTCAGCTAACTATAACTCGCGCGCCCACAATGCACTGCTGATGACGTCACATATTACATCACTCATGACATGGTCAGTGACATCACTCATGACATCACTGATGACATCTCAAATGACATCACTGATGACATCATCCAGTGAATGTGTGTTTTTCTGAAAATTACATATGTTTTATATATGTATATCTCAAGGTCGATGGAAGAATAAATGGGAATATAAATGTCTACATGGATGATTTGTTTTTGAAAAATTGATTGTATTACTGACTGATTAAGTGTATCTTAGTGAGTAATGTTTAAATATGTAAATATCTGTATCAGTCTCTCACTTTTGTATAAGTGGCTGCATGGGTTGGTGAGTAGCTACATGAGTGTCTATATAGGTTATTAGTTGATTTTTTGAGTATCAGTATGAGTGTCTGATGTCTGTATGGTTCGGTGGGGGGTATTACGTAGTGCGGTGGTGTGCGTATAACTGAATATGCAGGTAAACGGATGTTTGATTCTTTATTTGCATGAGTGACTACGTGTGTGAGTAACTTTATGGATGAGTGGCGTTGTGTAACAGAATGTATAGGTGTATGAATACATATGATGAGTGAGTGCATGTATGAGTGACTGTATAGGACTGTTGGTGAATGAGTGGATGTGTATGTGGATCTTACAATTACTGAATAGGTTGTTGTAACTGGTATTGGTATGTCCATTGTTTTGAAAATTTTAATTTCTATTTTTGAATGTGTGTATGAAAGGTTATATTAGGGTGAGAGGAGGTCTGCCACTCTATCACAAGGATGATGTCATCAGTGATGTCATGAGTGATGTCACTGACCATGTCATGAGTGATGTAATATGTGACGTCATCAGCAGTGCATTGCGCGCGCGCGAGTTATAGTTAGCTGAACTAACTATAACGGGGGAATTTCTATGGTTTTGTACGAGTGAAAAGTCCATCTAACTATATCGCCCCTGAAACCTATGGTTTTTTCAGTGAATTTCAAAGGTTTTTTAAATGCTAATTTCTAACTATGCCTACAGAGATAGGACATGTGAAGAAAGAAGGAAAAACGCACAGAAAGAAAAAAAAGAAATGCAGAAAGAAGCAACAGAAGTCCTCAAAGACGAAGAAAAGTGCAGGAAGAAATATAACGTGCAGAAAGAACAAACAGAAGAGCAGAAAGAAGCCTTGTTGCAAAATCATCCTGTACCCTCAACTTTTTCAGACGGATACTGGTGGTAACTGAGTCTGCCTAAGCAGTCCTAGAGCCAGTGCTATGTGCTAGAAAGGAATCCAGGCCGGAGCATGATACATAGGCGGTGTCCTTTCCGCCGAGAGTGCACCACCCCTGAAGGACTGGGGGCCACCGGGGATGACATTCAGCATCTTCGATATGTGGAATGACTGGCAAAGGATGAGGATGCGTTCCCTGACTGAGGCTCATCTGTGAGTTTTAAACATTCAGCAGAATATTGCACGTACCTTACCTGAACTGCAACTCCCAGCATTAAATGCGCAGTCTTATGCAAAGCAGCCCATAGGGGGCGCGCAATAAAAGGAAATGCTGAGCAGCAATGAGGTGGTGTGCGTGGTTCTTCTCTGCACTACAAGCCTTTGATAAAGAGATAAACTTGAAACGCGTCAGGCTAGAGTTTTGTGGAGCTGTGAAAGGTATCAGAAAGGAAACGCTTCCATACCTGTAAGGCGGGCTGTGCTTGGGGCCCGTGTCAGCATTCAAGTGCCTCTTGCTAGAAAGGAATCCAGGCCGGAGCATGATGCATAGGCGGTGTCCTTCCCGCCGAGAGTGCACCACCCCTGAAGGACTGGGGACCACCGGGGATGACATTCAGCATCTTCGATATGTGGAATGACTGGCAAAGGATGAGGATGCGTTCCCTGACTGAGGCTCATCTGTGAGTTTTAAACATTCAGCAGAATATTGCACGTACCTTACCTGAACTGCAACTCCCAGCATTAAATGCGCAGTCTTATGCAAAGCAGCCCATAGGGGGCGCGCAATAACAGGAAATGCTGAGCAGCAATGAGGTGGTGTGCGTGGTTCTTCTCTGCACTACAAGCCTTTGATAAAGAGATAAACTCGAAACGCGTCAGGCTAGAGTTTTGTGGAGCTGTGAAAGGTATCAGAAAGGAAACGCTTCCATACCTGTAAGGCGGGCTGTGCTTGGGGCCCGTGTCAGCATTCGAGTGCCTCTTGCTAGAAAGGAATCCAGGCCGGAGCATGATACATAGGCGGTGTCCTTGCCGCTGAGAGTGCACCACCCCTGAAGGACAGGGGGCCACCGGGGATGATATTCAGCATCTTCGATATGTGGAATGACTGGCAAATGATGAGGATGCGTTCCCTGACTGAGGCTCATCTGTGAGTTTTAAACATTCAGCAGAATATTGCACGTACCTTACCTGAACTGCAACTCCCAGCATTAAATGCGTAGTCTTATGCAAAGCAGCCCATAGGGGGCGCGCAATAAAAGGAAATGCTGAGCAGCAATGAGGTGGTGTGCGTGGTTCTTCTCTGCACTACAAGCCTTTGATAAAGAGATAAACTCGAAACGCGTCAGGCTAGAGTTTTGTGGAGCTGTGAAAGGTATCAGAAAGGAAACACTTCCATACCTGTAAGGCGGGCTGTGCTTGGGGCCCGTGTCAGCATTCGAGTGCCTCTTGCTAGAAAGGAATCCAGGCCGGAGCATGATGCATAGGCGGTGTCCTTCCCGCCGAGAGTGCACCACCCCTGAAGGACTGGGGACCACCGGGGATGACATTCAGCATCTTCGATATGTGGAATGACTGGCAAAGGATGAGGATGCGTTCCCTGACTGAGGCTCATCTGTGAGTTTTAAATATTCAGCAGAATATTGCACGTACCTTACCTGAACTGCAACTCCCAGCATTAAATGCGCAGTCTTATGCAAAGCAGCCCATAGGGGGCGCGCAATAACAGGAAATGCTGAGCAGCAATGAGGTGGTGTGCGTGGTTCTTCTCTGCAATGCAAGCATTTGATAAAGAGATAAACTCGAAACGCGTCAGGCTAGAGTTTTGTGGAGCTGTGAAAGGTATCAGAAAGGAAACGCTTCCATACCTGTAAGGCGGGCTGTGCTTGGGGCCCGTGTCAGCATTCGAGTGCCTCTTGCTAGAAAGGAATCCAGGCCGGAGCATGATACATAGGCGGTGTCCTTGCCGCCAAGAGTGCACTACCCCTGAAGGACTGGGGGCCACCGGGGATGACATTCAGCATCTTCGATATGTGGAATGACTGGCAAAGGATGAGGATGCGTTCCCTGACTGAGGCTCATCTGTGAGTTTTAAACATTTAGCAGAATATTGCACGTACCTTACCTGAACTGCAACTCCCAGTATTAAATGCGCAGTCTTATGCAAAGCAGCCCATAGGGGGCGCGCAATAAAAGGAAATGCTGAGCAGCAATGAGGTGGTGTGAGTGGTTCTTCTCTGCACTACAAGCCTTTGATAAAGAGATAAACTCGAAACACGTCAGGCTAGAGTTTTGTGGAGCTGTGAAAGGTATCAGAAAGGAAACGCTTCCATACCTGTAAGGCGGGCTGTGCTTGGGGCCCGTGTCAGCATTCGAGTGCCTCTTGCTAGAAAGGAATCCAGACCGGAGCATGATACATAGGCGGTGTCCTTGCCGCTGAGAGTGCACCACCCCTGAAGGACAGGGGGCCACTGGGGATGACATTCAGCATCTTCGATATGTGGAATGGCTGGCAAAGGATGAGGATGCGTTCCCTGACTGAGGCTCATTCGTGAGTTTTAAACATTCAGCAGAATATTGCACGTACCTTACCTGAACTGCAACTCCCAGCATTAAATGCGCAGTCTTATGCAAAGCAGCCTATAGGGGGCGCGCAATTAAAGGAAATGCTGAGCAGCTTGAGGTGGTGTGCGTGGTTCTTCTCTGCACTACAAGCCTTTGATAAAGAGATAAACTCGAAACGCGTCAGGCTAGAGTTTTGTGGAGCTGTGAAAGGTATCAGAAAGGAAACGCTTCCATACCTGTAAGGCGGGCTGTGCTTGGGGCCCGTGTCAGCATTCGAGTGCCATTTGCTAGAAAGGAATCCAGGCCGGAGCATGATACATAGGCGGTGTCCTTCCCGCCGAGAGTGCACCACCCCTGAAGGACTGGGGGCCACCGGGGATGACATTCAGCATCTTCGATATGTGAAATGACTGGCAAAGGATGAGGATGCGTTCCCTGACTGAGGCTCATCTGTGAGTTTTAAACATTCAGCAGAATATTGCACGTACCTTACCTGAACTGCAACTCCCAGTATTAAATGCGCAGTCTTATGCAAAGCAGCCCATAGGGGGCGCGCAATAAAAGGAAATGCTGATCAGCAATGAGGTGGTGTGCGTGGTTCTTCTCTGCACTACAAGCCTTTGATAAAGAGTTAAACTCGAAACGCGTCAGGCTAGAGTTTTGTGGAGCTGTGAAAGGTATCAGAAAGGAAACGCTTCCATACCTGTAAGGCGGGCTGTGCTTGGGGCCCGTGTCAGCATTCGAGTGCCTCTTGCTAGAAAGGAATCCAGGCCGGAGCATGATATATATATATATATATATATATATATATATATATATATATATATATAGCACTGAAAGCTTGGGTGGATGCCAGGGAGGCCCCGGCATCCACCCAAGCTTTCAGTGCTTTCTGTAAATCCTCTTTGGTGTTGAGACCGGTGGTAGCGATTTTAAGTTCTTTGCAGAATTGCTTTAGTTCTTTGTGCGTGTATTCTTCTAGTTGTTCCACCTGGAACACCCTGTTGGCGTTGGTTTCTGCGGGGATCATGACGTTTCCTTCTGCCATCTTTGTCGGTAGTGCGTCCGTCGTTCACGGTACGATCTTCAGGTGATGGGCCCGAATCCCGTCGCTTGCCATCAATGTTAGACGGCGACCTCAGAGGAGCCCGGAAAGGGGGTCCTGGCTACCCTGAGATCCACCCTCAAGTATCGTAGCCGGGCACTGGCGGGAGACTCCTCAGGAGGAGGAATCCCGTATCGAGGATCGTACTTCTGGCACCACACCACACAGAAACACCACACCGTGCGTTCTTAGGAATCACTCTTTATCAAACAGGTTAGCACTGCAAATATGTACAGGGGGAGCGCGGGCTCAATGAGTCTCGGACGGGATAGGGGGTAGCGGGACAGTCTCTGGTAAAAGGTTCAAGGCGAGGACGTACCCGGCACACAGCTCACAATCCTCGAGCTGGGGGGTAGGCTTGTTGTTGTTGGGGTCCGGCGGGACCAGTGGAGTCGGTGGAAGCCGCGAGTCACTCAGCGGGCTCAGGTACAGTTCGGAGGTCTTACGATCTTCAGGGAGCCGTGAGTCACTCAGCAGGGCTCAAGTACAAGTTCGGAGGTCTTACGATCTTCGGGGAGCCGCGAGTCACTCAGCAGGGCTCAGGTACAAGTTCGGAGGTCTTACGATCTTCAGGGAGCCGCGAGTCACTCAGCAGGGCTCAGGTGGTTCTAAGTTTCAGGAGCCGCGACCGCGTCAGCAGGCTCTCGTTGTTCCAGCGTCGAATCTGCCGGACAGTCTCAGAGCACCCCTTGTTATAGGTCGACCCCTCTTTGATGTCCGGAGTCTGTGCAGGCAGGGGTCTTGTCACCTGGGGGTCGCTTGTCGGGGTTTCCTGCCATTGTCTTTTGATCCTTTCAGGGCCGGGTCGGGAGGAGTCCCAGACACCCAGCAGGCGTGGAGCCAGCTCTCAGGGAGGCCGGAGGGCCGATCGAAACTCATCGTCCCAGGGGAGTTCAGAGGTGCGATAGAACTGCTCCTCCCTCTCTCATCCCCTGGCAAGCGGGGTGTCCTCCAGCCGGAGTGGCGCCTGAGTGGGCACGCGGGCCCGGGGTGGCCGAAGGGGGAGAGGCCATGGACGAGGATGTCCGGGTCGGGTGCGTGTGTTCTGGTGAAAAGGATCGGCTAGGCCGTGGGCTCGGGGCTGCAGGTACCAGGTTAGGTGGTGCGGGGACAAGTAGAGCCATGCTACGAGGCCGGGTCCAACACGCGTCCCCCCCAGCTGAAAGCCGGAGAGAACTGCCCATCATCTTGGGGGGTTCTCTTCGCTGAGGCGGAAGAACCGGGAGAGGCCGTCAGCGTTGGCGTGGTCCGTACCAGGGCGATGTTCTACGGTGAAATCCATCCCCTGGAGGGAGATTGACCACCGCAGTAGCTTGGGGTTTTCTCCTCGCATCTGCATGAGCCATCGCAAGGGCCGATGGTCGGTTTGGACTCTGAAATGGGTGCCGAACAGGTAGGGGCGTAGTTTCTTGAGTGCCCAGACCACGGCAAAGGCTTCGCGCTCAATGGTGCTCCATCTCTGTTCTCTGGGCAACAGCCGCCGGCTGAGGAAGGCGATGGGCTGGTCTAGGCTTTGGTCATTCACCTGGGACAGGACGGCCCCAATGCCATGCTCGGAGGCATCGGTTTGGACCACAAACTCCTTGGAGTAGTCGGGAGCCTGGAGGACGGGGGCAGTACACATGGCCTTCTTTAGGGCATCGAACGCCTCCTGGCAGGCAGTCGTCCACTGCACCCTCTTTGGCTGTTTTTTGGATGTGAGTTCTGTGAGAGGGCCGACAAGACTGCCATACCCCCGGATTAATCTTCGGTAGTAGCCAGTGAGGCCCAGAAAGGCTCGGACCTCCGTTTGGGTGGTGGGGGGTTCCCAGGCCAAAATGGCGTCGATCTTCGGCTGTAGAGGGGCGACCTGGCCACTCCCGACCTGGTGCCCCAGGTAGACTACTGATCCTTGCCCAATTTGGCACTTGCTGGCTTTTACTGTGAGGCCTGCCTGGCGCAGGGCGGTTAGCACCCTCCGGAGGTGCTGGAGGTGCTCACTCCATTCGGAACTGAAAACGGCGATGTCGTCTAGATAGGCCGCGCTGAACTGTTCCAGCCCGGCCAGGACTCTATTCACCAGTCGCTGGAAGGTGGCCGGGGCATTTTTCATTCCGAAAGGCATTACGCGGAAGCGGTAATGCCCATCTGGGGTAGAGAAGGCGGACCGCTCCTTGGCTCCCTCGGTGAGCGCAATCTGCCAGTATCCGCAGGTGAGGTCGAATGTGCTGAGGAACCGGGCTGCCCCGAGTCGGTCAATGAGCTCGTCGGCCCGTGGAATGGGGTGGGCATCGGCTCGGGTGATGTCATTGAGCCCCCGGTAGTCCACACAGAATCGGAGCTCGGGGGCGACACCGGGGGCCGCTGCCTTCGGGACCAGGACCACGGGGCTGGCCCAGGGACTGTCAGATGGCTCGATTACCCCCATGGTCAACATCTTCGAGACTTCAGCTTGAATGCAGGACCGGACCCGGTCAGGGACCCGGTATGCTCGGTGTCGCACCGGCGGGCTGTCCCCGGTGTCCACGTCATGGACACACCAGTCGGTGACTCGGGGGATCAGGGAGAAGAGGTCGGCAAATTGTCCTAGGAGCTGGCGGCAGTCCTCTTGTTGCTGGGCAGTGAGAGCTGGGGAGAGGTTCACTCCTTCCACGGAGCCACCCTGCTCCTTGACACACAGGAGGTCCGGGAGGGGATCGGACTCATCTTCGGCCCCGTCATCGGTGGCCAGCAGGAGGCTCAGTTCTGTCCGCACGAAGTGAGGCTTGAGGCGGTTCACGTGAAGGACCCGAAGGGGATCCCGAGGCGACTGGACGTCCACCAAGTATGTGACTTGACTCTTCCGCTCAATCACTTTGTAGGGCCCGGTCCACCTGTCCTGGAGGGCGCCTGGCTTCACGGGGGCCATGACCCATACTTGTTGGCCCGGCTGGAACTCGACCAGAGTGGCATTCTGGTCGTACCAGCGCTTCATCTCTTCTTGGCTTGCCTCAAGGTTGGCCTCGGCCAGTGCTCGGAACTTCCTGGTCTGGTTCCGGAGGGTCAGAACATATTGGAACACATCTCGTGGGGTGGTCTGGGGTGCCGCCTCCCACCCTTCCTTAACCAAACTGAGGGGACCTCGGACGGGGTGTCCATAGAGCAACTCAAACGGGCTGAACCCTAGGGACTTCTGGGGGACTTCTCGGTAAGTGAACAAGAGGCAGGGGAGCAGGACGTCCCACTTACGCCGGAGGGGCTCTTCTAGGCCCGTGATCATCCCTTTCAGAGTTCTGTTAAACCTCTCTACTAGGCCGTTCCCTTGGGGATGGTACGGGGTGGTGAACTTATAGGACACTCCACATTGTTGCCACAGGGACGTCATGTACTTCGAGATAAAATTAGTGCCGCGATCGCTCACGACCTCGCGGGGAAAACCTACCCGGGAAAAGATCCCCATCAGGGCCCGGCCCACCACGGGGGCCGTGACGGTGCGTAGAGGGATAGCCTCAGGGTATCGGGTGGTGTGATCCACTAGGACCAGGATGAAACGGTGACCTTGGGAGGTGGGGGGGTCCAGGGGCCCCACGATGTCGATCCCGACTCGTTCGAAGGGGGTACTGACGACCGGGAAGGGTTGGAGGGGAGCCTTGCGCTTCCACCCACTATTCCCACTAGCTTGGCACGTGGGACAGGACTTGCAGTGGGCTTCTACAGCTGCTCTCATTCTAGGCCAGTAAAAATGGGTCACGAGACGGCTGTAGGTCTTGTCTTGACCCAGGTGGCCGGCGAGGGGGACGTCGTGGGCTAAGCCCAGGAGGAAGTCTCGGAAGCGGAGGGGTACCACCAGCACCCGTCCGGATCCCAGCTCCACCGACTTCTGCTCACTGTACAAAATGTTATTTTCCCAATAAATTCGGTGCGTTCCAGTTTGGTCGCCTGCGGCTTGGCCCTCGGCCTGGCGCCGCAGTCTGACCAGGGAGGGACAAGTGGCTTGCTCCCGGCAAAATTCCTCCCGGGTGGGCCCGCCCTCGTGGCGCCATGGGGCCAATTCGGGTAGATCGCCTAACTCGGGTACTGGGGCGGTGTCGGACGGCGAGGGTTCGTCGCTGGCGACTGGCCCTTCCGATGGGGGGACGGGAGGACCCTCGGGGGTCACTGTTCTGACTTCCTTGGTCGGGGCGTCTTCGACTTCTTCCAGGGGGGGAAGTCGAGCTGACATAGATCGGGTGGTGGCGCACACCCACTCGGGGAGCCCCATCATTCCTAGGTGGGCCTTGCGCTCGAGGTGCTTCCAGGGAGAACTCTCCAGGTCGTTCCCTAAGAGGCAGTCGACCGGCTGGGAGGTTCTTACGGCAACCCTCAGTTTACCTGTCACCCCACCCCACTCAAACGGCACCAGGGCTACCTGACACATACTCTCTCTATTATCGGCGGAAATTACCGGGCAAAAGACGTTGGGGAGGATCTGCTCCTCGGGGACTAAGTGCCTGAGGACACCGGTGATGCTGGCCCCGGTGTCCCGCAGGGCCTCTATTTGGTGGCCATTGATCTTGACGAGCTGCCCGTATTTCTTCGTGTTGGAGGGCAGGAGGCTACCAGGGACCATCTCTCTATCTCCCAGGGATACTAGGGCCATAGCTGCGGGTTCCCACTCCCCGGTTTCCTCAACCTCCTCCCCCAGAGCTATGTTGGCTATCTGTCTTGCAGGGGTGATTTGGGTGGCCATGGGGCACTCTGGGTCATTGGCGTAGTGCCCGGGCTTCTGGCAACGAAAGCAAGTGACTGTTACCCGGTGTCCCCGTCTCCCGGGGGTCCCGTTACTGGTGGGGGGGGCGCTGGAAAAGGTGGAGGTTGGGTCTTCGGGGGGCTAGGCTGGGACTCTCGCTGCCCTCCCTGGTTCCCTCCTCCTCTCTGGCGGGGTGGTCCCTGACTGGCTCGGGGGTATTCTCCTACCATGCCCCGGGGGACCCGGGTGTTGGTCCAGCGGTCTGCTTCCACCGCCAGCTTCCTGGGATCGGTGAGTTTGCTGTCAAGCAGATGCTGGCGTAGTTCCACAAAGCAGTTCGCAGCCAGGTGTTCCCACAACATGAGGTGGGTGAGTTCCTCAAGGGTGGTGACTTTGCTGCCCTTGATCCACCCATCGAAGGCCTGACTGAAAAAGTTTACATATTCCACCCAGGTGGTGCCCGGGATTTTCCTGCAGTCCCGGAATCGCTGACGGTACATCTCGGGGGTGAGACCGTACCTTGTGAGTAGAGCCTCTTTCATGTGGCTGTAGGAGGTCTGCAGAGAGAGGGGTAGGTCGAGCAGGGTGTCTCTTCCTTCGCTCAGAAACCGTCCCCAAAACCCCGCCCCCCAGTCCTTCTGCGGGACCCGATGGGAGGTCATGGCGACCTCGTAGGCCCTGAACCATTGTTGAATGTCATCGTTTTTATAATATTCTTTGACCACGTCCTTGGGGATGTGGACCTTGTGCTCCGCTGGGGAGGCCGCCTCTCGGTTTCCCGGGGGCCTCCCTTCCTCGCTTCTGGCCATGAGCTCGATTTCCTTCAAGCTGCGTTCGTGCTCTAGTTGGAGCTTCCTTCCTTCGTGTTCCCGTTGAAGCTTCTTCTCTTCTAGCTCGCCTTGCACGTGCATTTGCTCTACTGCTAGCTTTTTTTCCGCTAACTTTAATTCGCCTTCGATTTTGAGTTTGGCTAACTCGAGTTCGTGATTGCGGCTTCTCTCTCTGTCCGCGAGTTCTTCCGGGGATAGGCCCCCGTCTGGTACGATGCCTCGCACCTGATTGCTGCTGCTTCCGCCTTGGGGGGGTTCGGCTTCGTCGGGGCGCTCCCCCGTGCCTTCCGGGCGGGAGGCCCCGGCATCCACCCAAGCTTTCAGTGCTTTCTGTAAATCCTCTTTGGTGTTGAGACCGGTGGTAGCGATTTTAAGTTCTTTGCAGAATTGCTTTAGTTCTTTGTGCGTGTATTCTTCTAGTTGTTCCACCTGGAACACCCTGTTGGCGTTGGTTTCTGCGGGGATCATGACGTTTCCTTCTGCCATCTTTGTCGGTAGTGCGTCCGTCGTTCACGGTACGATCTTCAGGTGATGGGCCCGAATCCCGTCGCTTGCCATCAATGTTAGACGGCGACCTCAGAGGAGCCCGGAAAGGGGGTCCTGGCTACCCTGAGATCCACCCTCAAGTATCGTAGCCGGGCACTGGCGGGAGACTCCTCAGGAGGAGGAATCCCGTATCGAGGATCGTACTTCTGGCACCACACGACACAGAAACACCACACCGTGCGTTCTTAGGAATCACTCTTTATCAAACAGGTTAGCACTGCAAATATGTACAGGGGGAGCGCGGGCTCAATGAGTCTCGGACGGGATAGGGGGTAGCGGGAGAGTCTCTGGTAAAAGGTTCAAGGCGAGGACGTACCTGGCACACAGCTCACAATCCTCGAGCTGGGGGGTAGGCTTGTTGTTGTTGGGGTCCGGCGGGACCAGTGGAGTCGGTGGAAGCCGCGAGTCACTCAGCGGGCTCAGGTACAGTTCGGAGGTCTTACGATCTTCAGGGAGCCTTGAGTCACTCAGCAGGGCTCAAGTACAAGTTCGGAGGTCTTACGATCTTCAGGGAGCCGCGAGTCACTCAGCAGGGCTCAGGTACAAGTTCGGAGGTCTTACGATCTTCAGGGAGCCGCGAGTAACTCAGCAGGGCTCAGGTGGTTCTAAGTTTCAGGAGCCTCGACCGCGTCAGCAGGCTCTCGTTGTTCCAGCGTCGAATCTGCCGGACAGTCTCAGAGCACCCCTTGTTATAGGTCGACCCCTCTTTGATGTCCGGAGTCTGTGCAGGCAGGGGTCTTGTCACCTGGGGGTCGCTTGTCGGGGTTTCCTGCCATTGTCTTTTGATCCTTTCAGGGCCGGGTCGGGAGGAGTCCCAGACACCCAGCAGGCGTGGAGCCAGCTCTCAGGGAGGCCGGAGGGCCGATCGAAACTCATCGTCCCAGGGGAGTTCAGAGGTGCGATAGAACTGCTCCTCCCTCTCTCATCCCCTGGCAAGCGGGGTGTCCTCCAGCCGGAGTGGCGCCGCTAGGCCCGGGTCGCGCTGGGGCCGGGCGGCCATCTTGGTGCATGAGTGGGCACGCGGGCCCGGGGTGGCCGAAGGGGGAGAGGCCATGGACGAGGATGTCCGGGTCGGGTGCGTGTGTTCTGGTGAAAAGGATCAGCTAGGCCGTGGGCTCGGGGCTGCAGGTACCAGGTTAGGTGGTGCGGGGACAAGTAGAGCCATGCTACGAGGCCGGGTCCAACAATCAGTAACCTTCTCTACATCTGATACAGATCCACGCAACAGAGCACTATTCAACTCATTTAACTTTAGTGCTGGACTTTTAGCAAAATACAATCTTCTCACAAACTTTCTCATTTCAGTATGATGTACTGCCAGCATCCTAAAATGGTGAAAAACACTTTGACAAACTTTCCTAGAAAGACAAGCCAGAGAATGTCCTTGCAAACCAGTATTCTTTCTCACTCTGCATGGATCTAGTCTTTGAAGCACCTTAATCTTCTGTTTAACACTTTTTTTACTATATTCTCTTAGAAAGTCACGTAATTTATCAATAGATTCTTGTCGTACAGTACAAATACTACTACAATTCCAAGTGTACACTGGGGCTTTAGGACGTTTCCCCATAACCTCATCAGCTAAAGCTTCTTCCTCATTTCTTGGACCCATTTTCTCCTTTTCCATTACACAACCATCTTTAACTTCATAACTTCGACCACTGGTGTCAACTGCATGCAGCAAACTATTACTTTGAAGATAACTCTCTTCATTAAAAAATGGTTCAGTACTTGAACTATGATTCCATTCTCCTAAGAACACATTAGAAAAGTTATTTTTTTCACTACTCTTTTCCTTTTGCTTTTCGACTTCATTACATTGACTATTTTATCTAATGTACGGATCCTGTTCAAAATTAAAATGAATAGTTTTCTTTTTAATTCCAAAGCCTTTGCAACAATTGATTCAATATGTTTCTTTTTCTTATAAAATATTGCTTTCTTCCTATATTTTTTCACATCCTTTAGCAAATTGAACACCACTCTTCTCTGAAACATTTTTTTATGAATGTTTTGAAATTCAGTTTTTCTTTTTAAGTCATTCTTTCTTGCTTCTGATTGTACATTAGCATTTACTAGTTTCTTTCTATTGTGTTGTTGTTTTCTTCTCAAAACACTATTTGCAGTGGATATACTTTCTACATTTTTTCTATGTTTGAGGATATTTTTAAAAAAATCCTTAGTCTGCTTACCAGAAGACTTTTTCTTTTTTCCAACATGAGGTTCTTCAACTAATTTCTGTTGTCCAGTTGTCTTCAAATATAGATGTTTTTGCTGTTCTTTTCTCTTTCTTGATTTTATAGGCATGTTTATTTCTGTGTTGTTCAGCAATACCTAAAGGAAACTAAAAAATACCTTTATGTAATTTAAATATATTACTATATTTTTTTTGAGCTTTTCAAATCCTATTATATGAGCTTCCCCTTTCCTACGAGTGCAAGTCTTACAGAACAAGAGCAACAGAAATTAAATCTCTGACAACAATTCCTGTGTGCACACAGACTCATGGTGTGATTCTAGGCAGAAAACGATATTTGATTGGCAATTTCAAAGAACATTTACTACTGTGGTGGAGCAAGTGATAATTACTGTAACAGCCTGACACATTTTCCTTATACTTTAGAGAGGCAGAAAAGAGCATATGTCCTAACAGCTACTTGAGGCAATGAGCATGTGGAACCTGGGTGAGTGATTAGACTAGAGCAAAGGAAATGAGCCTTGGTGATGTTGAATGTGTTAGCGTTACACACTGTTATCTGAAATACCACACAGTGCTGAATAGTAAGCATGGGAGTGCAGGAGAAGCAGCTGCCTGTGTGCTAAGAGTGTGTTTCTGGAGACTGTGTATTGTCAGGTGCAAGAGAGATCTGCATGGACGCTTCCACAACTGCATGAAGACTGCAGAGATGTATGTAAGATCACCTGTGGTAAGGCTAAATTGGAGTTTTGAACATGTAGGAACTACCTCACCCATTGCAGGAGTGGAAGGAAAATCTACCCTGTTGTTTTCAAATGTGTTAGCATTTGCCTGTCATCTGTGAGATGGTGATGTGTGCTGTATGCTAACCATCACAGTTCAAGAAAACAAGCTGCCCCTTTCCTACGAGTGCAAGTCTTACAGAACAAGAGCAACACAAATTAAATCTCTGACAACAACTCCTGTGTGCACACAGACTCATGGTGTGATTCTAGGCAGAAAACGATATTTGATTGGCAATTTCAAAGCACATTTACTACTGTGGTAGAGCAAGTGATAATTACTGTAACAGCCTGACACATTTTCCTTATACTTTAGAGAGGCAGAAAAGAGCCCATGTCCTAACAGCTACTTGAGACCATGAGCATGTGGAACCTGGGTGAGTGATTAGACTAGAGCAAAGGAAATGAGCCTTGGTGATGTTGAATGTGTTAGCGTTACACAGTTATCTGAAATACCACACAGTGCTGAATAGTAAGCATGGGAGTGCAGGAGAAGCAGCTGCCTGTGTGCTAAGAGTGTGTTTCTGGAGACTGTGTATTGTCAGGTGCAAGAGAGATCTGCATGGATGCTTGCACAACTGCATGAAGACTGCAGAGATGTATGTAAGATCACCTGTGGTAAGGGTTAATTGGAGTTTTGAACATGTAGGAACTACTTCACCCATTGCAGGAGTGGAAGGAAAATCTACCCTGTTGTTTTCAAATGTGTTAGCATTTGCCTCTCATCTGTGAGATGGTGATGTGTGCTGTATGCTAACCATCACAGTTCAAGAAAACAAGCTGCCCCTTTCCTATGAGTGCAAGTCTTACAGAACAAGAGCAACACAAATTAAACCTCTGACAATTCTTGTGTGCACACAGACTCATGGTGTGATTCTAGGCAGAAAATGATATTTGATTGGCAATTTCAAAGCACATTTACTACTGTGGTAGAGCAAGTGATAATTACTGTAACAGCCTGACACATTTTCCTTATAGTTTAGAGAGGCAGACAAGACCACATGTCCTAACAGCTACTTGAGACCATGAGCATGTGGAACCTGGATGAGTGATTAGACTAGAGCAAAGGAAATGAGCCTTGGTGATGTTGAATGTGTTAGCGTTACACACTGCTATCTGAAATACCACACAGTGCTGAATAGTAAGCATGGGAGTGCAGGAGAAGCAGCTGCCTGTGTGAGTGTGTTTCTGGAGACTGTGTATTGTCAGGTGCAAGAGAGATCTGCATGGACGCTTACACAACTGCATGAAGACTGCAGAGATGTATGTAAGATCACTTGTGGTAAGGGTTAATTGGAGTTTTGAACATGTAGGAACTACCTCACCCATTGCAGGAGTGGAAGGAAAATCTACCCTGTTGTTTTCAAATGTGTTAGCATTTGTCTCTCATCTGTGAGATAGTGATTTGTGCTGAATGCTAACCATCACAGTTCAAGAAAACAAGCTGCCCCTTTCCTACGAGTGCAAGTCTCACACAGACTCATGGTGGGATTCTAGGCACAAAACAGTATTCCTGGGTGATACCAGTACACCTTAACTTATGGTGAAGACATAATCCATAATATCTTACAAGTTCAAGACAGTTAAATATCTTCCAAAACATAAAATGTAAAACACTACTTTAAAAGAAGAAACAAATTTCTATTATTTATATCAAAATACACCACATACATCCCCTCTCAAATTCATAACTCACCTTTAAAAGTAGTTAGTTGAGAAAGAATTGTGCCACACACACAGCAGATTATCAGAGCCAGAATCTCTGAGCTGTACTCCTCTCACCAAAACCACTCAATGGCAAAATTTCCCTCTCTTTTTTCACACATATACATGTTAACTTCAAATCACATTGCTTCCCACATTTTTTTAAATGGAAACACACATTTCTATTGGTTGCAAATTTCAACCCTTTTCCAAATGATTCCTACCCCCAACATGACTTCTGCCTGCTACCATAGCAACAGATCATGGGACACTGGTGTGAGCAAAGAGGTCAGACGTTCAGCACACAATGTTTCTAATCCAAAGAGCAAGAGTGCTTGACTTTTCAAACCTAACAGCATATCCAAAGTAATCTTCTGTGGGAACACATTTTTCTGAACCAATACAAAACATGCTTTTAAAAATTTAAACATACAGCCTAGTTTTTAGTGTTGAATGGTCTGAAACAGCCAATGAGCTCTTTTTATTAAAAAAAAGTATGTAAGCCTCCATTTTACAACTATCTTTCTTTTCATATTGCCATTCTACTGAAAGACACCTTCTGAGTGCATCCAGATCTCCTTGAAAGATGTTCACAGTGTGGATTGTAGGTCATAGCTATGTCTACTGGAGTGAAAAGTATGCAGAAAAAAGAGGTATTGTGAAAGACCTTGCTTTGCCAAATGTAGACATTAAATGGATTGGTCAGAGAGGGTTAAAGTGGCACCAATTATTGCCTTTGGTGAAATCCTTTCTACATCTCCCACAGCCTGACCTTATAATTGTGCACTGTGGTGGAAATGACCTAGGCACTTTAACTGGGGTAGGTCTGGAAATGCTTGTTAAGGACACCTTTGTGCAATTGATGTCACTTTTTCCACAAACTACCTTTGTATATTCTAATATATGCCAAAGGCAAAAGGGGAACTGGTCCAACCAATATTGTCCGCAGTTTGAGAAAGCAAAAAAGCACGTCAATAAGTCTGTTTCTGCTTTCCTCAGAGACTATGGTATGGGTTCTATATACCAAAACAACTTGCGTTACAACATGCAAGGCATTTATAGAGGAGACGGTGTTCATTTCACAGATGAAGGGAACAGAGTTTTCCTCTTGAACTTTAGACTCTGCATCGGTACTTACTTGTAGGTACAAAAAAACACTCAATGAACACAACAGCTCTTTTTAGAGCCAACCAACATCTAAACACTTAAACTTTTATGGTCCCCCTGAGAAGGCCTAGGGGGTCAGGGACTCTCTAGGGGCGTTATAGTTAGGAATCGGCATTTAGAAAACCTTAGAAATTCACTGAAAAAACCATAGGTTTCAGGGGCGTTATAGTTAGCTGGACTTTTTACTCGTACAAAACCCTAGAAATTCCCCTGTTCTAGTTAGTTCAGCTAACTATAACTCGCTCCCGTGCAATGCACTGCTGATGACATCACATATTACATCACTCATGACATGGTCAGTGACATCACTGATGACATCACTGATGACATCTCAAATGACATCACTGATGACATCACTGATAACATCATCCAGTGAATGTGTGTTTTTCTTAAAAGTTTAAATATGTTTTATACATTTATAGTGAAAGGCCTATGGAAGAATGAGTGGGTGTATAAGTGTGTGAATGGGTGATTTTCTAGGTGCGTAACTGACTCTATAAGTGAGTCATTAAATGTATCTTACTGCAGACTAGTGACTAAACTGTGTGAATGTCTGTATGCGTCTGTGTGTTGTTGTATATGTGGCTGCATGGTTTTGTGAATAGCTATATGAGTGTCTATATGGGTTATTGATTGGTTGTCTAAGTATCTGTACGGGTGCCTGAGTGTTTGTGTGGGTAGGGTGTGTGTGACTCTGTGCATAGATGTGTGAGTGGGTGATTCTATGGTGCATGGTTTTAAGAGTGCAACTGTGATGGACTGTATGGTTGGATGAGTGTATGTATGAGTGTGTTAGTGATTGAATGTATATCTCAGTTGTACATGTGTCAGTAACTACATATGTGAAAGGCAGTATATATGTATGTAAGACTATATAAGTGGGTATATGTGAGAGTGTGTGATTGTGAGACCGCCTGTATTGATGAGTGTGTGCTTGTATTAGTAATTGTATAAGAGTGTCAGAATTTGTTAGTATTTTTATGAGTAAGTGAACTTGAGTGTGTTTAACTGTATAGGTGAGTAAATTGGACTGTGTTTGATTGTTTGCACAACTAACTAGGTGTGTCAGTACCTCAATGGAGGATTGGCGGTGTGTGAGTGTCTATATAGGTGTATAAATGCATATGATAGTCCTGTACGGAGTGACTGTAAGTATGAGTGACTGTACAGGTGAATGAGTGGAGGTGTATGTAGACCTAAGAGTCAATGAGTAGGTATGTAGTTATTGGTATTGGAGTATCAATGGTTTTGAGAATGGCCGTCTGAAATTTTGAGTCGGTGTATTAAAGGTTATATTAGGGTGTGAGAAGATGCACTAATTTATCACATGGATGACGTTATCAGTGATGTCATCAGTGATGTCATTTGAGATGTCATCAGTGATGTCATCAGTGATGTCACTGACCATGTCATGAGTGATGTAATATGTGACGTCATCAGCAGTGCATTGCGGGGTCGCGAGTTATAGTTAGCTGAACTAACTATAACAGGGGAATTTCTAGGGTTTTGTACGAGTGAAAAGTCCAGCTAACTATAACGCCCCTGAAACCTATGTTTTTTTCAGTGAATTTCTAAGGTTTTTTAAATGCCGATTCCTAAGTATAACGCCCCTGAAACCTTTGTTTTTTTCCGTGAATTTTAAAGGTTTTTTAAATGCCAATTCCTAACTATAACGTGCATGAAACCTATGGTTTTTTCAGTGAATTTCAAAGGTTTTTTAAATGCTAATTCCTATCTATAACTTATCTCTGAAGATATCATGTTTAATGATTTTGATTGGATTTCTATATTTTTCAAATTCAGTGTGTCAATTTCATTAATTATCTTTTTTTAAATACTTTTTTATCACCATTTTTTAAACTTATTTTTTCAATTAATTCTTTTAAAAATTTAAAAATATTATTTGAACTTAATGGGTTTTTCAAACATATTTTTTACATTTTACAAAATATTTTTTTTAACTATATGTTCAAAACTGTATTTTATATATTTTCTTCAATGTTTGTGGATCCGCGGACCCTATGCGCACCGTTCTTGATCCCTACGCGATAGCATCCGTGCATGGTATGCATTGGGTACGTGGTTAGTGCGCAATTCCAATGCGACCGGTACGCGACTCCCAGCCTATACGTGACACGTTCGATGTACGTAACGCGACGTTTACACGCTTCCGCGATGCGTCATCTGCGTCTATGATGCAGTGGGTGCACGGATCCCGCGAAGTATTTAACATTTAAAAAACACATATGTATGTATTTCAAGTGAATATTAATTGAAGACAAACTCTTAACTAGTCTTAAAACTAATATATTTTTACATCTAATTCTATAATCTTTTTTTATTCAATTTCGCGGATGGGCGCAGGGTGCGTGCTGCGTACGCGCAGGGTGCACGGATTAGGCCTGGGCGGTAAATTCCATTCCGCTCGCGGAATTTGCGGAATTTGGGTAATTTCGCGTTCCGCGGAGAACGCGAAATTGCCCAAAATTCTGCTTTCCGCAACTTCGCGAAATTTTTTGCTTGTTCGCGTTCTCAAAATGCGTGTTCGCGAGATATTTCTCCCCGAGCACGCAAACAGCGATTGTGAACAGGAAAAAAGCATCGCGAACAAGCAATTCCGCGTGTCCGCGGAATTCTGCATGTTCGCTGAGATTTTTTACCGTTTCACGGAGATTTGCGTAACGCGATTACGCAAATTCCGCCCACCTCTAGCGCGGATCCCATGTGACCTGCAAAAAAAGAGATTTGATTGGTTCATTACACTTCCTCTTCTAACTATTGAAAGACCCCACCCATTTCAATCATTCTTCTTTGACCTTCTTTGGAGCACCATCTCTTTGGAGAGAAGAATATTTTTTAGACTAAGTTCACACTTAGCTCTAACTTTTTTCAACCAAAAATGGCTTCAGGGCAGCGGGCATCACCTGCATCACCTCATACTTCTGAGGATGAATTTTTGCTGAGGCACCACCCAAAGAACGTTTTTCTTCAGTGGTGTGGACATTTTTTACTTTTCCCGAGGGGCAGAATAAGACCAATGCCACCTTGGTCACGTGCAAGATTTGGAAAAGAGTCCTGTCGCGAGGGGATCCTAACAAGAAATACTCTTGCGGCACGGCAAGTATGATGAAGCACATGAGGACCCTTCATCCAAACAATCTTGCACGAGAAGAGTGCCGACGGATGAGAAACACTCCTGCTCCTGCGCCATCCACCTCATCGCAGCCGAGCACATCAAGAGTGCATCCATCAGCCCGAACCTTGGACATTCGTCCTCAAATTCAATTTTTAAAAGTGCTCTGCGACTTTGTGCTATGGTGAGCAGTCGATCGATCTGATCTGCCGCCGCCAAGAAAGTCACATTTGCTCGTTTTTTTAAAAAAATTTTATTGTTCCCTGAAGTTCATTATTTGGTTTCTCCTGTTTTTTTTTTTGTTTTTTTTGCAGAAAAACCAAAAAAAATTAAAAAGTGTTCAGAAAACCCACAAAAAATTAGGAAAGAAGAAAGAAGAAAAAAAAAGTTCTTGTAAGAACTAACTTTCCTGGTTTAAAAAAAGAGCTAAATTTCTTTGTTAGTGTTAGTTTAGATGAATGTATGTGTAGTACGTAATTGACTGAATGAATGCATTAGTAGCGTATGGTGAATGTATAAGTGCAGAAGTATGAGGAAGTGCTGCAGAATCACACAGTAACCTCTTTAACTGCAGTGTGCTGTAGTACTTCCGAAGCACAGGGATGCAACATATGTACATAAATATGTTGCAAATCTATGCTTCTGTCTGCACGGCTGCTTAAACTGCAGCCATGTAGTGAGACAGGCACCCTTGCACCGTAGTGCAAGGATATCTGTGTCATGTGCTGTTTGTTTTTCTGCAGGAAGACACACCTTCCTGCACAAAAACAACGAGAAAATGTATTTTTCTCCTTCAATGTATGCTGAACATTTCAGCATGCATTGAAGATATAAACATGTGGAGAAATGAAAACAATTCTCCTTGTTGTGCTTTCCTACACCAATTTTAGAATGGGGCACCATTCACACACATATCGAGATTTATGATTTCTGGTAAATCTAGACATGTGTCTTGTTCTATGAGTATTCAGTGCAATCATGCACAACAACACTTATAGAACACCCTATCAACGCAAAGTGGTCTGCATGATGAGGTTGTATTTACATGGAGTATAAAAAGTGCACAGAGTGCCTTTTCCTCTCTTTGTAAATATGAAACAGTATCTTACACAATAACTATGTTACAAAAAGTGACATATTTCCGTTTTTAAAATTCCTTGCGAATGATAAAAGTAAGCACAGAGTTTTGTCTGCAAAGATGTTCAAAGAAGAATGATTGAAATAATTGCGGTCTTTCAATAGCTAAAATAGGAAATAATATGAACCCCTCAAATCTCTTTTTTTGCAGGTCACATGATATCTGATTATGGTCAGATTTCAAATCTACATAGGTATAAACAGAGTGTTTTAGAAATATGTTTCCACTTTGTAGCTTCTTGCAGACCTTCTCATTCTGCATATTGAGACTTAGTTAAACTTACCTTCACAATAATAGGAATAAAAAATGGTACACATTTTTTTCACTTTTTCATTCAAATCTAAATTCTTAAAAATTGATTATTTTAAAATTTGGATCTGTGAAAGAACAGAAAAAAAAATTATAACATGTAATAATACATTTTTTACAACACAACATAGGTGCCGATTCCGATCCTGGAAAAACCGGGTACGAACCCTGGGTCGGAGCATTTTCTTCGTCCGACTCGTACCCGGGAAAAAAACCCTACAAACTTGCAAGTACGATTCGTACGGAAACACCATTTCCGTACGAGTCGGAAAAAACACCGACCGACAGAAAAATACATACGAATGAGATCCGGACGTGATGTCCGGACAGAGGAAGGCTTGTTTTTACGTACCAGCAAGTACGATTCGTACCCACAGCAGTCCGGACGGCAATATTTTTACGGCACCCAAAAAGTGCCGGAAAAGCTTAGTACGCCGCGATGCCAGCGGAATAGGGGGCCCGGTACGCACCGTACCCCCCCAGCCCCCGTATGTACGCCCCGAACACCCCCCCAGCCCCGTATGTACGCGCCGAACCCCCAGCCCCCCCGCGGAAGTACGCGCCGAACCCCCACCTGTGTAAGTACGGACCGTACCCCCACCCGTGTAAGTACGGACCGTACCCCCAGCCCCCCCGTGTATGTATGGACCATACCCCCAGCCCCCCGTGTAAGTACGGACTGTACCCCCAGCCCCCCGTGTATGTACGGACCGTACCCCCAGCCCCCTGTGTAAGTACGGACCGTACCCCCCGTGTATGTACGGACCATACCCCTAGCCCCCCGTGTAAGTACAGACCGTACCCCCACCCGTGTATGTACAGACCGTATCCCCACCCTTGTATGCACGGAGCGGACCCCCAGCCCCCCGTGTAAGTACGGACCGTACCCCCACCCGTACATACACGGGTGGGGGTACGGTCCGTACATACACGGATGGGGTGGGGGTACGGTCTGTACATACACTGGTGGGGTGGGGGTACGGTCCGTACATACACGGGGGGCTGGGGGTCTGCTCCGTACATACACGGGTGGGGGTACGGTCCGTACATACACAGCTGGGGTGGGGGTACGGTCCGTACATACACGGGGGACTGGGGGTCCGCTCCGTACATACACGGGTGGGGGTACGGTCCGTACATACACAGGGGGCTGGGGGTATGGTCCGTACATACACGGGTGGGAGTACGGTCCGTACATACACGGGGGGCTGGGGGTACGGTCCGTACATACACGGGTGGGGGTACGGTCCGTACATACACGGGGGGCTGGGGGTACGGTCCGTACTTACACGGGTGGGGGTTCGGCGCATACTTCCGTGGGGGGGAGCGGGGGTTCGGTGCGTACATACGGGGGCTGGGGGGGGGTTCGGCGCGTATGCGGGCACATGTCTCCATGGTTGCTATGGGAGTTCGGTCCGTACGGTGTTTTTTCCATGCAGTTGTAACATCGGACGCCCGGTACGGATCGTACTTGCGCGCTCGGACTTGAGTTTTCACATTTGTACATAAAATCGTCCAGGGACGTGTCGGAAACGTTTTCCGACCCGAGGATGTGTGGGGGAATTTTCCCAATACGATTCGTATGGACCTTTTCCCATACGAATCGTACTTGCCAGTTTGTATGGTACTTGTACGATTCGTACAGAAAAAAATCCAGATACGATTTGTACAGGGAAATTTTTTCCAGGATCGGAATCGGCCCCTTAATGTCCACAAAGTAATTTGTTTGCCTTTTTTGCTGTTCTCAGAATATATTGAATTTCACTAGAAATAGTGATTTCAATCGTACTCATCACTTAACAGCGGGCAAAAAAAGAACAATCAGAAAGATTGTTAAAAAAAAACCAACATACTATTGTCAGTAAAATACCAGAAAATACAAATCATACATATATGAAATGCTTACATATTACAAAATGATATAACTTTAACTTATAAAAAATGTAAATGTTGCCATATTAAAATAATCACCAAATAAATGACCACCAAAAAGTCCATAATTCAAAAATATACCTTTCCTTGAGGCCAAATGGTATTTTTGCACTTATTCTTTATGTAAATTGTCCAATGGTAGTCCTATTAAATTATAATATTAAATTCCTCAGAGAGTGAATTATTTTCCTAAAACTTTGGCTTTAAAAATATTGGAATTTGGTAATTCACTAGGCAAACGTTGTTTGAAAACCAACTGGGCATCATTACAAAGTGTCCAGCCTTTGTCACATTTTAGATAGGCAGTGTAATGTCCAGATGTGATGGAAGGACTATCATGGAAAATTATAGCAATTGCTACAAAAGTCCTTCCTGATATTGATAGTTGTGCTGCTACAAATTGCTTCATTAAAGTATCTAATTTTCTTCCGTCAGCTGTACAATGTTGCATCATTAAAATTATGTATTTTCCATATTTTGTCAAGAATAATGTGGATAAAATTTCTGATTTACATTGGCTACACTCCATGTTTTGATTTGCACCTTTAACTAATTTATTGAAAGACACTGATTTACAGTCTGGTAATGTTAAATACAGAAATCTCTCGGTGTCTACATTGGTGCTACATGTATACATGCAATTTTCACAATCATGTTCCCATTTGTAGAAAGGCCAAAAATATTTTCTATTTCTACACCTTCATTTTCAAAAATGGTAAGCATATACATTAAAAATTCCTGAGCATCTTGTTGGATATTTTGTGTAAATTGTGTAGAACCAGAACACACATCCAAAAGATTACGAACATCTGAAACAGATTGTATTTTACTTCTATCTGTTGTCAATTTTTCATAAACAGAATGCAACAGGGAACAAAATCTTTTTTGCCGATTCTCCATGATTTGTTCTTGCAAACCTTCAAGATAAAAAACAACATTGACCACTACATTAGCATAGCAGTTGACACCAGAACTATTTTCAAACTGATAACCAACAATCTCTCCAACAGTGTCCAATTTCTTTTTACCTGCAATCACAACATTATCTTATTCTTTTATTTTCTTGATACCTTCAGAACAGATATTCTCTAACCTTCTTTTTCGACCAACCATACGCTTTTCAAATACAGGATATTGACCTAAATTTGGAGCATACACCCTTCTTAACCTATTATACTCTTTTAGACAGTTTGCATCTGCAGTAACCTTTGTCTCATCAAAATCAATCAAAAACAAACCAGTTAATGTTCTGACTCACGACAAAGCAACATATGCCATACCCTCTTTAAATACGGTAGATCCAATGTTCACCAATGCACTGTCTACACTTAATCCTTGCGATTTATGAATAGTCACTGCATATGCCAGAGAAAATGGAAATTGTTTCCTACGGACATATAAATCTTTAACAAGCAAAAAACGAACTGAACAACGACCAATTTCTTTAACTTCATCAATCTGATCAAATTAAATTTTTAAAAATTCAATTCCTTCTTTTTTCTGATAATTCACAAAATCCACCACTTTGCCCATTGCACCATTAACTAAACCTTTCTCTACATCCAAATTATGCCTTAAAATTACCCGACAGTTTACACATGCATACAGTGTCAAACCAGCAGTTTTAGATATTTCTTTTTTTCTAAACAATCCAGTTTTGATCTCAACTTGCCCGTCAAAATAATAGTGATTCCTTAATGTAGTATTTTATCAATGGCTTCCATTTTTACAATTTCTTCATTTTCCAATTTTAATAATTCTTCGTTGAATATTGAACACTCACGCAGTGTTGGCATTAAGCAAATCACTGACTTACTTTTAGCAATTTCCACGTACACTTTTGCAGGAACTGCATTTTCATTTGGAAAGACATTGCAAAGTAATCGACTCTCCAAAGCTTCTTTCCCTTGTTTTGAAAGAATTCCAATTCTTATATCTTGAAGAATACTTCCATATTCAGCATCATTTGTCTGTCGCATATTTGTTGTCAGTTCTTTGTATTCAAAATTACTCCAAATGTTCACATTACCAACACTGTCAAGAGACTTTCTTGTATCTTCATGTGCAAGTGTTTTAAATACCGGTTGTCCTTTTACCGGTGTCAGTTGCAGTAGATCTCCTAAAACGATGACGTGTTTTCCTCCAAATAACACATCATACTCTGTTTTAAGAATTTGCTGCATTCTTAAATGCACAAAGGCAAGCATCAAGTTTGAAACCCTTGCTCACCTCATCAATAATGAGAAGTTTCATTTTCTTCAGGACTCTTGAAACTTCACAACAAGCTTCTCCAGATAGCTTGTGGTATTCCAATTTGTTCTCAAGCTCTACTGGCAGCATTAGTAAACGATGTAAAGTAATTCCTTTAATGTTATGTGCTGCCAACCCAGTTGGAGCAGTGACAACACAAGATAAATGCGACTCAGTTGTTTTTTGCAGATAACTTGTATTTACTTTAATTAAGAAACTCTTTCCTGTTCCAGCTTGACCACTCACATACATTCAGATAGGTTGAAATGATGTACATGAGCACACTCTTTTTTCATGAAGTAATCCATGGTCAATCTGCTCTTTCACTTGCTGATATATTTGTTTCTGTTCAACATTTAGTTGCTCTTCCAAGTTTCCTAACTGTATTGCATCTTCTTGTGCTTGTTACATTGCTGTTTCCACCTCATTCATTGCAATCGCTGCTTCATGTTCAACAATTGGTTGTCCTAGTGGATCTTGACTCAGTGCAGCAGAACTTTGACTGTCTTGAGAACTGTCTCTAGCAATCTCATCTGCAATTGTAGCTTCTTGATCAATTTCATCATTCAACATTTTGACATAATTTGCGAAGGCACTGCATTGTATGCTATCTTTACAAGCATTAAATGAATCTTCATAGCTGGGAAAATCTCCAAGTAATTCCAGTTCAGAACGCCATGGTTTGAACATTTGCAAAAGGGCTAAATAGTAAAATTCCCTTTTTTGTCACCAGTGTCGCAACTCAGTTTTCTGTGATTAATTAAATTTCCTTTCCTTTGTTTCACCAGACATCCTTCAGAACCAATCACTCCATATTTTCCATTGTTGATGTTCTCTGCAATATTCCGTTTAAAAGTGTAGTTTTGCAGCACTTCATAGAGACACATGTTCTCAAGATGATGACTTCTATTTGGATAGTATGTGTCCAACATATTGGTTTTCAAAATATCTGTACTTTCAGGGTCATTTTCTACTAAATATTCAATTTCTTGAACAGATTTCAGTACCCGATTTCGCATTCCTGCAAGACCTAGACTCACCCAAATGATTCTTCTACTTTTGGAATATAGACTTGCAGATGATAACACATCTGAACATTCATATGCTCCAATTTCACGATGCGATAACATCTTCAAACTGAAACTGTATAATTTCTTACTTAGACTCTTCTCGTGAGAAATCTCTTCCCACATTTCTTTCAATTCAGTCTTTTCTGATTTAGTAATGTAAGACGTTACATATCGAGCAACAGCAATGGAATTGTCCGCAATATACTGAATATCCATGTTAGTGTTCCACATGGATAAAATAACTGGATTGTAGTCATTTATGTATTTTGATTCTTCGCTTCTTCTTAAGTTGTAGGTGTTTCTCAGAGACTTTCTTGTGATGGTATGTCGTACAGCTGACATAAAACTGTTCACTCTTCCTTTGGATAATACAGGACGTGGAAATCCAAAACGACATTTGGTATAGAATTTATCCTTTGACTTGTACTTTCGTCGACAGTATTTTCCACACCTGTGGCTTTGAAATCGTAAGACTTGTTGTTTTAAGTTTTTCTCTTCTCTGCTATTTGGAAGAGCACATGAAAGACAAAACAGTTTCATCTGAATCTGTTCCAAATTTGGGGGCGTCCTTGACCCATAACAACATATGTATGTGAGGAGCACCTCTTGCTTGATACTCCTTTCTCCAAAAGAAATCCACAACTTCTCCAAGAGGAGGATTTGTTTTATTGCAGATGAAAGACATCATAGCTTCAAATCTATGATTGAAATATCTGCATACATTGACAGGATCCAATGAGCACAATTCTCCAGGTGTCTTGTATTCAATATTTTTTATATTGGAATTTGCCTCTCGAAGAAATTCAAGTAAATCATCCCAAGCATACTCAGCACAGCTTAGTGTAACGAACCATGTAGGAGTTCCCAAGTTCCGTAGCATACATTTCAGTTCTCCATGTCGACGGTACCAATATTCATTAGTCCCACGCTGACATGCCATCAGATTAATCAACAGAGATTCTAAATGATCATCTCTCTGATGCACTTTATCCATAAAATCCTTTGCAGTTACATTTTGAAGATGCATTCCAGTTTTTAAAATGTGTTTTACTGCATATGAAAGTCCAGACAAGTCACTTTCAAACAGAAGATGAAACATATAAGGGCTACATTGTCGAAATCATGGATCTTCTGCATATAATCTTGTTGTCCGATATTCAGATGCAAGAATCTGCACAGGACGTTCATCATATCGTCCACCTTTTCCTGTTGGAAACAACTGCGGGAAACAACGAGCTTCCAGGCTCTCTTCCTGTACACTCATGGGACTTCCTGTTGCTTTTTTCATTTGAAACAACTCAATCGTATTCCCCATCACCTCTTTGAAATGAAGTGGATGTACACTGTAATGTTCATATCTGGACATGTCCACTTTTTCAATTTGTCCACTTAATGTTTCACTATCTTCTGCTAAATCTATTTCTTCTTCTCCAACAAACACATTTCTATAGTACTCATTATTTTTTAACAGATACAATGATGCCTTTTGCACTTTTCTAACATCCACTAACTCTTGCCAGATTTTCTTATTCTTAGTAGGAACACCATTAACTAGAATGACTTGTGGCTCATTTTCTGCATGATCTACACCAATAGTTTCAATATTTTTCCTTAAATCTAATGGTAAATACACAACTCTTCCTTTCAATCCTCTTTGCAACTCTGATGGAGGTAATTTACTTGTTTTGGGCTCCATACGAACAATAGCCTGAAATGGGTGAACACATTGTATCAATATAGACTCATACGTATTTAAATCTATCCGCTCTGGAGGAATAGCAACCAAATCTAGATTATTATGAACAGCTCTAGCAGGCATTTTATTCTCATCTAATTTGTTATAACAATATGTGCAAATACGCTGCTCACATCCCAAATCAAAACAATCCTCTACCAACAAATAAGTTGCAAATTCCATCCACTTATCATTATCTTCTATTTCACTTTTTAAATACAGATTGACACCCCTAGTCTGATTTTTATAGTGACTTCGCCGACAACAAATACAAGAAACATTTGGTCTTTCATCTGAAATTACCTTAAACTTTGTGATGTCATCCTCAAATTTTTCTGTAATTACAGGTTCTACATTGTCTTCAACATTTTGTTCTACTACTGTGTCAATTTCTTCACTCTCTTGGTGAGGCCCAAAGTAACAAAACTCAATATCCTCACAGACCTGCTTCACATCTCAAACTGACCCACGTAAAAGAGCATTGTTCAACTCACTTAACTTTAGTGCTGGACTTTTTGCATAATACAACCTTCTCACTAACTTCCGCATTTGAGTATGATGTACTGCCAGCATTCTGAAATGGTGAAAAACACTTTCACAAAATTCCTAGAAAGACAAGCCAGAGAATGACCTTGCAAACCAGTATGTTTTCTCACTCTGCAAGGGTCTAGTCCATGCAACAGCTTAATCTTTTGTTTTACACTTTTTTTAGTATAGGCTCGTAAAAAACGACATAATTTTCAATAGATTCCTGTCGTACACTACAAACACTACTGCAATCCCAAGTGTACACAGGGGGCCTCATTTATGAAAAGTGACGCATCACTGCATGAAAACAGTGATGCATCACTTTTCACTGCGCCCTCCCTGCGACTCCAATGATGCATCATATTTACAGTATGACGCATCATGTCGCAAGGAGTCACAGATACGTCAGTATTTCGGACGTATCTGTAGGCGCAAAAGTGACGCATTGCTGGAGTGTGTCACAAAAGTGACGCAACTCCAGCAATGTGTCCTTTCACATGGGGCAAGCCCCATGTGAAAGGGCCTGCGTCAGTCTTACGCCTGCTGTGAGGCAGGCGCAAGATATTGACGCATTTGCACCCTAGAAGTGGCGCAGTGAAATCTCGTAGATTTCACTGCGTCACTTCTACGATGCTTACTTACGTGGGAACGCCCACCCTGCATACATTATACCTGACGCAGGTATAATGTAGCGCAGGGGTTTACAAAGTGACGCATCTAGGTAGATGCGTCAGTTTGTAAATATGGCGCATCATAGCGCATGTTTTCGCCACTGGTGCGTCACAAAAAGTGACGCACCAGTGGCGCAAAAGTGACGCAGGGGCTCATAAATGAGCCCCTCGGTTTTTAGCACGTCCCCCTAAAACTTCATCAGCTATCACTTCTTCTGCATTTCTTTCAACCATTTTCTCTTTCTCCATTGGACAACCATCACTAACCTCATAACCTCTACCACTGGTGTCAACTGCATACAATAATTTTTCACTCAGTGGATAACTATCTTCATTAAAAAAAGGCTCTGAACTAGAACTGTGTTTCCGTTCTCCCAAAAAAAATCACAAAATTTGTTTTTATTAATAACTCTTTTCCTCCTACTTTTGGCCTTCATTACATATATTGGTTTATCTAGTGATCGAATTCTGTTTAACACTAAAATAAACAGTTTCCTTTTTACTTCAAAAGCCTTTTCCACAATGCTTTCAATATGCTTCTTCTTTTTATAAAATAAAGCTCTCTTTTTATATTTCTTCACATCTTTCAGCAAATTATGCACTACTCTCTTGTAAAATATTTTTTTGCGTAATTCCTTATACTGATTTTGTCTTCTTTTACCATACTTTATCTCCTTTGACTGAACATTTGCTATTTTACTTTTCCTCTTATTTTGAATTTTTTTCTTACTTGAAAAATTCTCTGAAGTTGCAGCATTGTCTACATTCTGTTTGCTCTTACAAACATTTTTAATAAATTGCTTCGTGATCTTACCAGAAGATTTTTTCCTTTTAGCCACATTATCTTGTTCATTCAATACTTGTGGTTGATGTTTCTTCAAATAATCCTCCTGTCTCTGTTCTTTTCTTTTTCTTGTTTTTTCTGGCATAATTTCTCTATTTTAACGTTGAAAAACAGTATCTGCAAAAAAGAATCACAAATAAATGTATATTAATAACTTTCAAATTTACAGTATTCCATTACTGTACAAACACATTTTATATAAAAACTGACTAAGAAACTATAGCCCTGAACCACAAGTGTGACGATGGTTATACACTACATACATAGTGCACACTACTTTGAAGCAGTTCATGCCCTAAAGCCTACCTCACTAAAAGACTACATGCTAACTGACTGAATGATTACAGTACTATAAGGAGACACACTGGGTGAGTAACAAGGTGTTTGCTAGAAGTGTATGAATACTAACTGGAGAATTGAAGGTGTGAAAGACAACTGTGTACCTGATTAGAAGACTGAATGCATACTGGATAAGCATTTAAAGCAGTCCATGTGCTAAGGCCTGGCTCACTGCATGAGTACTTGGGTACTGACTGAATGATTAGACTACAGCAAGGAGAGTGCCTGGGTGAATTTATAAGTGGTAGGCTTTTGGCGCAGGGAATGGATTAGTACTTGGTACTGAATGGGTCACTAGAAGAGTGCAAAGGGAGTGACAGGATGTTTGCTGGACTATATGGATACTGACTAGGGAATTGAAGTGTCTAGGTGGTTAGAAGACTGCATGCATAGTGCATAGGGGTTTGAAGCAGTCCATGTGCTAAGGCCTGGCTCAGTGCATGAATACTTACGCAGTGACTGAATCATTAGAGTACTGGAAAGAGAGTGTCTTGGTGAATTTCTAAGTGTTTGGGTTTTGGCACAGTGAATGAATGGATTAGTACATGGTGCTGAATGGGTCACTAGAGGACTGCAAAGGGAGTGACAGGGTGTTTCCTGGAAGTGTATGGATACTGACTAGGGAATTGAAGGTGTGAAAAACAACTGTGTAGGTGGTTAGAGAACTACATGAATACTGCATAGACATTTGAAGCAGTTTATTTGGTAATGAATGGTTCACAACATTAGTACTTAGAAACTGACTAAATCATCAGACTACTTCTAGGAGAGTGCCTGGGTAAAACTTTTAAATTTTCAGTTCTGGTGCAGTGAAGACAATACTACATGGTACTGCACTTTAGTGTCAAAGCATGACTCATTTTATCAATGCATAAGCAAACACTGGCTTCTAATGCTACTAAAACTTGACAACATGACAGGTTTTAAAACACTTATCTGCCACCAACTACACAATGTTACCAAATGCTTCTCTCACAGTGGTTCCCAAATGCACACAGACTCACAGTGTGATTCTAGACAACAACCACTATCCCTAGGAGTTTACCAAAACTCATTCACTTCAGTGGAAGTGGTAAGGGAACTGCACACAATCTACATATTTCACGACTACACTTTAGTGTCAATACCTGACTCATTTAATGAAAGCATAAGCCATAACTGTCTTCTAATGCTACTAAAACCTGACAACATGACATGTTTTAAAACAGTTATCTGTCAGCAAATACACGATGTTACCAAACACTTCTCTCACAGTGGTTCCCAAATGCACACAGACTCACAGTGTGAATCTAGATGAGCACCACTATCCCTAGGAGTTTACCAAATCTCATTCACTCCAGTGGAAGTGGTAAGGGAACTGCACACAATCTACATATTTCACGACTGCACTGTACTGTCAATGCCTGACTCATTTAATCAACGCATAAGCAAAGACTGGCTTCTAATGCTACTAAAACTTGACAACATGACAGGTTTTAAAACAGTTATCTGTCAGCAAATACACAATGTTACCAAACGCTTCTCTCACAGAGGTTCCCAAATGCACACAGACTCACAGTGTGATTCTAGACAAGCACCACTATCCCTAGGAGTTTACCAAAACTCATTCACTACAGTGGAAGTGGTAAGGGAACTGCACACAATCTACATATTTCACGACTGCACTTTACTGTCAATGCCGGACTCATTTAATCAACGCATAAGCAAAAACTGGCTTCTAATGCTACTAAAACTTGACAACTAGACAGGTTTTAAAACAGTTATCTGTCAGCAAATACACAATGTTACCAAACGCTTCTCTCACAGTGGTTCCCAAATGCACACAGACTCACAGTGTGATTCTAGACAAGCACCACTATCTCTAGGAGTTTACCAAAACTCATTCACTACAGTGGAAGTGGTAAGGGAACTGCACACAATCTACATATTTCACGACTGCACTTTACTGTCAATGCCTGACTCATTTAATCAACGCATAAGCAATGACTGGCTTCTAATGCTACTAAAACTTGACAACATGACATGTTTTAAAACAGTTATCTGTCAGCAAATACACGATGTTACCAAACACTTCTTTCACATTGGTTCCCAAATGCACACAGACTCACAGTGTGATTCTAGACAAGCACCACTATCCCTAGGAGTTTACCAAAACTCATTCACTACTATGGAAGTGGTAAGGGAACTGCACACAATGTACATATTTCAAAAGTGCACTTTTGTGTCAAAGCCTGACTCATTTAATCAATGCATAAGCAAAGACTGGCTTCTAATGCTACTAAAACTTGACAACATGACAGGTTTTAAAAGAGTTATCTGTCAGCAAATACAAGATGTTACTAAATGCTTCTCTCACAGTGGTTCCCAAATGCACACAGGCTCTCTGTGTGATTCTAGACAAACAACACCATCCCTTGCACTATACCAAAACACATTTCTTCATCTACAAGGTGTACTACATTTTAGTGCAGAAACATAACTCATTTCACAAATTCATAAACAATGACTGGTTTCTAATTCTACCAAAATATAAAAACTGCATAGTTATCTGTCTACAAACACATGAAAAAAACAAATCCTTATCACAAAATGGTTTCTACATGCACACACACTGTCAATAAGATTGTAGAGAAAAAAAAGTACTCCCTACACTTTAGCAGAAGAAATACATTAGTCTGATTAAAATAAAAATACATACATCCCCTCACAATTAACTAACTCACCTTTCAAGATGTTTTGTAGATTAAGAAGTATATCAGTCACACACCAGATATCAGTCACACACCAGATTTTCTTATACAGAATCTCTGCACTGTGCACCTGTCAGCAGAACCAAAGAATGGCAACGTTTCCCTCCCATTTTCCACACATATACATGTAAACATCAAATCACATTCCTTCCTACATAAATTCAAAAGCAAACACACATTTTTATTGGTTAAACATTTCAACCCTTTCCAAATGACATAAACTTCAACCCTTTCCCCAATCTGCCTTCTGCCCGTTACCATTGAAACAGGTCATGGAACACTGTACTGAGCACACAGGTCACAAGTTCAGCACACACAATGTTGCTAATCAAGACAGCAAGTTTGCTTGACTTCTCAACATATCAGCTTATCATATATAATGTTCCTTACAATCAGTTTTTGTTAACCAATAAGAATCATGCGCTTAAAAAAACAGAAATATGCACCCTACCTTTCAGTGTAGAAGGTTGTCAAACAACCAATGATTTCTTGCCTTTTTTCAAAATTGCATCTTAGCCACCATTTTAGAAACATCTTACTTTCCAAACTGCCATTTCATTTACAGAGACCATCTGAGTGCATCCAGACCTCCTTACAAGATGCTTAGAGTGTGGATTGTGGGACACAGCTACATTTTCTGGAGCCAAAGGTAAGCAGAAAACAACGGCATTCACAAAGACCTAGGTTTGCCAAGGATAAATGGATTGGACAGAGAGGGTCAAAGTGGCACCAATTGATTCCATTGGTGAAATCCTTCATGCAAATCCAACACCCTGACCTCATAATAGTGCACTGTGGTGGCAATGACCTAGGCACTTTGACTGGGATAGGTCTGGAAATGCTGATGAAGGACACCTTTGCAGAACTGATTTTACTTTTCCCTAAAACTGCCTTTGTGTATTCTAACATACGCCAAAGGCAGAAATGGAACTGGTCCGATCATTTTTGTCCACAGATTGAGAAAGCTAGGAAACATGTGAATAAATCTGTTTCTGTTTTTCTCCGAGACTACAGAATGGGGTCCATTTACAATAACAATCTGCGCTTTCATATGCAAGAGATGTATAGGAGAGATGGAGTACACTTTACTGATGAAGGAAACAGAGTCTTCCTCAACAACTTTAGACTCTGTATAGGTACTTATAAGTACCAAAAACTCTCAATGAACACTCAAGAACAAAACACTTAAGCTTAATCTTTATCTCCCAACAATTTAATTTTTTTTCCCTTGGATCCGCGAACCCACCGCTAGAGAATCTGTGCATCCAACGCGATAGGATGCGCGCACCGTGTGCACATTTTGCTGTTTTTTTTTTTAAAAAGGGGGGCCCCAGGGGGTCCTTCTGGGATCCCCTAAGCACCTCTAGAGGGTCAGAGTATTTCCACTCTGCCCCCTTTATATTTTTTACACACTTTTTCCCCTTGCTTCTTCAGCCTCGCTTCTACCGAGGCAGAAAAAGGCCGCCAACAGTTCCTGGTTTCAAATGTAGAGAGACACTCGACAGCCAGTTAGCATTCAGCGTGCGATCGGGAGGGTGCGTGCTTGGTTTGGGGAGGGTGCGCGTACGGTGCGGGTAGGGTCCGCGGATCCTCCCCGGCCATAGATATTTATGTACATTTAACTCTAATTTTCTCAGGAACTACTGAACGGATTCACACCATTTATGCAAAAGGCACGAGTCTGAACTGAGGACTACCTCTTTGCCTAGTTTGCTGTCATTCCCTTCAGCGGTTCGGGCTGTAGCTGCGACAACAGATCCTATGGGAAATTGCATGGGGAAAACGCATTTTGGGACCCCCCTTTTTTCTCGGCCCCCGCTTGACGAATCACCACAAAACTTTCTGGGTAGAAGTAGAGCGGAGCTGGCCAAAAGGTTGGAAAATTTCGCGAGGATTCGTCAACCGGCGCCAGACTTATTGGGAATAGAATGTTGCGGATTTCCTATGGAAAATAGGTCCTAACTATAACTACCTACTGGCGACCGCCAGTAGGTAATATATATATATATATAGATATAGATATAGATATATATATATATAATAGATATATATATATATATATGAACAGCACTCCGCCCACCACTTGCAGATCCTCCACAAGGACTGGGGGACGGACCATCAGATATGTCCAAATTTCTTTATTGCTCCGTTCTACAGTTGTCAGCCATTACGAGTTCCAGCCCCGGAGGGCCTTAATCACACATATATATATATAAATATAAAAATATATATATATATATATTCTTTGACGAATCACACCAACTTGTGCCGAACTCACAACGGGTGCACCTGCTCATGATGGTAGGCACACTAAATGCATGCCTTGCAGAAAAAAGATTGCAGTGCACTCACAGGATCACTTCAAATAGATTTAATCACAGCATACGGATTTCAGCTACATTACCTTCCTCAGTGCATCGATTAAAAATACTTGGCACGAACAGTCTCAGTCTTTAAAACTGCCCCATCCTTACTTCCATTCGAGGATTACATTTCATGGACATTGGCAAAGTACTACATTGTTGTTATCCACAGGGGGCATGACAGCACAATGTTTTTAACCATAGACACAATGGCAGTCACCGTGTTTTTCTCCATTGACATTATTTTCACAAATGCCACAATACTTAGGGCCCGATTCACAGAATTAACTTAAGACAAAATCCTAAACTTGCTACTTTTGGTATTCACAGAAGTTAGGATTTTGTCTTAAGACAAACTTAAGACAGACTTAAGACAGTCTTAAGACAGACTTAAGACAGTCTTAAGACAGACTTAAGACAAACTTAAGACAGACTTAAGACAGACTTAAGACAGACTTAAGTTAGGATTTTGTCTTAAGTTTGTCTTAAGTCTGTCTTAAGTCTGTCTTAAGTCTTTCTTAAGTCTGTCTTAAGTTTGTCTTAAGTTTATCTTAAGTCTGTCTTAAGTTTGTCTTAAGACAAACTTAAGACAAAATCCTAACTTCTGTGAATACCAAAAGTAGTAAGTTTAGGATTTTGTCTTAAGTTAGTTCTGTGAATCGGCCCCTTAGTCTTTCCTCTGTGGGTTGAAAACACTGTTAGACTGAAGTTTGACTTTTTTGCTCCTCATTGCTCATTTATTTTAGTCATGCCATCAGGCTGCATGCCAGTTACGCCTCCTTTGCCACAATACGAAAGTTATTCACAGGTACCAGTTTGTATAACTATATACTCTCGAGTTAAATAACTCACCATCTTGGAGGATAAAAAATCTTTCAATCGGCGGTTCAGGCACTCTAAATGAACACTCTAAGAAAGGTCCCTCCAACTCGAGCCGAACTCACAACGGGTGCAGTTGCTCATGATGGTAGGCTCACGAAATACATGCCTTGCAGAAAAAAAATTGCAGTGCACTCACGGGGTCACTTCAAATAGATTTAATCACAGCATACGCATTTTAGCTACATTGCCTTCCTCAGTGCATCGATTAAAAATACTTGGCACACACAGTCCCAGTCTTTAAAACTGTCCAATCCTCACTCCCATTGGAGGATTACATTTCATTGACATTTGCAAAGGACTTCATTGTTGTTATCCACAGGGGCCATGACAGAGCAATGTTTATATCCATAATCACAGAGGCAGTCACCGTGTTTTTCTCCATTGACATTCATTTTCACGAATGCCACAATACTTGGTCTTTCCTCTGTGGGTCAAAAACACTGTTAGACTAAAGTTTGACTTTTTTGCTCGTCATGGCACATTTCTTTTAGTCATGCCGTCATGCTGCATGGTAGTTACGCCTCGTTTGCCACAATACAAAAGTTATCCACAGGTACCAGTTTGTATAACTAGATATCCTTGAGTTAAATAACTCACCATCTTCCAGGACAGAAAATCTTCCGATCAGCGGTTCTGGCACATACACTCGGAGTGGATTCCACCAGGTCGTGCCAAACTCAAAACGAGTGCAGCTTCTCATGATGGTAGGCTCACGAAATACATGCCTTGCAGGAAAACGATTGCATAGCACTCACGGGGTAACTTCAAATAGATTTAAGCACAGCATACGCGTTTCAGCTACATTGCCTTCCTTATTACTTTGATTAAAAATTCTTGGCACGAACAGTCTCAGTCTTTAAAACTGTCCAATCCGCACTCCCATTGGAGGATTACATTTCATGGACATTGGCAAAGGACTACATTGTTTTTATCCACAAGGGCCATGACAGCACCATGTTTTTATCCATACTCACAATGGCAGTCACCGTGTTTTTCTCCATTGAGATTGATTTTCATGAATGCACAATACTTAGTCCTTCCTCTGTGAGTCAAAAACACTGTTAGACTGAAGTTTGACTTTTTTGCTCCTTATGGCTAATTTCTTTTACTCTTGCCGTCATGCTGCATGCCTGTTACTAGGGGTGGGCGGAATTTGCGAAATTAACTTTCGCAAATTATCGCGAAAATGTTTAAAATTATCGCAAACAAGCGGAAATATCGCGAAAATGCGGAAGTTTTTTTCCCGCATGTTCGCGAGATTTTCTGCATGGTTGCGGGTCGCCAACTTTCCCATGTGGTTGCTTGCGGGCGCGGCCATCTTGTTTTGAGTTGTCTCACGGTGCATGATCGCGAGAAGAAAGACATGATCGCGCGACGCATGACCTCACTGCGGGCGCGAACTGTCGCGAGACAGCGCAAATGGCTAAAAACAATACAACATCTCATGGAGAACGCGACCGGATCAAGAAAACTTGTCGGCGAACGCAGGGATTCAGGTAAGGCAATCGCGCACGCGCGAGAATGTATTATTTTACAGCGCGAGCAAGAAACAAATTATCGCCAAGCTGCGGAAACCGGAAATTTTGACATTTTCGCGCTCTCCGCGGAACGTGAAAATGTCAAATTATCGCAATTTCCGCAAACGGAACGAAATTTTCGCCCAGGCCTACCTGTTACACCTCGCTTGCCGCAATATGAAAGTTCTCCACAGGTACCAGTTTGTATAACTAGATATTCTCGAGTTAAATAACTCACCATCTTGGAGGATAAAAATCTTTCAATCGGCGGTTAAGGCACTCTAAATAAACACTCTGAGAAAGATCCCACCAACTCGAGCCGAACTCACAACGGGTGCAGTTGCTCATGATGGTAGGCTCCCGAAATACATGCCTTGCAGAAAAAAAATTGCAGTGCACTCACGGGGTCACTTCAAATAGATTTAATCACAGCATACGCATTTTAGCTACATTGCCTTTCTCAGTGCATCGATTAAAAATACTTGGCACAAACAGTCCCAGTCTTTAAAACGGTCCAATCCTCACTCCCATGAGAGGATACAATTTCATGGACATTGGCAAAGGACTACATTGTTGTTTTTCACAGGGGCCATGACAGCACGATGTTTTTATCCATACTCACAATTGCAGTCACCGATTTTTTCTCTATTGGCATTAATTTTCACAAATGCCACAATACTTAGTCTTTGCTCTGTGGGTCAAAAACGCTGTTAGACTTAAGTTTGAGTTTTTTGCTCCTCATGGCTCATTTCTTTTAGTCATGCCATCAGGCTGCATGCCAGTTACACCTCGTTTGCCGCAATATGAAAGTTATCCCCAGGTACCAGTTTGTATAACTAGATATCCTTGAGTTAAATAACTCACCATCTTCCAGGATGGAAAATCTTCCAATTGACGGTTGAGGCACTCTAAATAAACACTCGGAGATGGATCCCACCTACTTGTGCCGAACTCACAACAGGTGCAGCTTCTCGTGATGGTAGGCTCACAAAATACAGGCCTTGCAGAAAAAAAATTGCAGTGCACTCACGGGGTCACTTCAAATAGATGTAATCACAGCATACGCATTTCAGCTACATTGCCTTCCTCAGTGCGTCGATTAAAAATACTTGGCACGAACAGTCACAGTCTTTAAAACTGTCCAATCCTCACTCCCATTGGAGGATTACATTTCATGGACATTGGCAAAGGACTACATTGTTGTTATCCACTGGGACCATGACAGCACAATGTTTTTATCCATACTCACAATAGCAGTCACTGTTTTTTACTACATTGACATTATTTTCACGAATGCCACAATACTTAGGGGCAGATTTATGAGGCCCGTTGCGCCATCGGAACGTCACTTTTTGTGACGTTCCGTGGCGCAGAAGCCTCCGTGATATTTATCAGGCAGCACTGAGCCACTTTTTTTGGCTTAATGCTGCCTCATAAATATCAGTCCCTTTAACGCAGTGTTCTGCGTTAAAGGGGCGTGCAATGGGTGTTGCTGGGGGCGTTCCCAGCAACACCCATGGCCTTTTGACACTGCCCCAGATTTACGAGAAATCGTAAATCTGAGGCAGCGCCAAAAGCTTCCGCCTCCCCAGGGGAGGCGGAAGGGAGGCGCAACGGGGAGAAATATCTTTATTTCTCCTTGTTTTTCCTTTTTCTATGTGTGCTGCATTCTGCAGCACCCATACAAAGAGGAAAAACCTCTTGTGATTATTTTTGTACAGAAAGGTTTCCCTTCCTGTACAAAAATATTCATCTCCGCAACCCAGGCACCCTTGCACCATGGTGCAGAGGTGCCTGCATTGGCGCAGGCAGCCCATTGTGCGCCAGCGCAGGGGAAAAGGACAGGAATGCGCCGCATTTTATAGATACGGCGCATCCCTGCCCTTTTCTTTTGCCGTAGGGAAGTGCAGCAGGAAGGCCTGCTGCGCTTCCCTGCGGCAAAACCTCATAAATCTGCCCCTCTGTCTTTTCTCTGTGGGTCATAAACACTGTTAGACTGAAGTTTGACTTTTTTTCTCCTCATGGCTCATTTCTTTAACTCATGCCATCAGGCTGCATGCCAGTTACGCCTCGTTTGCCGCAATACGAAAGTTATCCCCAGGTACCAATTTGCATAACTAGATATCCTTGAGCTATATAACTCACCATCTTGGAGGATTCAAAATCTTTTAATCTGCCGTTGAGGCACTCTAAATAAACACTCTGAGACGGATCCCACCAACTCGTGCAAAACTCACAATGGGTGCAGCTGCTCATGATGGTAGGCATACGAAATACAAGCATTGCAGAAAAAAGATTACAGTGCACTCACGGGGTCACTTCAAATAGATTTAATCACAGCATATTCGTTTCAGCTACATTGCCTTCCTCAGTGCATCGATTAAAAATACTTGGCACAAAAAGTCTCAGTCTTTAAAACTGCCCAGTCCTACTCCCATTGGAGGATTACATTTCATGGACAGTGGCAAAGGACTACATTGTTGTTATCCACGGGGGCCAAGACAGCATAATGTTTTTATCCATACTCACAATGGCAGTCACCGTGTTTTTCTCTATTGACATTAATTTTCACGAATGCCACAATACTTAGTCTTTACTCTGTGGGTGAAAAATGCTGATAGACTGAAGTTTGACTTTTTGCTCCTCATGGCTCATTTCTTTTAGTCATGCCGTCATGTTGCATGCCAGTTACACCTCGTTCGCTGCAATACGAAAGTTATCCACAGGTACCGGATTGTATAATTAGATATCCTTGAGTTAAATAACTCACCATCTTGGAGGATGGAGAATCTTTCAATCTGCAGTTGAGGCACTCTAAATAAACACTCTGAGATGGATCTCACCAACTTGTGCCGAACTCACAACGGGTGCAGTTGCTCGTGATGGTAGTATCACAAAATACATGCCTTGCCGAAAAGAGATTGCAGTGCACTCGCAGGGTCACTTCAAATAGATTTAATCACAGCATACTTGCTACATTGCCTTTGTCAGTGCATCACTTAAAGATATTTGGCACGAACAGTCTCAGTCTTTAAAACTGTCCAATCCTCACTCCCATTGGAGGATTATATTTCATGGACACTGGCAAAGGCCAACTTTTTTATTTTTTTGTATTTTTTTTTATTAGTATTTTGTTAAGATACAAAACATTACAACAGCAGAACAAGCCAGTTTGTTGTTACATCGATTGTGAGATTTGGTGCAAACAGAAGACATACATTAGTACAATTATTCAATAGTTGGTCACGTCACGCTTACTACAAAAGGTATACATAGTCATTAAGTATATAGCTTCGAGATTCTTTCGACAGCAGAATATTTATATGCGAGAATTTCGAAATTAAAACATCATGGCGCTATGACAGAAGACAAACAATCCTATATATACATATCCATTTGTCCCCGCCATTCACAAAGTATTAGAGATAAAGGTCTGCCTCTGAATATGTAGCATCCATTTATCCTCCCCATCTACTCCAAGGGTTGCACGTGTGCAGTATTTTCAGCCTCAGCAACTTCTTTCTGCATCTGTACCCATTGCAGGAAAGGCTCCCAGATGTCGCGAGGTCGGGAAGTGGGTGGCATGAGCTCCCAGAATGTATTCAATTGTGTGTGACCATAGGTAACATCGGCAAGCCAGCCTTTGATTGATGGCGCCCTTCTCCTACCCCAATGTACCGCCACCCGCCTTTTGACAAATAGTAAAAGCAATGCATGCAATTTACGTGATTTGGGCGAAGTTTCTTTGACATATCTCAATAAGCCTAGCATGGGGGATGGAATATCTGACCGTCCAACAATTTGGTTTACTGAATTAAAAATCTTAGACCAATAATCTGTGAGTAACAGACAGGACCATGCCACGTGTAGAAACGAGGCCGGGAAGAACCCACATCTCCAGCAGCCATCGTCCTCTCTGAGCCCCATCCTATGTAGACTAATGGGTGTTCTATAGAATCTGTCTAAGTATTTAAAGTGAATCAGGCGTAGTCTGTAGTTAGGAGAGAGCCCTGTAAGCTGTCCGCAACATAATTCCCATTGTGCTTCGGTTAATGGGGAAGGAAGTTCATTGTTCCAGTATTGTAAGGATTTGGGCTTGACCACTGGGGCTGCGTTCTGCATGTGTTTATAGAGTCTGGTAACCAATTTGCAGGGAGGGAGATCCTACCAGGTTTTCCAAGGTGGATAGAACCTGGGGTGCCGACGGGAAGTCGCTGTTAAGGGAACGACACGCCGCACGTAGTCTGTGATATAAGAATAATTCTGAGAAGGGTACGGCCTGATCCCCATCCGCTGTCGGGGGAGGCCTAAATTTGTTGTCGGGGAACAGATCAGCGAATGTGTGAAGGTGTAGTTTCTGTTCCAAGGTTTTGCTAATCCCATCTTCAATACAGGGCAACAGTGGATTTTGTGTCAGCGAGAGCGAGGGAGCATACAGTATTGGGACTCCTGTCCTTTTACGCAGCTCCTCCCATACCCATTGCACTGTTCCAGCGGTATCTATATCCCCCCTAGGATGTCTCGCCGGTTTACAAATGGCTACTTTCAACTGGACAGGCGCAACAGCATCTTGCTCTACCCCTACGTGGGGTTGAAAGGGGGTCGGGTGAACCCGAAATGTAAGCATTTTGCCAGGGCGCAGAGCGCATAAAGGTGAATGTCTGGGGTGCCCATGCCTCCCTGCCGCAAAGGAAGTGTCAGCATATCCCAGGAGACTCTAGCCTGTCCGCCCACCCATGCCAAGGAGACAAGATGTGATTTGAGAGTATTAAAAAATTGCGATGTGAGTGGGATCGGAATATTTGCAAATAAATACAGGAATTTGGGCAATCCTCCCGGTAAGGGACAGAGGCAGCTTCGCCCATATCTTGACCTTCTCCTCTAGCCACACGACCACTCTCCCATAGTTTAGATTCCAGATTTTCTGAACATCCCGGCTTATCCATAAACCCAGGTATGTGACCGTTTCTGCTTCCCACCTTAGGGGATATTCGGAAGTAACCCGTGGCGTATTATCCGTCAGGGGGAATATCACCGATTTTGACCAGTTCACAAGGATCCCAGCCAGGCCACCAAATCGAATACATTCCCGCAAAACTGGGTCTAGATTGTCTTCCGGGTTGACAAGATAGAGGGTGACATCGTCGGTGTATAACGATATAAGGATGCTCCTGGAGCTGAATCCTATGCCTCGTGCTGTGTGATGTTGTCAGATTCGAGCAGCCAGGAGTTCCATAGCTATTGCGAACAATAACGGGGAAAGGGGGCATCCCTGCCTTGTGTCTCGTGATATGGGAAAGGAATCAGATAATAATCCGTTCACCATGATCCTGGTGCTGGGCAGTGTGTACAATAACCGTATGCTGTTAATGAAAAGCGGACTGAAACCCATGCGGCCCAATATGGCAAACAAATATGGCCACTCGAGGGTATCAAAGGCTTTAGTGGCGTCCAAGAACACCGCTGCAGCATGAACTTATGGGTGTAAATAGTGTAAAGTTGAAAAGATGGTTTGTATGTTATGTGAAGTTGATCTCCCCGGGATAAACCCTGATTGGTCAGGGAGCGCTATCATAGGCAGCATTGGCTGTAACCGGTTAGCAATCAGCTTGGCCAAAATTTTAACATCCACATTTATCAAGGAGAGTGGTCTGTAGGAGTCCATCTCCGTTTCTGCCTTTCCGGGTTTCAACAAAGTGATAATTATGGCTTCTTTCATAGTTTTGGGCAGTATTCCCTCCTCCAAGGCCTCCTCATACACTGCCAACAGTCTGGTCGCCAGCTCTTCAACATAAGTTTTATAAAAAGTTGTGGTTAGGCCATCTGGGCCTGGGACCTTATCGAGAGGTAGGCTCTTTATAACCTGGGCGACATCCTCCGTGGTGAACGGGAGATTCATATATTTCCTATGATTGTTATTGAACCAGACTAATGCAATCGAGTCCATAAAGGACTGCAGTCCCTTGGGGGTGGCAGTGTAAAGATGGGAATAGAAACCAGAGAATGCATTTAAAATTTCTACCTGGCCCCTGACTGTGGTGTCTGGTGCAGTGTGTATTTCGTGAATGAATGTTGTGGATCTGGGTGACCTGATCATACCAGCAAGCGTACGACCCGGCCTGTCCCCCTCTCCGTATCTCCTAGCCTCCGCATATTTACCTAGGAACTTAACCTCGCGCTGTGCTTCTTCAGAATAGTCTAATAACTTGGCTTTCAGCAGGCCAGTGGTTTCCGGATTGCCGGTGACCTAAAACTGCTCTTCCAGGTCTTTTATACTAGCCTCTAAGGAAGTAAGTGTGCCTCTTATGGCCTTCAACACTCCCGCCTGTCTGGCTATGCATTGACCTCTAATGACAACTTTAAATGCTTCCCAAAGTGAAGCTTCAGTGTCTACTGAGCCTATGTTCAGCTTGAAATAGTCAGTGATATCCGTCCGAATTTTCTCTTTAAAGGCTTCATCAAGGAGAGCGTGTGGTGGGAGACGCCAGGTGAAGGCACGCCTGGGCAAGTTAGGGATCAGCAATTTTAATAAACATGGAGAGTGGTCAGATAGGGATCGCAGCATGTGCTCTACTCCTGTGGTCCAAGTGGCCACATCTCAAGATACTAACCAATAATCTAAGCGGGACCATGCACTGTGATGATCAGAGGTGCAGGTACCTTCCCTGAGCGAGGTGTGCCTACTGCGCCATATGTCAATCAGACCTCCGTCATTCATTATTGCCTTCAGGGCGGTGCTAGCTGCCGGGTGTAGAGTCCAGGCAGCTCCTCGCCTGTCTAGGTCGTCATCTAGGATGGCATTAAAGTCTTCCCCCCATAGAATCGTACTACAGCCCGTCGTCCTGATTTTCGTCCAGACAGTGTTAAAGAATTCTGGGGAGTCGACATTTGGGCCATATATAGCCACAATAGCTATGGAGACACCACAAAGAAACCCCTGTACCAAGGCGTACCTACGGTCAGGATCCCCATGTACCAAACCTTCCTTCCAGTCCAGCCCACGTTTTATCAGCACAGCTACCCCACAAGCGTAATTGGAGTATACAGAGGAGTAAATATGTTCCCAACTTCCTTGTCGGAGTCTCTGTGATGGCGTAATGTTGAGATGTGTCTCCTGCAATAAGCATATATCTACATTATGTCGGGACAAGTAGGCATGAACCAGTCTAGATTTTCTACCATCATTAAGCCCTTGAACATTCCAAGTGAGGCAGTTTAGTGTATTAGCAGGCATATGCATGGCGCTCACTTACAGAGTACTTATGTGTAGCAATGACGTGATTCGCTCCAACCAAGGATGGCATAGTTGAGCCACCAATTTACAATTACACTGGCAATGAACAGTGAAACAAACCCTCCCCTCCACCCTCTACCCACTCCAACCCCCCAATCAGGTTGTAGAATACCCACCCTAAATAGAGAAAACCACAAATGTGTATTCAACAAAACAGGCATTCTTCCTATGGGGGCGTAGCGGCACCGGCAAACTACCTTGCTTTGTACAAGGTGGCCGGGAGTTCTGCGGATGGCGCTATATGCCCAAGGCCGCAACAGTACAGAACAGAGGAAATCAGCATAGCGAGGGGCATCAAAACATGCGTTAATATCCAAATCAAAAATGCGTAAGGCCCATATCTTAGCTGTGTAAAATGGTCAGTGTGCAAATAATACAATACCCAGTTTAGTCATTATCACTGAGGTGGTCTCCTGCTGCCCCTGCAACTTCACGACCTCCTTTATTCTTCTTCCCTCCTACATGTTTAGCAAATTTCAGTGCAGACTTTGCGTCTGTAAAAAAGAGGGCAGTTCCATTGACCGAAACTTTCAATTTGGCTGGATATAGCAGGGAGTATGGGATCTGTGCCTGCAAAAGGATGCGTTTTGCCAGGAGGAACTCCCGTTGCGCCGCCTGCACCGCAGTCTGGGTAGAATGAGATAGTGTTCCCCTTATGTGTGAGCTGGCCTTTCTCCCTAGCCATCCGGAGAACGAGGTCTCTGTCTTGATAATTTAAGAGCTTTGATATGATAGGCCTGGGTGGTGCACCAACAGGGGGTTTCTGCCCTAGCGATCTATGAGCTCGCTCCACCGCAAAAACCGAGGAGAGATGGGGTTCAAACAGTTCATGCAGCAGATCTGTGATGTAGGTCTCTATTTTAGATATAGAGGTCGTCTCCGGAATTCCAGTGATGCGGAGGTTATTGCGTCGCAATCTCACCTCTAAATCATCATTTTTTGCCCTGATGACCCCTAGTAGCTTGTCCATGTGGAGCAACTGTTACTTTGTCTCCACCTGGAACTCTGTGTGGCGGTTTTCTAGTACATCAAGACGCGTCTCATGCGCCGACACCTGCGATTTGACGTTAAAGTGTCCAGTTTTGCGTCTATGTTGCGGAAACTGGACCTTATCTCCAGCATGATGGTTCTCAAATCCTCTCCCTGATCTTCCGCTTATGAGTCTTGTTGGCCATCCGCCTGTGTCTCATGTTCCGACTCTGCATGTCGGGTGGAGCGCTTATTTTCAAAAGTCAGCTACGGTTGTTTAGCGTCCTGCTTGCCCATGATTACAAAGGTGCCGGATCTGTGATAGGGAAGCTTAGATCCAGGTTGTCCTGGCAGTTCAGCGGGAGATCACGGTGTCACGATCCCCTATGTCACCAATGCACAATGCTTCCCCTATGTGGCTTCTCCACTACACGTGGCTTCTCCTTCGTAACCTGCAGCGCATACAGCTAACGAGCTGGCCAAGCTTGGATTTTGCCTCCTGTGCCTGAGATTACAGTGCGGCAAATTCACAAGCGCACAGTCTGGCCTCTACGGCAACACTTGTGTTGGAGAGTGAAGCCAATCCACCCTTGGGGTACAGTAGTGGCAGCAGCACGCTCAGGCCCACAATCCGCAGCGGTCTGGACAGCAGTCCACACAACGTCTGCAATTAAACATGAAGCCGCGGGGATATCATGTGGTGAGTATCGGAGATTAGCGCGCCGCTACCAGGTACAATAAAAATATGGCCAGGCTCACTCCATCCTGAAAATGGCACTTACACAGCTCCTCAGTGGGCAAGCATTCATGCATCCACCCCCCCGCAGAGAGGGTATCAGCGGTGTCAGCGGGGAGAGGCGACTCCGCGGCATCGCCCGTGGTTGTTGTGTGCCGGTCACCTATTAAGGGGCTGCCCCGCAGGGCCCGCAGTTCAATCAGTGATGACCAACACTCACTGAAGTCGCCCCGTTCCCAAAACAGACCGGGCAGTAGGCACAACGCTCTGCAGAGTGGGCAGTGTCCATGAGCAGTGTCAATGTGCGCCACAAAATGGCGGCCAGGGGCCCACCTACAGGGTGCCTCTGAGCACCGGGCCTCACACAGAGCAGGTACTCATGGATCAGGGGTGTGTGGGCATCTTCCAGCCTCCTCAGCTTGTCTTCGAGGCACCGCTCCCAAAGTCCGGGCGCTATCAGCTAGAATGCACTCAACCTCCGCCAGTGCCCTACGGCCCACCGGCAGCCACGGACTCAATTTTCAGTGCTCCCCGCCGGCAGCACAGCTCAAGACCGCATGGTTCTCCGGCTCCCGCACTCTCACTTGGCTATCTCGGCTCCAGAGCGCAGGCGCATCTTCGGAACTCCCCCCACAGAGTCCCCTCACATTCAGCTTTGCTTTAATGGACAGTACAGCACCGATCCAAAGTGCAGGATTAATTCAGGATTTAATCCTGGCTGGCGGAGCGCACTCAAAGAGCGGCCATTCCTCTGCGCAGCAGGCCACGCCCCCCAGCAAAGGACTACTTTGTTGTTATCCACGGAGGCCATGACAGCACAATGTTTTGATCCATACTCACAGTGGCAGTCACCGTGTTTTTCTCCATTGACATTAATTTTCACGAATGCCACAATTCTTAGTCTTCTCTTCGTGGGTCAAAAACACTGTTAGACTGAAGTTTGCCTTTTTTGCCTCTCATGGCTCATTTCTTTTAGCCATGCCGTCATGCTGCATGCCAGTTACGCCTTGTTTGCCGCAATACAAAACTTATCCACATGTACCACTTTGTATAAATAGATATCCTTGAGTTAAATACCTAACCATCTTCCAGGATGGAAAATCTTTCAATTGGTGGTTCAGGCACTCTAAATAAACACTCTGAGACGGATCCCACCAACTCATGCCAAACTCACAACGGGTGCAGCAGCTCGTGATGGTAGGCTCACAAAATACATGCCTTGCAGAAAAAAGATTGCAGTGCACTCACAGGGTCACTTCAGATAGATTTAATCACAGCATACGCATTTCTGCTACATTGCCTTCCTCAGTGCATCGATTAAAAATACTTGGTACAAACAGTCCCAGTCTCTAAAACTGTCCAATCCTCACTCCCATTGGAGGATTACATTTCATGGACATTGGCAAAGGACTATATTGTTGTTATCAACGGGGGCCATGACAGCACGATGTTTTTATCGAAACTCACAACGACAGTCACCTTATTTTTCTCCATTGACATTAATTTTCACAAATGCCACAATACTTAGTCTTTGCTCCATGGGTCAAAAACACTGTTAGACTGAAGTTTGACTTTTTTGCTCCTCATGGCTCATTTCTTTTAGTCCTTCCATCATGCTGCATGTCAGTTACCCCTTGTATTCCGCAATACGAAAGTTATCCATAGGTACCAGTCTGTAAAACTAGTTATCCTTGAGTTAAATATCTCACCATCTTCCAGTATGGAAAATCTTTCAATCGGCGGTTCAGGCACTCAAAATAAGCACTCGGAGACAGAACTCACCAACTTGTGCTGAACTCACATCGGGTTCAGCTGCTCGTGATGGTAGGCTCACGAAATACATGCCTTGCAGAAAAAAGAATGCAGTGCACTCACGGGGTCACTTCAAATAAATGTAATCACAGCATACGCGTTTCAGCTACATTGCCTTCCTCAGTGCATCGATTAAAAATATTTGGCACGAACAGTCTCAGTCTTTAAAACTATCCAATCCTCACTCCCATAGGAGGATTACATTTCATGGACATTAGCAAAGTACTACATTGTTGTTATAAACGGGGTCCATGATAGCACGATGTTTTTATCCATACTCACAATGGCAGTCACCGTGTTTTTCTCCATTGACATTAATTTTCATGAATGCCACAATACTTAGGGCCTCATGTAGGTAGCGTACCAGTTACCACTTCTTAAATACCGAGCCGTACCGACTCGGTATTTAAGAAGTGGTAACTCGTATGTAGGTAATGAGTCGGTAATTTTTACCGATTCGTTACTAGTCGGTGATTACCGAATCGGTATTTACCGATTCGGTAATGAGGCATACCTTCCCATTGATGGGAAGGTATGCCTCATTACCGAATCGGTAAATACCGATTCGGTAATGGGGGGAACACATACAAGGGTGGCAGGGTGTCACATTGACACCCTGTTGCACCCCTGTTTCGGCCATGTGTGCACATGTGGCACACATACATGCCCTAAGGGCATGTATGTATGCCACATTGCACACTGCTACGCGGGTAAAAATGCATGAATACATACATGAATTATTTACCACCAACTAAAAGTTGGTGGTAAATACCGACTCTAAAACACACCCACACACTCCCCCTACATCTCGATTTTGCTTTCGGAATTTAACGAATCGGTAAAATTACCGATTCGGAAAAGTTACCGATTCGGTAACATTACCGATTCGGTATTATTACCGATTCGGTAATTTTACCGATTCGGTAAATTCCGAAAGCAAAAATTGTCCCCCTACATACCATTAGCCAAAATACCGGTCGGTAACGGTAAAATTACCGAAAATCGGCCGTTACCGACCGGTATTTGGCTACCTACATGAGGCCCTTAGTCTTTGCTCCATGGGTCAAAAACACTGTTAGACTGATGTTTGACTTTTTTGCTCCTCATGGCTCTGTTAAGACTGAGCAAATGTATCCGCCTGCGAGCTGTTTTCCTTTTCATCCTATGATTGGGCAGAATTTGCAGGCACATGCATCAAAGGAAAAACCGGTCTCAAACGGGCAGATTCTCAGAATCTGCCCCTTTGCGACCGGTATTTTTGCATTTGGGATGCATCATCCCAAATGCAAAAATCGCAATTTAAGGAATCTCTAAATTGAGATTACTTAAATTGCGATTGCATTTAAGGAATCCCAAATTGAGATTCCTTAAATGCAATGCATTAAAGTTAAAAAATTAAGGATTTCGCTAATAGGGGGAGCAAATTACCATGAACTTGAACTTCATGGTAATTTACAAAAACTTTGAAAAATGCACTTTTGTGCATTTTTCAAAGTTTCATGTTGCGCACACACATGCCCTTAGAGCATGTGTGTGTGCAACATATGTGCACAGATCAATTTCAGGGGTGCAATAGGGTGTCATTTTGACACCCTTGCACCCTTGAAATTGCATGAGCAATTTGCGAGTACCTACTGGTACTCGCAAATTGCTCATGCAATCTCCAATTCATTCCTATGTGCCTCGAGGCCCATAGGAATGAATGGGACGGCATTTCTTAATTGCGACTCGCAATTTTCGAGTCGCAATTAAGGAATGTGTAGGAATCGCTATTTTTATAGCGATTCCTACATGCATAGGCTTTTGCAATTCCTTAATTGCGATTCCTTAAAATTCGCAATTAAGGAATCGCAAAAGTCATTGTTGATGCATGTGCCTGGTAATGTGCAGAAAATCTCCTCTCTGCTGGACTCAACTGGTGGCTAAGCGATTACAGTTAATGATTTAGAAGATATAATTCCAGCCATTTTTGGTGGAGTTCTAAGATGGCGGCCACATGGTAGGGTAGGTTAGCATTCTAGTTCTGTAGCTGTTTTCAACAGCGTTACGGTTTCGCGCTCGCGCACCTGATGTGCGGTGCACTTCAACCGTCATCTTTGTGGAAGAAGCAGCGTCTACTCCGAGAAGCGCTCCGAATAGAAAACAAAGATTCAGCAAGGATGCTTATTGCTTGCTTCCAAGTTCGTGTCCAGTATTTGGTTGCTTCCATAAGGTCTGTAATTAAGCAACAATTTACAGTGGGGCTTCGCTGAAGATATCAGGTATTGCCTCACTGGGTACTGAGAGTCTCTGCGTTTTCTGTCGCTCTCAGCACCCGTTTTCTGCCTTTTGTCGCTGCAGTTCAGAAATCGCTTCATACTGGTTAAACCCTGGTGACAGAGTTATTTGCATAAGACTATTCTACCACTTTTTTCAGCGCAATAGTTGTCATATCTTCAGAGAGCACCAGTTTTGTTTGAGAAAAAAGACTTTCAGCAGAGGTGGCACTTTGGCATAGCGTCCTTCTAAGGCAGTGTCATTCTACATATGTTCAGAGACCATTCAATGACTACTAATAGCTTGCAGCATGTTTACTCACTCACTGCTGCGTACTAATTCTAAATCCTCAACTAACAGAGCGTAACTTACTATTTCATCAAGTAGCTATAAATGTATATATATATATATTTCTACTTACCACCTCTAACATATTCATAGTCTACATAGTCCGCAGCTACTGTAAGAGAAAATAACAAGCACAAATGACTGTTAAATGGTTTCATAAATATTAACAAGAAACGCGAACCTTCAAGACATGAAATTTCTAATAAATGTAGAGAGAAGCTAATTCCAATGAGTATACAGGTAAAAAATATATTTAGTAAGCTTTATAATTGTAAGAAAGTTAAGTGTAAGTGTTGGGGGACGGAGTAATATTTTGCTTTGTGGTTTTAGGTGCAGGAAGTCCAGTGCTGGAATATTCTGTTAGAACAAACACCGCAGTGGCAATCTCTCTTTCTTCCCATTCCCCTTTCCCCCTCAGTACTGTGGGCAGATTAACATCTAGCTCTCATTGGTGTTTGGGAATTGAGAAATTACATCTGAGCAGAGAAGTTCAGTGGTTCAGCTCCGGTGGAAGATCAATCTTGGTACGTGGGTCTGAAGGTTAAAGTGCCTACCAAAACCTTCCACTTGGGTAGAATGGCTGAGGGTATAGATATAAAGGCCTTAGCATCATTGTTGGAAGGTTTGCAGAAACAATTAAGTGAGACAAGGGAAGAGGTTTGGAAATCTCGCTAGGAAGTTACTTTTCTTTGTCAAAGGTTTGATGAGTTTGTTTCTAGTTCCTCCTCTACCTCTAAGGAGCAAAGGCCCGCAACTTTTTCCTCTCCTTCAACAGTTGAGTTAACCACTCAAGTGATTCATGCTATGTCCCCTACTATCCCTTTAGCCCCTCCAGATTTTTGGGTGACCCACACAAGGCTCTGATTTTCTTCACATAGTGTTCCCTACATTTCTTTTGTAAGCCCATGATTTTCATGGAAGACCAGTCTAAGGTAGCCTTCATACTATCTTACCTGAGTGGAGATGCAGCTGCCTGGTCCATGCCCTTGGTGAATTTCAATGATCGAATACTGGAGGAGTTTAAGTTGAAGTTTCTACGAATGTTTGACCGACGAACCATCACGCAGACTACTGATAACGAATTCTTAGATTTAAAGCAAGGGAGTCACGAGTTGGTCGCTCATCTGGCGCAGTTTAACAAATTAATTGAGGAAACAAACTGGCCGGTGGCCGAGAGGGCAGCAATTATTTATAGAGCCTTGAAGGAAGAATTAAAAGATGGCTTAGTGCGAATTCCGAAGAGGCCTACTGAGTTATCAGAATTGATCGACCTGGTTCTGCAAATTGATCAACGTCAATTTGAAAGAAGAAATGAACATCGAAAAGAAATCAGACATTTAGCACCTCGATTCAATAGGATCAAATCTGAAACAGCCAAGATCAGTGAAGAAGGGGCCAGTGAAGAACCTGTGCAAATAGGCACATTTTGTGGTCCATTGACCAGGGAAGAGAGAGAGAAGAGAAGGAGTGGCAAGTTGTGCATGTATTATGGAAGTCCAGGTGTAGGAGAGTAGGATCTGCACTTATGTTGCCCCCACTTTTTTTCTGATGTTAACACTGATTTCTGGCTATAGTCTGGCTGGGTACCTGCTAATCAGGGCCCCAGTCTCTCTGTTCTCTCTAAACAACTTGGAGTGCATACTAGATGCTCTAGTGATTGGATACTGTGGTACCTTATGAGCCACTAGTATATGGTACCCTAGGTACCAAGGGCATAGGTACTTCACAGGCCTACCAGGGGCTGAAGCATGTATTATGCCACCCCTGGGAAGCAGACTAAATCTGACACCACAGGCTTGCTACTGCAGCCTGGGTGAGGTAGTGTTAGCACTCCTCACTGAGGTATAGGTTCCTATATCTCACCTTACACACACATATAAGCATATCAGTCACCCCTAAGGCAGGCCCTATCAATCCTGAGGGCAGGGTGCTTGGTTTACAATGTGAGGTGGTGCCTCTGCATGAGCAGGACCCCTCTGCAGCTGGCAGAGTCTATTCTCTGTGGCTGTTTGTGGATGCGGTTAAACCATATACTCTTAAGTGCATTATAACCTACAGGTAAATGCTAACTTTGGAATGACTGCATCAAAACATGTCGTGTTTGGTGTCAAACAACTTGGAATCATACCCTCACACCAGTACCTGGTGGGGGAATATGATCCCACCCTTCTAGAGGGGATGACATGTACCCACTGTGGAAACACGGTAGAAATCTGAAAGAGCCCTGGCATCACAAAATGGATGCCACCAGCACAGACACTGGGCTGCCCTCCTGCTGCAGACGGAAACTCGCTGTGGAGGAGGCCCAACAATAGGCATCCTGTCACAGGGAGGTGTCACCACCTTCCAGACAGGATGTAGTGTATTGGGGCTGGGTGGGTGCACTCTTAGAGTGCTTTGAAGTCCTGCACTGGGGGAGCAGTAGGCTCCTCTGTGCATATGCCATCTCAAACTGGTTCAGGGATTACCTGTCCCTTGCCTGTTGGCTTGTGGGTCCCCCAAAGACTTTCTTCTCAAACCAAAGTGCTCCCCTGGTTGCCCCAGGCCTGCCCTCACTCACCCTTGCTGGGTGAGTCTCTCAGACCTTGCTGGTCTGTACCGCTGACTTTATTCACTTTCCATAAGACTTGCTGTTGCCAAGGCTTGTTGGCTCCAATCTGGTTGAGGTAACTTATGCACTCCGGTGCCCTAGTGTGTGTTGGCCCTCGAATTACTTACCTTGTAAGAGGCTTGCTTGTAGACTTCCTCGGAGTACCCTTAAACTTTAAAAATCCAACTGCGACTTGCTCTATTGAAATCAATAGGGAACCCACGGCTGTGTTCTCACACTGCACACATCTCCCGTGGGTCTTTTACTTACCTGCCTTGGGTGGATTAGTGAAGCCCCAGGGATTCTACAGGCCCTAGGCCTTGTACCCTTGCAAGTCGACTTTCCTAAACCTCTTTTTTAGTATATGGTCTGGTACGCCCCTAGGGTCCCAGCCATATTTGTGCTTAACTTATTGTGAAACGTTGATATTTGAATGTGTTCCTGACTTCTAATCTCATAAAGAGATTAGTAGAGTGTGTCTAGAAATAAATACATATATATTTGATATATATACCTGTGTGGTGTCCTTTCATTTGATAATTCAAGAGATTATAAGGTAAAACAAGCTGCTTTACATTCCTCTGAGACTTAGCCTGAAGGCTGCTCTGCACAGCTACCACTAGGATAGCTTTCTTTAAAAGATTGTCTTAAACCTATCTACTCATGGCTCATTTCTTTTAGTCCTTCCATCATGCTGCATGTCAGTTACCCCTTGTATTCCGCAATACGAAAGTTATCCATAGGTACCAGTCTGTAAAACTAGTTATCCTTGAGTTAAATATCTCACCATCTTCCAGTATGGAAAATCTTTCAATCGGCGGTTCAGGCACTCAAAATAAGCACTCGGAGACAGAACTCACCAACTTGTGCTGAACTCACATCGGGTTCAGCTGCTCGTGATGGTAGGCTCACGAAATACATGCCTTGCAGAAAAAAGATTGCAGTGCACTCACGGGGTCACTTCAAATAAATGTAATCACAGCATACGCGTTTCAGCTACATTGCCTTCCTCAGTGCATCGATTAAAAATATTTGGCACGAACAGTCTCAGTCTTTAAAACTATCCAATCCTCACTCCCATAGGAGGATTACATTTCATGGACATTAGCAAAGTACTACATTGTTGTTATAAACGGGGTCCATGATAGCACAATGTTTTTATCCATACTCACAATGGCAGTCACCGTGTTTTTCTCCATTGACATTAATTTTCATGAATGCCACAATACTTAGTCTTTGCTCCATGGGTCAAAAACACTGTTAGACTGATGTTTGACTTTTTTGCTCCTCATGGCTCTGTTAAGACTGAGCAAATGTATCCGCCTGCGAGCTGTTTTCCTTTTCATCCTATGATTGGGCAGAATTTGCAGGCACATGCATCAAAGGAAAAACCGGTCTCAAACGGGCAGATTCTCAGAATCTGCCCCTTTGCGACCGGTATTTTTGCATTTGGGATGCATCATCCCAAATGCAAAAATCGCAATTTAAGGAATCTCTAAATTGAGATTACTTAAATTGCGATTGCATTTAAGGAATCCCAAATTGAGATTCCTTAAATGCAATGCATTAAAGTTAAAAAATTAAGGATTTCGCTAATAGGGGGAGCAAATTACCATGAACTTGAACTTCATGGTAATTTACAAAAACTTTGAAAAATGCACTTTTGTGCATTTTTCAAAGTTTCATGTTGCGCACACACATGCCCTTAGAGCATGTGTGTGTGCAACATATGTGCACAGATCAATTTCAGGGGTGCAATAGGGTGTCATTTTGACACCCTTGCACCCTTGAAATTGCATGAGCAATTTGCGAGTACCTACTGGTACTCGCAAATTGCTCATGCAATCTCCAATTCATTCCTATGTGCCTCGAGGCCCATAGGAATGAATGGGACGGCATTTCTTAATTGCGACTCGCAATTTTCGAGTCGCAATTAAGGAATGTGTAGGAATCGCTATTTTTATAGCGATTCCTACATGCATAGGCTTTTGCAATTCCTTAATTGCGATTCCTTAAAAATCGCAATTAAGGAATCGCAAAAGTCATTGTTGATGCATGTGCCTGGTAATGTGCAGAAAATCTCCTCTCTGCTGGACTCAACTGGTGGCTAAGCGATTACAGTTAATGATTTAGAAGATATAATTCCAGCCATTTTTGGTGGAGTTCTAAGATGGCGGCCACATGGTAGGGTAGGTTAGCATTCTAGTTCTTTAGCTGTTTTCAACAGCGTTACGGTTTCGCGCTCGCGCACCTGATGTGCGGTGCACTTCAACCGTCATCTTTGTGGAAGAAGCAGCGTCTACTCCGAGAAGCGCTCCGAATAGAAAACAAAGATTCAGCAAGGATGCTTATTGCTTGCTTCCAAGTTCGTGTCCAGTATTTGGTTGCTTCCATAAGGTCTGTAATTAAGCAACAATTTACAGTGGGGCTTCGCTGAAGATATCAGGTATTGCCTCTCTGGGTACTGAGAGTCTCTGCGTTTTCTGTCGCTCTCAGCACCCGTTTTCTGCCTTTTGTCGCTGCAGTTCAGAAATCGCTTCATACTGGTTAAACCCTGGTGACAGAGTTATTTGCATAAGACTATTCTACCACTTTTTTCAGCGCAATAGTTGTCATATCTTCAGAGAGCACCAGTTTTGTTTGAGAAAAAAGACTTTCAGCAGAGGTGGCACTTTGGCATAGCGTCCTTCTAAGGCAGTGTCATTCTACATATGTTCAGAGACCATTCAATGACTACTAATAGCTTGCAGCATGTTTACTCACTCACTGCTGCGTACTAATTCTAAATCCTCAACTAACAGAGCGTAACTTACTATTTCATCAAGTAGCTATAAATGTATATATATATATATTTGTACTTACCACCTCTAACATATTCATAGTCTACATAGTCCGCAGCTACTGTAAGAGAAAATAACAAGCACAAATGACTGTTAAATGGTTTCATAAATATTAACAAGAAACGCGAACCTTCAAGACATGAAATTTCTAATAAATGTAGAGAGAAGCTAAATCCACTGAGTATACAGGTAAAAAATATATTTAGTAAGCTTTATAATTGTAAGAAAGTTAAGTGTAAGTGTTGGGGGACGGAGTAATATTTTGCTTTGTGGTTTTAGGTGCAGGAAGTCCAGTGCTGGAATATTCTGTTAGAACAAACACCGCAGTGGCAATCTCTCTTTCTTCCCATTCCCCTTTCCCCCTCAGTACTGTGGGCAGATTAACATCTAGCTCTCATTGGTGTTTGGGAATTGAGAAATTACATCTGAGCAGAGAAGTTCAGTGGTTCAGCTCCGGTGGAAGATCAATCTTGGTACGTGGGTCTGAAGGTTAAAGTGCCTACCAAAACCTTCCACTTGGGTAGAATGGCTGAGGGTATAGATATAAAGGCCTTAGCATCATTGTTGGAAGGTTTGCAGAAACAATTAAGTGAGACAAGGGAAGAGGTTTGGAAATCTCGCTAGGAAGTTACTTTTCTTTGTCAAAGGTTTGATGAGTTTGTTTCTAGTTCCTCCTCTACCTCTAAGGAGCAAAGGCCCGCAACTTTTTCCTCTCCTTCAACAGTTGAGTTAACCACTCAAGTGATTCATGCTATGTCCCCTACTATCCCTTTAGCCCCTCCAGATTTTTGGGTGACCCACACAAGGCTCTGATTTTCTTCACATAGTGTTCCCTACATTTCTTTTGTAAGCCCATGATTTTCATGGAAGACCAGTCTAAGGTAGCCTTCATACTATCTTACCTGAGTGGAGATGCAGCTGCCTGGTCCATGCCCTTGGTGAATTTCAATGATCGAATACTGGAGGAGTTTAAGTTGAAGTTTCTACGAATTTTTGACCGACGAACCATCACGCAGACTACTGATAACGAACTCTTAGATTTAAAGCAAGGGAGTCACGAGTTGGTCGCTCATCTGGCGCAGTTTAACAAATTAATTGAGGAAACAAACTGGCCGGTGGCCGAGAGGGCAGCAATTATTTATAGAGGCTTGAAGGAAGAATTAAAAGATGGCTTAGTGCGAATTCCGAAGAGGCCTACTGAGTTATCAGAATTGATCGACCTGGTTCTGCAAATTGATCAACGTCAATTTGAAAGAAGAAATGAACATCGAAAAGAAATCAGACATTTAGCACCTCGATTCAATAGGATCAAATCTGAAACAGCCAAGATCAGTGAAGAAGGGGCCAGTGAAGAACCTGTGCAAATAGGCACATTTTGTGGTCCATTGACCAGGGAAGAGAGAGAGAAGAGAAGGAGTGGCAAGTTGTGCATGTATTATGGAAGTCCAGGTGTAGGAGAGTAGGATCTGCACTTATGTTGCCCCCACTTTTTTTCTGATGTTAACACTGATTTCTGGCTATAGTCTGGCTGGGTACCTGCTAATCAGGGCCCCAGTCTCTCTGTTCTCTCTAAACAACTTGGAGTGCATACTAGATGCACTAGTGATTGGATACTGTGGTACCTTATGAGCCACTAGTATATGGTACCCTAGGTACCAAGGGCATAGGTACTTCACAGGCCTACCAGGGGCTGAAGCATGTATTATGCCACCCCTGGGAAGCAGACTAAATCTGACACCACAGGCTTGCTACTGCAGCCTGGGTGAGGTAGTGTTAGCACTCCTCACTGAGGTATAGGTTCCTATATCTCACCTTACACACACATATAAGCATATCAGTCACCCCTAAGGCAGGCCCTATCAATCCTGAGGGCAGGGTGCTTGGTTTACAATGTGAGGTGGTGCCTCTGCATGAGCAGTACCCCTCTGCAGCTGGCAGAGTCTATTCTCTGTGGCTGTTTGTGGATGCGGTTAAACCATATACTCTTAAGTGCATTATAACCTACAGGTAAATGCTAACTTTGGAATGACTGCATCAAAACATGTCGTGTTTGGTGTCAAACAACTTGGAATCATACCCTCACACCAGTACCTGGTGGGGGAATATGATCCCACCCTTCTAGAGGGGATGACATGTACCCACTGTGGAAACACGGTAGAAATCTGAAAGAGCCCTGGCATCACAAAATGGATGCCACCAGCACAGACACTGGGCTGCCCTCCTGCTGCAGACGGAAACTCGCTGTGGAGGAGGCCCAACAATAGGCATCCTGTCACAGGGAGGTGTCACCACCTTCCAGACAGGATGTAGTGTATTGGGGCTGGGTGGGTGCACTCTTAGAGTGCTTTGAAGTCCTGCACTGGGGGAGCAGTAGGCTCCTCTGTGCATATGCCATCTCAAACTGGTTCAGGGATTACCTGTCCCTTGCCTGTTGGCTTGTGGGTCCCCCAAAGACTTTCTTCTCAAACCAAAGTGCTCCCCTGGTTGCCCCAGGCCTGCCCTCACTCACCCTTGCTGGGTGAGTCTCTCAGACCTTGCTGGTCTGTACCGCTGACTTTATTCACTTTCCATAAGACTTGCTGTTGCCAAGGCTTGTTGGCTCCAATCTGGTTGAGGTAACTTATGCACTCCGGTGCCCTAGTGTGTGTTGGCCCTCGAATTACTTACCTTGTAAGAGGCTTGCTTGTAGACTTCCTCGGAGTACCCTTAAACTTTAAAAATCCAACTGCGACTTGCTCTATTGAAATCAATAGGGAACCCACGGCTGTGTTCTCACACTGCACACATCTCCCGTGGGTCTTTTACTTACCTGCCTTGGGTGGATTAGTGAAGCCCCAGGGATTCTACAGGCCCTAGGCCTTGTACCCTTGCAAGTCGACTTTCCTAAACCTCTTTTTTAGTATATGGTCTGGTACGCCCCTAGGGTCCCAGCCATATTTGTGCTTAACTTATTGTGAAACGTTGATATTTGAATGTGTTCCTGACTTCTAATCTCATAAAGAGATTAGTAGAGTGTGTCTAGAAATAAATACATATATATTTGATATATATACCTGTGTGGTGTCCTTTCATTTGATAATTCAAGAGATTATAAGGTAAAACAAGCTGCTTTACATTCCTCTGAGACTTAGCCTGAAGGCTGCTCTGCACAGCTACCACTAGGATAGCTTTCTTTAAAAGATTGTCTTAAACCTATCTACCATAAGAGTCAAATTGGAATGGTGCAAGGTGGCCACAATAACTAGTGACCAGCATATGTCAGGCCAACTTCTCACACCAGGTCATTTCATCAAAGAGTGTCCAAAGAAACCAAAGAACAATAATTGGGTAAAAGACAGGCTCCACCAGTAGAAGGGGTTACCCTTTTGGGAGCAGCCGAGGAGACAGCTCCAAATACTCAACAATTAGTGAATACGTTGCAGTCTTTGGCCCCTCATTTGATAATTTCCTGTGTGATTAAATTTTGAGAAATTGAAGTGTAAAGAGTTTCTGTGATGATTGACTCTGGGGCCACGGGGAATTTCTGTGACATAAAATTTGCTGAATCTTTAGGGGCTCGTTTTGTCAAGATAGAAAAGCCTTGAACCTGTTTGAGCGGTTGATGGCACCAACTTATCTTCTGGCCCCAAAACTTTTGATACTGAAGAGGTCATATTGATCGGACCTGATAAACATCGAAGTGTCTTGAGTATTAGTTTTATTGATGCCCCCCAGTTTCAATTAATTTTGGGATTACTATGGCTTACCGAACACAATCCTAAAATCGACTGAGCCAACAGAACAATTTAAATTAATTCACATTATTGTTTGGGTCATTGCTTCAACTTTAGTACTTCTGATCCTCAGCCATCTCCATCGTCCTTTTTGGCAGAACAGACACGTATGATTTGTGTCGTGGAAGTTCTAGACGTGCCAGAGGAATATTGTGACTTGATATCCGTATTTGATGAGAAAGAGGCAACGAAATTACCCCCACATCGGGAGTACGATTGTAATATTGTACTGGAACCAGGTGGTTCCTTGCCTTGTAGTCGCATCTACGCGCTGACTGAAGCAGAGAATTTATACTTGAAAGAATACTTAGACAAATATCTAACCAATGGATTCATCCGATCTACGCAGTCTCTGGTCGTGTCTCCTCTGTTCTTTATTCCAAAGAAAGATGAAAAACGTAGGGATTGTATTGATTATCATGCCCTGACTCAAGTCAATAAAAAGAATTCTTACCCTTTGCCTTTAATTTCTGAACATTTGGATCAGGTTAAGAAAGCCCAAATCTACACCAAATTGGATTTGCGAGGGGCATATCATTTGGTACGCACGGCTGAGGGTGACAAAAGGAAGACTGCTTTTACAACTCGTTTTGGTTTGTTTGAGTACCAGGTCATGCCATTTGGCCTGGGTAATGCACTAGCTGCGTTTCAACACTTCGTCAGCGATGTACTACGAGTTTACTTGGATCATTTTGCAGTCGTCTATATTGATGACGTTCTCATTTTTTCCACAAACATGGAAGAGCATGTCAGACATGTTCGTAATATTTTGCAAAGATTGCTTGAAAACCAGCTATTTGTGAAATTGGAGAAGTGTGTATTTCACACTACTCATGTGGAGTTTTTAGGTTTTGTCCTATCTGCTATCTGCTGAAGGTGTGTCCATGGATGATTCCAAAGTAAGAGCAATAAGAGACTGGCCTTCTCCACGAACAGTCAAAGAAGTACAAAGTTTTCTTGGTTTTGCCAATTTTTTCCGGCGATTTATTCATAACTTTTCGGAAAAGGTTAGTCCCATCACTCGTTTGCTCAAAAAGAAAGAAAAATTTGTTTGGAATACTGAAACTGAAGAAGCGTTCCAGTTATTAAAAGAAACCTTCACTTTCTTTGTAGAAGCGGATACTTCAAATTTGGCCATGGGTAGAATCCTTTAACAAAGGCATAAAGAGACTGCTCAGCTCCATCCGGTCGCCTATCGATCTCGTAAATTAACTGACACAGAAGTTAATTACCCATTTGTGGACAAAGAATTGTTAGCTGTAACACATGCCTTTCAAGAATGGAGGCATTATTTATTGGGAGTGAGACATGTAATAACTGTTTTTACGAATCATCGAAATTTACAATTCCTTAAATCAGTGAGAGCTCTTACCCCTCGGCAATTGAGATGGTCCCTCTTCTTTGTATATTACAACTTTGTCTTGACCTACAAGCCGGGGTCTGCAAATGGTAAGGCCGATGCTTCATCCCGTTTGAATACTGGAGAAATAAGAGAAATCTCAAAGGAAGGTCATATAATTCCAGAAGAAAAGATTGTCAGAACAGTTTCGTATTCAGAATTGGAAAACAAGATAAAAGATCATCTTTCTGAAATTGAAATGTTGGATTGGGTCAAGAAAGGACCCAATAGAGAAATAAAGGATGGAAAACTCTACATTTAAGGAAGGCTATATGTACCCAATGAAGACCTCCAATGTGAAGTCTTTCAGTTGTTCCATGATAAACTCATGGCGGGGCATAAAGGAGTTAAAAAGACTGTAGATCTTGCGAAACGATCATTTTGGTGGCCAAGCATGGAAACTCAGGTGAGACGGTACATTGCATCTTGTGAACAGTGTGCTAAGGCAAAGGTCATTAGACAGGCACCACAAGGCCTCCTCATGCCTTTATCTGTAGTCCCTTGTTCCTGGCATACAGTTTCCATGGATTTTATTGTAGACTTGCCCTCTAGTCAGGGTTTCTCCATAATTTGGGTAGTAGTGGATCATTTTTCCAAGATGAGCCATGTGAGAAGTTGGCCTGGCATATGCTGTTCCTAGTTATAGGGACACCTTGCACCAGTCCAATTCGACTCCTATTGATGGTAGGTTTAAGACAACCTTTAAAGAAAGCTATCCTAGTGGTAGCTGTGGAGAGCAGCCTTCAGGCTAAGTCTTGAAGGAGTGTTAAGCTTATTGTTTTACCATAATAACCTCTTGAATAACCAAATGAAAGAGTAGCCCACACAGGTATATATATAAAATATATGTATTTATTCTAGACAGAATCCCACAGTCACTTTATGTGGCTAGTGGCAAAGTTACAATTCAAACAAGCATTTCTAAACACAATAAATAGCACAGAAATCAATGGGCCCCAGGGGGGGACCAAACCATATACTAAAATAGTGGTATAAGAACCACGACAATTCTACAGGCAATGCCTAGGGCATTCAGGATCGCTGGCCCCTTAAGAATCCACCCACAGTTAAGAGGAAGGGGACCCACGGGAGGCGTGTGCAGTGCGAGAAGTTGCTGTCGGGATCGCAATGTTAGCCTATGGAGAATGTCGCGGTTGAATAATTAAGGTTTAAGGACACTTCTTAACAACAGTACAAAGTTAAGGCTTGAGACTTAAGGCTTTGGAGAGCCCACCACCACGGAAGTACCGAAGTACCACTGTTACCTGCCCCAGGAAAGCCGGGTGCATAGGTCGATTCTGGTGTCGGGTCGCGGGCTGATTTTCTATGGAAAAGGAGTCCAAACTGCTGCTAGCTGGAAGTGTCGCTGAAGTCGTGAAGATTAAAGTTGAAGAAAAGACAAAGATGAACCTGAAAGCAGAGGGGACAGAGTCTGGGTCACAGCACAGTGACCAGGGAGCTCACAGGAAGGAGCTCGTGGATGTCGGGTGCTTCAGGTGTGGAAGGTACAGCTGGGCTCTGCAGTCACGGGCTCCGGGAGGCTTCAAGGAAGGCCAGCTTCTGGAGGGCGACTGTCCCACGTCGGCTGAGGGTCGCTGCGGTGTTAGTGTCCCGATTGGATCCACTAAGCATTGGCAACCGCAACCCACGCAAGATGAACAAAGCAGCTGCTGGTGCAGACCCACGTGGTCTGAGGGTGCTCTCCTTTGCAGGGAGCGTAGAGCAGGCCTGGAGCAACCAGGGGAACTCTTAGAAAAGAAGATTGTCCTCCGTCAGGGCCCGCAAGTCGAGGGACAAGGGACCGTGGAAGGCAGCAAAATGGAGTGCGTAAAAGGGCTCCCACGGGCCACCGGAGCGGGCCAGGGAGCTGAGGGTCGGCACAAATGCTGCTTGAAGGTTGGCTCAAGAATGGGCCAAAGCACAACTTCCCCACTGGTCGGGGTCGTGTGCTGGACAAGAGGTGGCCGGTGTCTCGGGGTATGCGGGGATCTCGACACCCACGTGGTCCAGGGTGCTCAGACTTGCTGGGCACACTCACAGGACGCTGGGATGCACTGGAGACCCACCTCGAGGTTGCTGGAAGGCGTCGAAGGTCGTGAGAGCAACGAAGTTCCAACCGGGTAACTTGTCGTCTTTTAGGTGCCTGCCAAGCAGGGGGATAACTCCTTTATCCCAAGGGAGATTTCTTCAGTCAGCTGGGCAGCAGCTCGTCGAAGGTCAGTTCTGTGAAGTCCTGTACGAATCTGAGGCTCTAGGGCAAAGTTATTCCCATATATCCCCAAGATTAGGGGATGGTCCAAAATAGAGCCTACCAATCAGAGTAGAGGCGGGAAAGGGTGGCTACACCCACTCCCCTTTGTGTGTTTCCCGCCTGGGCGAGGGGCAGGATGCCCCTGAACCGGTTCCAGGCGGTGTATGCAGAATTGGGGCTCTGCAGCTGCCTACGTGCAACTCTGAATGGACTTTTGGTGCACCCACCCTGTTCCAATCCACATATCCTGTCTGGGGAGGTGCTGGCACCTCCCTGCCACAGGAGCCCTATTGTCCAGATGGCGAGGCTGGGGTTTTCCCCAGCAACAGCCAGCCAGAGTCGTGTAGGTGGCGAACAGTAGCCATTTTGTGGTACATGTGCACTTTTAAATTGGTTTCCAAATTCTACCGCTTTTCCCATATCACCCTCCTAGCAAGGGGGAATCGTGCCCCCATGCCCATGGCTGGACTGGGGGTATGATTCCTTCATGTTTGACACCAAACACGATATGGTTCGGTGTAGCCATTCCAAAGTTACAGCGATGACGCAATAACTTATAATGCGGTTAAGAGTATATGGTATGGCTACACTACAAACAACCCAGTAACATTTTACGAAGGTTGCAGAGAGGTCCTACTCACGTAGGGGTCCCCCCTCACACATACCTCAGCACCCAGCCCTGTAGGATTACCAGGGCCTGCCATAGGGGTGACCTATGAGAGTATATGTGTTGTATGGTATGGGACATAGGGTACCTACATCCCTGTAAGGGGTGCTAGCACCACCTTACCCAGGCTACAGTAGTGGCCTGGTGGTGTCAGTTTGGGTGGCTGTCCCAGGGTGGCACAACAAGTGCTGCCGCCCTGGTAGGCCTACTGGGGGCCCCATGCCCTGGGTACCTAGGGTACCATCTACAAGGGACTGGTAGGGCATGCCCAGCATCCAATTATGTTTGTACCTAGAGTACTCACAACAGTTTTAGGGAGAAAGCAGATAGGCTGGGGTCCTGGATAGCAGGATCCCAGCCAGACTAGTCAAAAACCACTTAAATACCAGGCAAAAAGTTGGGGGCAACCATTAGTCAGATTCCACTCTCCTACATAACCCCCCCCAAACGAAAGGAGATAAGGCTAACCTTGTCCAGATAAGCCTTTATTTCCTGAGTGGCCATATAAGGAAGAACCTGTACTAACATGGTTGCTCCCTGTGTCATGGTCCACTTGGGAAATCCTACCCCAAGGGGTTCTAGAGTTTCTCCAAAGTCTAGGGAAATTACCTGTATTGGTTTTTGGGTCAGAGGTGGGCTGGTGGGGTGTCTGAGTCTGGAAGTGAGACCCTACTTGGGTTGGCCTCAGCCTCCTCAGATCACTGGCCACTATGGAAGCCTTTCTGCCCAGGACGGTGTCATATCTGGCCCTAAGGGTCAACCTCTGGCTGCCTACAGCTGGGGGTTGGATCCCTTTGGCTGGAATAGTGGAGGGCACTGGAAGGTTTGGGGCAGCTAGGCCCCAGGTTTCCCTGTGCTCAACAACATCCATTTGAGGGGTGCCTATACCTAGGGGTAAGGGGGATCCCTCAGTTTGTAGAGGAATATTCACCTGGCTGAAACTACTCTGCTGGGTGTCCCTAATCTGTTGATGAGGGGGTTCCTCTGGGCAGGGGCCCAATAAGGGTCCACTGACCTCCCTGACCTCTGCAGCCCTGGGCTGACTGAGGCAGGGTAGAGAGGGGCAGGATGCCTGCTCCAGACTGGGTACCACCTTGGAAGGATCCCCTGCCATCAGAGAGGTGGGCAGGCCAAGCCTGTCCACTTCTGGGGCAGTTACTTCACAAGGGGCAGGGTCAGTTCCCTGAGAAACTGGACCTTTACCTGTAGTCTGGTGGGGGGAAGACTGCTCTTCCTCCCCTATGCTCTCTGTTTGTGTAGAGTGATCCATAGTTTCAGGCTTCACTCTTTCTATTTCCTCCTGGGGTGGAGGTGAGGCCCTCAGGGTCTCATCCACTCTCTCAGGAATTCCTACCATTTTCAAATGGGCCTTGTGGTCAACCTCAGCCCAGGCTGAGATTTCTAGATCATTCCCCAGTAGACAATCTACAGGCAAGTTTGGGGACACTGCCACTCTCTTTGGGCCAGTGACCCCTCCCCAGCTGAGATTTATCACTGCCATGGGATGATCTGTCCTGATTCCATCAATATTGGTCACCTGATAGCTAAACCCAGGTAAAAGCTGATCTAGGGGCACTAGCCTCTTGGTCACCATGGTGACACTGGCCCCTGTGTCCTTATAGGCCACAGCCTTCTGACCATTGATCATTGGTTCTTGTCTGTACCTGCCCAGAATACTGGGGCTCATGGTAAAGTTGGCAAACCCCATGCCACCATCACAGACCATAGTTGCTAATGCAGGGGACCTGGCTAGGCCAGAGTCCACTGGTGTCCCCAAAGAGAACCCAACTAAGTTTTTGGGTGCACTCCCACCACCTGGGGGATTACTACTAGTAGTAACAGGAGGTGTTGGAGCTGGTTTTGGAGGAACACTTTCTTTATTGCCATTCTTAGGACAGCTGGAGTCAGTTTTCCAGTGGCCAGGTTTTTTACACACATGGCAATATGGTTTCTTGGTATTAGAGGAAGTATTTTGGGACCCACCCCCAGCACTGGTTTGTTGGGGCCCTTCAGAGGACTTTTCTTGTTTATCATCCCCACCTTTCTCTTTGGGCTTAGTGGAATCCTTCTTCTGGTCACCAACTTGGTTCTTAGGCCTGATCCTGGTTCTGACCCATTTGTCTGCCTTCTTTCCCAATTCTTGGGGAGAGGTCAGATCAGAGTCCACCAGGTGCTGGTGTAAAAGTTGGTTCTGACAATTATTAAGAATCTGCTCCCTCATAATGAGATTATACAATCCTTGATAATCATTAACTTTACTGCCATTTAACCAACCTTCCAGTGCCTTGGTTGCACAATCCACAAAGTCTACCCAATCTTGATTCTGTGCTTCCTGGGTGTCTCTGAACTTAAGTCTGTATTGATCAGTGGTTAAGCCAAACCCATCTATTAAAGCAGCTTTCAAGATATAATAATCATCAGCATCCTCTTCTCTTACAGAGAGGAGCTTGTCTCTCCCTTTATCTGAAAAGGAGAGCCACAGGATTGCTGCCCACTGCTCTACAGGGACCCTCTGTACTCTACAGGCCCTTTCAAGAGCAGATATCCATTTGTGGATATCATCCCCATTCTGATAGGGGGGCACAATCTTGTGGAGGTTCCTATTGTCAGGGACTCTCTCTCTAACTCTAGGGGTTTCATTACTGCCACCAGGGATCTCTAGACCCCACTTTCTTGAAGCTTTCTGAAGCTCCAGGGTTTCCCTGTCCAATGCTAACTGTTCTCTTTTAAGCTCAAGCTTAGCCTGCTCAAATTTGATCAGTCTGCATTTCCTCTCATGAGAGGTTTCTCTTCTCTGAGAAGAGGCAGAGGACCCTTTGGATCCCCTAGAATGGTTGGATCCCACTGAGGGGGATCTGTTCCTTCTGGGGTCCACCACTCTCCTTTTAAGGGTGGAGGGAGTGCCTCTTGGGCCATCACCTCCATGCTGTGAGTGGTTTGTGTCTTCCAGGTCAGGATTTTCATCCTCTTCCTGTTCCTCTTCAGATTCCACTCTGGGAGTGTCCTCTTCTGAGGGGTGCCCACCCACGTTGTCCGTCCCTCTGGATCCTATGGACTCCATAAAGTCTGCTATGAGCAGGATCTCTTTGAGACGTTTTGTGTTGGCACCTCTTTCTGTCTTCAGTCTCCTAAGGGTGCACATTTCCCTGAGCTCAGCAAAGGTGAAATTATCATACTTATCTACTGGGACCCTCTGGGGTCCTTCCATAGCCTTAGTGCCACTTGAAGACATGTTTAGTGTAGTGATGTATCTACCTACACTAGGTGTGGCCTACTGAACCCTCTCTTGAGTTGTAGTCAAGGTGTGCTAAACCCTCTACACACAACTCCAAGTTCAGTAGAACTTATTGTATTCTAGCTTGAATTTATATGTACCTTTGGTACCTTGTGGCTTTCACTTTAGAAATTCAATTTGTTATCTGGTAAAACAATGGCAAGCTTGAATCCCACCGCTGCCACCAATGTGAGAAGTTGGCCTGGCATATGCTGTTCCTAGTTATAGGGACACCTTGCACCAGTCCAATTCGACTCCTATTGATGGTAGGTTTAAGACAACCTTTAAAGAAAGCTATCCTAGTGGTAGCTGTGGAGAGCAGCCTTCAGGCTAAGTCTTGAAGGAGTGTTAAGCTTATTGTTTTACCATAATAACCTCTTGAATAACCAAATGAAAGAGTAGCCCACACAGGTATATATATAAAATATATGTATTTATTCTAGACAGAATCCCACAGTCACTTTATGTGGCTAGTGGCAAAGTTACAATTCAAACAAGCATTTCTAAACACAATAAATAGCACAGAAATCAATGGGCCCCAGGGGGGGACCAAACCATATACTAAAATAGTGGTATAAGAACCACGACAATTCTACAGGCAATGCCTAGGGCATTCAGGATCGCTGGCCCCTTAAGAATCCACCCACACTTAAGAGGAAGGGGACCCACGGGAGGCGTGTGCAGTGCGAGAAGTTGCTGTCGGGATCGCAATGTTAGCCTATGGAGAATGTCGCGGTTGAATAATTAAAGTTTAAGGACACTTCTTAACAACAGTACAAAGTTAAGGCTTGAGACTTAAGGCTTTGGAGAGCCCACCACCACGGAAGTACCGAAGTACCACTGTTACCTGCCCCAGGGAAGCCGGGTGCATAGGTCGATTCTGGTGTCGGGTCGCGGGCTGATTTTCTATGGAAAAGGAGTCCAAACTGCTGCTAGCTGGAAGTGTCGCTGAAGTCGTGAAGATTAAAGTTGAAGAAAAGACAAAGATGAACCTGAAAGCAGAGGGGACAGAGTCTGGGTCACAGCACAGTGACCAGGGAGCTCACAGGAAGGAGCTCGTGGATGTCGGGTGCTTCAGGTGTGGAAGGTACAGCTGGGCTCTGCAGTCACGGGCTCCGGGAGGCTTCAAGGAAGGCCAGCTTCTGGAGGGCGACTGTCCCACGTCGGCTGAGGGTCGCTGCGGTGTTAGTGTCCCGATTGGATCCACTAAGCATTGGCAACCGCAACCCACGCAAGATGAACAAAGCAGCTGCTGGTGCAGACCCACGTGGTCTGAGGGTGCTCTCCTTTGCAGGGAGCGTAGAGCAGGCCTGGAGCAACCAGGGGAACTCTTAGAAAAGAAGATTGTCCTCCGTCAGGGCCCGCAAGTTGAGGGACAAGGGACCGTGGAAGGCAGCAAAATGGAGTGCGTAAAAGGGCTCCCACGGGCCACCGGAGCGGGCCAGGGAGCTGAGGGTCGGCACAAATGCTGCTTGAAGGTTGGCTCAAGAATGGGCCAAAGCACAACTTCCCCACTGGTCGGGGTCGTGTGCTGGACAAGAGGTGGCCGGTGTCTCGGGGTATGCGGGGATCTCGACACCCACGTGGTCCAGGGTGCTCAGACTTGCTGGGCACACTCACAGGACGCTGGGATGCACTGGAGACCCACCTCGAGGTTGCTGGAAGGCGTCGAAGGTCGTGAGAGCAACGAAGTTCCAACCGGGTATCTTGTCGTCTTTTAGGTGCCTGCCAAGCAGGGGGATAACTCCTTTATCCCAAGGGAGATTTCTTCAGTCAGCTGGGCAGCAGCTCGTCGAAGGTCAGTTCTGTGAAGTCCTGTACGAATCTGAGGCTCTAGGGCAAAGTTATTCCCATATATCCCCAAGATTAGGGGATGGTCCAAAATAGAGCCTACCAATCAGAGTAGAGGCGGGAAAGGGTGGCTACACCCACTCCCCTTTGTGTGTTTCCCGCCTGGGCGAGGGGCAGGATGCCCCTGAACCGGTTCCAGGCGGTGTATGCAGAATTGGGGCTCTGCAGCTGCCTACGTGCAACTCTGAATGGACTTTTGGTGCACCCACCCTGTTCCAATCCACATATCCTGTCTGGGGAGGTGCTGGCACCTCCCTGCCACAGGAGCCCTATTGTCCAGATGGCGAGGCTGGGGTTTTCCCCAGCAACAGCCAGCCAGAGTTGTGTAGGTGGCGAACAGTAGCCATTTTGTGGTACATGTGCACTTTTAAATTGGTTTCCAAATTCTACCGCTTTTCCCATATCACCCTCCTAGCAAGGGGGAATCGTGCCCCCATGCCCATGGCTGGACTGGGGGTATGATTCCTTCATGTTTGACACCAAACACGATATGGTTCGGTGTAGCCATTCCAAAGTTACAGCGATGACGCAATAACTTATAATGCGGTTAAGAGTATATGGTATGGCTACACTACAAACAACCCAGTAACATTTTACGAAGGTTGCAGAGAGGTCCTACTCACGTAGGGGTCCCCCCTCACACATACCTCAGCACCCAGCCCTGTAGGATTACCAGGGCCTGCCATAGGGGTGACCTATGAGAGTATATGTGTTGTATGGTATGGGACATAGGGTACCTACATCCCTGTAAGGGGTGCTAGCACCACCTTACCCAGGCTACAGTAGTGGCCTGGTGGTGTCAGTTTGGGTGGCTGTCCCAGGGTGGCACAACAAGTGCTGCCGCCCTAGTAGGCCTACTGGGGGCCCCATGCCCTGGGTACCTAGGGTACCATCTACAAGGGACTGGTAGGGCATGCCCAGCATCCAATTATGTTTGTACCTAGAGTACTCACAACAGTTTTAGGGAGAAAGCAGATAGGCTGGGGTCCTGGATAGCAGGATCCCAGCCAGACTAGTCAAAAACCACTTAAATACCAGGCAAAAAGTTGGGGGCAACCATTAGTCAGATTCCACTCTCCTACAAGCCACTTCATTCCATTAAAATCCATTCCAAATGCCACCCCGTTAGCTACCTTGTTCACACAACATGTAGTAAGGAATCACAACATTCTAAAGGTAGTGATTTCAGATAGTGGCCCACAATGTGTCTCTCATTTTTGGAGATCTTTGTTAAAGAGCTTAGGAGTTGATTCTCGTTTGTCTACCAGTTTCCACCCTGAGACAAATGGGCAGACTGAGAGAGTGAATCAAGATCTTAAGCAATATTTGTGCTTGTACTTGATGGATCAGGAAGGAGATTGGCCAACCTGGATCTGGGCAGCAGAAATTGCATATAATAATTCAGTGCACTCTTCCACTGGTTATTCTCCATTCTTTTTTAACTCAGGTAGACATCCTAACATGTTAGTTGGCAAGGTGAAAGTGATGTACCTGCAGTTGATTTGATAGTGCAAGATTTGCAGAAGGACTATTAGATAGCCACTGAAAATATAGTAAAAGCAAAAGATTCCTACAAGAAGCAGGCAGACAAAAGTAGAAGAAAAAATCCAGTTTTCGAGCCTGGAGATAAAGTTTGGATTTCCACTCAAAACATGCGATTGAAAGGGAACAGAACATTTCAGCCTCGATTTGTAGGTCCTTATGCAGTGGACAAGATGGTAAACCCAGTCAGTGTAAAGGTCAAACTTCCTAGTAAATTAAAGATACACCCGGTATTTCATGTCTCCCTGCTCAAGGGAAATCTACCGGACTTAAGAAAAGATTTGCCTCCAGTCCCAGTTCAAGTGCAGTCAGAAGAGGAATTTGAGGTGAAAAGAATAATTGGTTCAAGGTTCAAGAATGGAAAAGTATTTTATCTGATTGACTGGAAGGGTTTTGGTTCAGAGGAGAAATCATGGGAACCCAGCTCTAATGTTCATGCCCCCAGATTGATTAAGTAATTTCATAAGACTTAACCTCAGAAACCTAGAAAGAGAGGGAAAGGTTTCTTGGTGCGGGGTACTGTCAGGACTGAGCAAATCTATCCACCTGCGAGCCATTTTCCTTTTCATCCTATGGTTGGGCAGAATGGAATGTGCAGAAAATCTCCTCTCTGTTGGACTCAACTGGTGGCTAAGCGATTTCAATTAGTGATTTACAAGATATTACTCCAGCCTTTTTCGGCGGAATTCTAAGATGGCGGCCGCATGGTAGGGTAGGTTAGCATTCTAGTTCTTTAGCTGTTTTCAACAGCGTTACGGTTTCGTGCTTGCACACCTGATGTGCGGTGCACTTCAACCGTCGTCTTTGTGGAAGAAGCAGCGTCTACTCCGAGAAGCGCTCCTGACAGAAAACAAAGATTCAGCAAGGGTTCTTCTCTCTTGCTTCTAAGTTTGTTTCCAGTATTTAGTTGCTATTGGAAGGTCTGCAATTAAGCTACAATTTACAGTGGGGCTTCGCTGGAGTTTTCAGGTATTGCCTCTCTGGGTACTGAGAGTCTCTGTGTTTCCTGTCACTCTCAGCACCCATTTTCTGCCTTTATCGCTGAAGTTCAGAACTCGCTTCATACTGGTTAAACCCTGGTGACAGAGTTATTTGCACAAGACTATTCTACTGCATTTTTGAGCGCAATAGTTGCCATATCTTCAGATAGCACCAGGTTTGTTTGAGAAACGAGACTTTCAGCAGAGGTGGCGCTTTGACATAGCATCCTTCTAAGGCAGTGTCATTCTACATATGTAGAGAGACCATTCAATGACGACTAATAGCGCCCAGCATGTTTACTCACTCACTGCTGCGTACTAATTCTAAATCCTCAACTAACAGAGCGTGACTTACTATTTCATCAAGTAGCTATAAATATATTTATATTTGTACTTACCACCTATAACATCTTCATAGTCTACATATTCCGCAGCATCTGTAAGAGAAAAAAACAAGCACAAATGACTGTTTAATGGTTTGATAAATATTAACAAGAAACATGAACCTTCAAGACATTGAACTTCTAATTAATGTAGAGAGAAGCTAAATCCACTGAGTATACAGGTAAAGAATATATTTAGTAAGCTTTATAGTTGTAAGAAAGTTAAGTGTAAGAGTTGGGGGATGGAGTAATATTTTGCTTTGTGGTTTCAAGTGCAGGAAGTCCAGTGCTGGAATATTCTGTTAGAAGAAACACCGCAGTGGTAGTCTCTCTTTCTTCCCATTCCCCGTTCCCCCTCAGTACTGTGGGCAGATTAACATCTAGCTCGCAGTGGTGTTTGGGAATTGAGAAATTACATCTGAGCAGAGAAGTTCAGCGGTTCGGCTCCGGTGGAAGATCAATCTTGGTACGTCCTTCTGACAGATTGAAGTGCCCACCAAAACCTTCCTCTTGGGCAGAATGGCTGAAGCTATGGATGTAAAGGCCTTAGCAACAGTGTTGGAAGGTGTGCAGAAACAATTAAGTGAGATAAGGGAAGAGGTTTGAAATCTAGCCAGGAAGCTAGTTTTTTTCGTCAAAGGTTTGATGAGTTAGTTTCTAATTCCTCCTCTACCTCTAAGTAGGAAAGGCACGCAACCTGTTCCTCTCCTTCAACAGTTGAGTTAACCACTCAAGTGATTCATGCTATGTCCCCTACTATCCCTTTAGCCCCTCCACAGAGATTTTTGGGTGACCCACACAAGGCTCAGATTTTCTTCACACAGTGTTCTCTACATTTCTTATGTAAGCCCATGATTTTCAAGGAAGACCAGTCTAAGGTAGCCTTCATACTATCTTAACTAAGTGGAGATGTAGCTGCCTGGTCCATGCCCTTGGTGAATTCCAATGATCGAATACTTTACAATTTGGAGGACTTGAAGTTGGAGTTCCTTCGAATTGTTGACCGAAGAACGATCTTGCAGACTACTGATAACGAACTCTTACATTTAAAGCAAGGGAATCGCGAGTTGGTCACTTATCTGGCACAGTTTAACAAATTAATTGTGAAAGCAAACTGGCGGGAGGCCAAGAGGGCAGTAAGTTTTTATAGAGTCTTGAAGGAAGAATTAAACGATGGCTTAGCGCAAATTCCGAAGAGGCCTACAGTGTTATCAGAATTGATCGACCTGGTTCTGCAAATTGATCAGCATCAATTTGAAAGAAGAAATGAACGTCGAAATGAAATCAGACATTTGCCACCTCGATTCGATAGGATCAAATCTGAAACAGCCAAGATCAGTGGAGCAGGGGCAAGTGAAGAACCCATGCATATAGGCACAATTTGTGGTCCATTGGCGAAGAAAGAGAGAGAGAAGAGAAGGAGTGACAAGTTGTGCATGTATTGTGGAAGTCCAGGTCATTTCGTCAAAGAGTGTCCAAAGAAACCAAAGAACAATAATTGGGTAAAAGACAGGCTCCACCAGTAGAAGGGGTTGCCCTGGTGGGAGCAAACGAGGAGACAGCTCCAAATACTCAACAATTAGTGAATACCTTGCAGTCTTTGGCCCCTCATTTGATAATTTTCTGTGTCCTTAAATTTCAAGAAATTGAAGTGTGAAGAGTTTCTGTGATGATTGACTCTGGGGCCACAGGAAATTTGAGTGACATAAAATTTGCTGAATCTTTAGGGATTCGTTTTGTCAAGAAAGAAAAGCCGAAACCTGCTTGATTGGTTGCTGGCACCAACTTATATTCTGGCCCCATAACTTATGATACTGAAGAGGTCATATTGATCGGACATGATAAACATCGAAGTGTCTTGAGTTTTAGTCTTATCGATGCCCCCCAGTTTCAATTCATTTTGGGATTACCATGGCTTACCGAACATAATCCTCAGATCAACTGGGCCAAGAGAACAATTTAAATGAATTCACATTATTGTTTGGGGCATTGCTTCGACTGTAGTACTTCTGATCCTCAGCCATCTCCATCGTCCTTTTTAGTAGAACAGACACGTATGATTTGTGCCGTGGAAGTTAAAGACGTGCCAGAGGAATATTGTGACTTGATATCCGTATTTGATGAGAAAGAGGCAATGAAATTACCCCCAAATCGGGAGTACGATAGTAAAATCGTACTGGAACCAGGTGGTTCCTTGCATTGTAGTCGCATCTACGTGCTGACTGATGCAGAGAATTCATACTTGAAAGAAAACTTAGACAAATATCTAGCCAATGGATTAATTCAACTTTCGCAGTCTCCGATCTCGTCTCCTGTGTTCTTTATTCCAAAAAAAGATGAAAAACGAAGGCTTTCTATTGATTATTGTGCTTTGAATCAAGTCACTAAAAAGAATCGTTACCCTTTGCCTTTAATTTCTGAACTTTGGATCAGGTTAAGGAATCCCAAATGTACACTAAATTGGATTTGAGTGGGGCATATCATTTGGTACGCATGGCTGAGGGTGACAAATGGAAGACTGCTTTTAGAACTAATTTTGGTCTGTTTGAGTACCAGGTCATGCCATTTGGCCTGTGTAATGCACCAGCTGTGTTTCAGCACTTCGTCATAGATATACTATGAGATTACTTGGATCGTTTTGCGGTTGTCTATATTGATGACATTCTCATTGTTTCCACAAACATGGAGGACCATGTCAGACATGCTCGTACTATTTTGCAAAGATTGCTTGAAAACCAGCTATTTGGGAAATTGGAGAAGTGTGTATTTCACACTAGTCATGTGGAGTTTTTAGGTTTTGTCCTATCTGCTGAAGGTGTGTCCATGGATGATTCCAAAGTAAGGGCAATAAGAGACTGGCCTTCTCCACGAACAGTCAAAGAAGTACAATGTTTTCTTGGTTTTGCCAATTTTTACTGGCGATTTACTCATAACTTTTCAGAAAAGGTTAGTCCCATCACTCGTTTGCTCAAAAAGAAAGAAAAATGTGTTTGTAATACTGAAACTGAAGAAGCATTCCAGTTATTAAAAGAAACCTTCACCACAGCACCAGTCCTGTTGCACCCGAACCCAGAAGAACCTTTCCTTGTAGAAGCGGATGCTTCAAATTTGGCCATAGGTAGAATCCTTTCGCAAAGGCATAAAGAGACTGGTCAGTTCCATCCGGTCACCTATCGATCTCGTAAATTAACTGACACAGAAGTTAATTCCACAATTGTCGGCAAAGAATTGCTAGCTGTAAAAGATGCCTTTCAAGAAAGGAGGCATCATTTATTGGTAGCGAGACATGTAATAACTGTTTTTACGGATCATCGAAATGTACAATTCCTTAAGTCAGTGAGAACTCTTACCCCTCGGATATTGAGATGGTCCCTCTTCTTTGCAGATTACAACTTTGTGTTGACCTATAAGCCGGGGTCTGCAAATGGTAAAGCCGAGGCTTTATCCCGTTTGAATCCTGGAGCAGTAAGAGAAAAATCAAAGGAAGGTCATATAATTCTAGAAGAAAAGATTGTCGGAACAGTTTTGTATTCAGAATTGGAAAACAAGATAAAAGATCATCTTTCTGAAATTGAAATGTTGGATTGGGTCCAGGAAGGACCGGATAGAGAAATTAAGGATGGAAAACTCTACTTTCAAGGAAGGCTCTCTGTACCCAATCAAGAACTACAATGTGAAGTCATTCAGATGTTCCATGATAACCCCATGGGGGGGATAAAGGAGTTAAAAAAACTTTAGATCTTGTGAAACGATCATTTTGGTGGCCAAGCACGGAAACTCAGGTGAGACAGTACATTGCATCTTGTGAAAAATGTGTTAAGGGAAAGGTCATTAGAGAGGCACCACAAGGCCTCCTCATGCCGTTATCTGTAGCACCTTATCCCTGGCATACAGTTTCCATGGATTTTATAGTAGACTTGCCCTCTAGTCAGGGTTTCTCCATAATTTGGGTAGTAGTGGATCATTTTTCCAAGATAAGCCACTTCATTCCATTAAAATCCATTCCGAATGCCACCAAGTAAGAGCAATAAGAGACTGGCCCTCTCCACGAACAGTGAAAGATGTACAAAGTTTTCTTGGTTTTGCCAATTTTTACCGGCGATTTATTCATAGCTTTTTGGAAAAGGTTAGTCCCATCACTCATTTGCTCAAAAAGAAAGAAAAATTTGTTAGGAATACTGAAACTAAAGAAACCTTCTCCAGAACAACAGTCTTGTTACACCCGAACCCAGAAGAACCTTTCTTTGTAGAAGCGGATGCTTCAGATTTGGCAATAGGTAGAATCCTTTCGCAAATGCATAAAGAGACTGTTCAGCTCCATCTGGTCGCCTATCGATCTCGTAAATTAACTGACACAGAAGTTAATTACCCAATTGTGGACAAATAATTTTTAGCTGTAAAAGATGCCTTTCAAGAATGGAGGCATTATATATTGGGAGCGAGACATGTAATAACTGTTTTTACGGATCATCGAAATTTACAGTTCCTTAAGTCAGCGAGAACTCTTACCCCTCGGATATTGAGATGGTCCCTCTTCTTTGCAGATTACAACTTTGTCTTGACCTACAAGACGGGGTCTGCAAATGGTAAGGCCGATGCTTTGTCCCGTTTGAATACTGGAGAAGTAAGAGAAATCTCAAAGGAAGGTCATATAGTTTAAGAAGAAAAGATTGTCGGAACAGTTTTGTATTCAGAATTGGAAAACGAGATAAAAGATCATCTTTCTGAAATTGAAATGTTGGATTGGGTCCAGGAAGGACCCGATAGAGAAATTAAGGATGGAAAACTCTACTTTCAAGGAAAGCTCTATGTACCCAATCAAGAACTACATGATAACCCCATGGAGGGGCATAAAGGAGTTAAAAAGACTTTAGATCTTGTGAAACGATCATTTTGGTGGCCCAGTATGGAAACTCAAGTGAGACAGTACATTGCATCTTGTGAACAGTGTGTTAAGGAAAAGGTCATTAGACAGGCACCACAAGGCCTCCTCATGCCTTTATCTGTAGCCCCTTATCCTTGGCATACAGTTTCCATGGATTTTATTGTAGACTTGCCCTCTAGTCAGGGTTTCTCCATAATTTGGGTAGTAGTTGACCATTTTTCTAAGCTGAACCACTTCATTCCATTAAAATCCATTCCAAATGCCACCCAGTTAGCTACCTTGTTCACACAACATGTAGTAAAGAATCACGGCATTCCAAAGGTAATGATTTCAGACAGGGACTCACAATTTGTCTATCATTTTTGGAGACCTTTTTTAAAGAGCTTAGGAGTTGATTCTCGTTTGTCTACCAGTTTCTACCCTGAGACAGATGGGCAGACTGAGAGAGTGACACAAGATCTTGAGCAACATTTGCGCTTGTACTTGATGGATCACGAAGGAGATTGGCCAACCTTGATCTGGGCAGCAGAATTTTCCTATAATAATTCAGTGCACTCTTCCACTGGGTATTCTCCATTCTTTTTTAACTCAGATAGGCATCCTAACATGTTAGTTGGCAAGGTTGAAAGTGATGTACCTGCAGTTGATTTGGTAGTACAAGATTTGCAGAAGGCCTATCAGATAACCACTGAAAATCTAGTAAAAGCAAAAGATTCCTACAAGAAGCCGGCAGACAAAAGTAGAAGAAAAATTCCAGTTTTTGAGCCTGGAGATAAAGTTTGGATTTCCACTCGAAACATGTGATTGAAAGGGAACAGAACATTTCAGCCTCTATTTGTAGTTCCTTATGCTGTGGATAAGATGGTAAACCTAGTCAATGTAAAGGTAAAACTTCCTAGTAAATTAAAGATACACCCGGTTTTTCATGTCTCCCTGCTCAAAGGAAATCCACCGGACTTAAGAATAGATTTGCCTCCATTCCCAGTTCAAGTGCAGTCAGAAGAGGAATTTGAGGTGTAAAGAATAATTGATTCAAAGTTCAAGAATGGAAAATTATTTTATCTGATTGACTGGAAGGGTTTTGGTCCAGAGGAGAGATCATGGGTACCCAGCTCTAATGTTCATGCCCCCAGATTGATTAAGGAATTTCACAAGACTTACCCTTGGAAGCCTAGAGAGAGGGGGGAAGGTTTCTTGGTGGGGGGTACTGTGCAAATCTATCCACCTGAGAGCCATTTTCCTTTTCATCCTATGGTTGGGCAGAATGTGATGTGCAGAAAATCTCCTCTCTGCTGGACTCAACTGGTAGCTAAGCGATTTCAGTTAATGATTTACAAAGTATTATTCCAGCCATTTTCGGCGGAATTCTAAGATTGCGGCTGCATGGTAGGATAGGTTAGCATTTTAGTTGCTTAGATGTTTTCAACAGCGTTACGGTTTCGTGCTTGCACACCTGATGTGCGGTGCACTTCGACAGTCGTCTTTGTGGAAGAAGCAGCGTCTACTCCAAGAAGCGCTCCTGACAGAAAACAAAGATTCAGCAAGGGTTCTTATCGCTTGCTTCCAAGTTCGTTTCCAGTATTTGGTTGCTACCGGAAGGTCTGTAATTAAGCTACAACTTACAGTGGGGCTTCGCTGGAGATTTCAGGTATTGACTCTCTGGGTACTGAGAGTCTCTGCGTTTCCTGTCACTCTCAGAAACTGTTGTCTGCCTTTGTCGCTGCAGTTCAGAACTCGCTTCATACTGGTTAAACCCTGGTGACAGAGTTATTTGCATAAGACTATTCTACCGCATTTTTTAGCTCAATGGTTGCCATATCTTCGGAGAGCACCAGTTTTGCTTGAGAGAAAAGACTTTCAGCAGAGGAGGCGCTTTCGCATAGCATCCTTCTGAAGCAGTGTAATTCTACATATGTACAGAGACCATTCAATGACTACTAATAGCGCGCAGCATGTTTACTCACTCACTGCTGCGTACTGATTATAAATCCTCAACTAACAGAGCATGACTTACTATTTCATCAAGTAGCTATAAATATATATATTCAATGAAAAAACCAAAGGTTTCACACATGCTATAGTTAGCTGGACATTTCACTCATAAAAAACCAATGAAATTCCCCCGTTATAGTTAGTTCAGCTAACTATAACTCGCGCGCCCGCAATGCATTACTGATGACGTCACATATTACATCACTCATGACATGGTCAGTGACATCACTCATGACATCACTGATGACATCTCAAATGACATCACTGATGACATCATCCAGTGAATGTGTGTTTTTCTGAAAATTAAATATGTTTTATATATGTATATATGAGAAGCACCCCCAATAATATGGGGTGTGTCCCCCAGGCACTGGTTAGAGGCCGCAGATGCGGTTTTTAGCTTTTTAGTAGAAATAGTTCATCACAAGTTGAGTTGTTTCCAAAATAAAGTTTTTTATTGTTTTCTATTCATTCATAGAAAAACACGTGGCAGTTTTTAATCCTTGGATGACGGTAATTTCGTTGTAATTTATAACTACATAATCATTCCCATAGTCGTTCCCAATGCATTTCGGCAAAATTTGCCTTCATCAGGGGAGATCTGTAAACAATTATATACACCATGAATTTACGATATTTATACTGAACGAAGATATAATACATCATATACATTTAAGAGAAATGGTGAAACGCGAATTGTTAGTAAAGCGTGTGGTGACGATAGATCCATGACGTGGTAAGATAGTGCAGGTGAAAGCTGGGTAATTGTCTCGGTAACAGTGGAAAAGTAAGCAGTGGAAGGTAACGGAGTGTAACTGGTTACTGAACCGAATAACGGGTTGCGGAGTGAAAAAATAAATGACAGTGGGATGTTATTAACGCGTTAGTGGTGCTAACGGATAGTGAAAAGTGAGAGGTAACTAAGATTGTTAATCGAAAGTTTATAGCGTTGTTATGGATTGTGCCGATACTGGTCGTGAGGGATCATGCGGTTAATGTGATGTTTTTAGAATTAACGTATAGAAACAATGTAACTAAACGTACAAGAAAGTAAGTTGCATAATGCATCGAAGAGTGTGTTAGTTTTCTCTTACCGAGTATGCGAGATTCAGGTGCGTAGGATCAGCGGTGAAGTGGTAATCGGGATTGGTGCGTGAATTTTAAATAACGAAGGTGTAATCACGTGATGTTGATAATATATCAGAGAGTGAAAACAGACTATGTGTTGATGGTGAATAGTCGTGTAAATTAGAAAAAGGACTAAAAATGTAACAAGATGATTGAAATATGTAAAAATATGAGCGTGGTGATAAAATTAAAAGGTAACAGGTTGAAGCAAGGAGACATGTAGAAAACAATAAGAAAATAATAAAGATCAAAGCGAGTTTCTAACTAGAATTAGCAATTATAAAGAAGTTTAAAGGATGAAAGGGTGTAGAAAGAAAAAAAGACTAAAATACAAAGGAAGTAGCATGTTAAAAGACAGTGACAACATTTTTTGAACAGAAAATGATTTGAGTAATGCTTCTCTGAGTCATTGGAGGTAATGTATTAAAGGTAACAAGAAAATTCTATACGATCATTCATTCCTTTCGGCTTCATAGAGTTCAATAGGTAAATCCAATGATTTTCTCGTTGTAGAAGAAAGTTGTGATTATCTCTCCCTTCTTTTTTCTCAATGGTTTCCAAAATGCAGAACTTTAATTGGCTTACTGAGTGTTTTGCTTCCGTGAAATGTTGGGCAACTGAGGATTTCAATTGTTTGTTTCTTATGTTGGACTTGTGTTCGTTTAGTCTGATTTTGATCTTTCGTTCGGTTTGACCAACATAAACCATGCCACAGGGGCATTTGAGCATGTAGATGACGTTGGAAGTGTCACATGTAGCTGTTGTTCTAATTTTGATTTTATGGCCTTTCAAAGGGTGTGTTATGTACGTGCCTTTAATGATGTTATGACAGTTATTACAGTTTAGGCATGGGATTGTGCCTTTTGCTGTTTGTTGGATGGTTGGTGGCGTTTGTTGTAGAATTTCCCCTATGTTTTTGTTCCTGGTGAAAGCAAAAATGGGTGTTTCATCGAATATATGGTTGAAGTCTTCTTCCAGTGTAAGAAGTTGCCAATGTTTGCGAATAATCCGTTTGAACGAATTACTCAAAGTTGAATATTTGGAAACTATGGTGATTTGGTTTTTGGAATCTTTGATTTGAGGCTTCAAGAGTTCATTACGAGTCTTCATGGATGATCGTTTCCGTGCTTCTTGCAATACCTGAACAGGGTATCCTCGAGATCTGAATCTGTGTATTAGAGTGTCCGTTTGTATGTTGGATCTGATTGGGTTGGAAACTATTTTTTTGATCCTCAACATTTGTGAGTATGGAAGGTGTTGTTTAAGAGGTAAAGGGTGGAAGCTGTGGTAATGAAGGGTGTTGTTCCTGTCCGTAGGTTTACGGTAAAGATCTGTTTCAAAGCTGGTGGAAGATCTGGTAATGTTAACGTCCAAAAAGGTGATAGAGTGGGTACTGATGTTAAAAGTAAATTGTATGCGCTGGTCGATATGATTAAGCTGGTTCAGTTGGTTTTCAAGGATGTCATTAGGACCGTTCCATATTAAGAATATATCATCTATGAATCTTAGGTAGAGTTTTAGATGATCCGTCCATGTTTTTATGCTTAGAATGTTGTCTTCTTCGAACCGATTCATAAAGATATTGGCATACGCCGGGGCTGCACAGTTTCCCATGGAAGTGCCCGATAGTTGCTGAAACCACTCATTGTTATGTTGGAAATAACTATGATGAAGAGTAAATTGCATCAATTCCATTAAAAAAACTTGTAAATCTTGTGGATAGTTGGTTTGTAATAGTACATGTTCTACGGCTTCCAAACCGGATGAATGGGGGATAGATGTGTACAGGGAATTCACGTCCACTGTACATAAGATGATGTTCTCTTCATCGTTGATGGTTGTTTGGTGTAATTTAGTCAGAAAGTCGGTTGTGTCCTTGATGAAGGATCTCATGTTGTAGACACTGGGTTGCAAGTGTCGGTCGAGATACTTGCCTACTGGTTCATGGATGCTTCCTCGTGTGCTGACAATCGGTCGGCAAGGTGGCTGAGTTGGATGTTTGTGAATTTTTGGTGCCAGAAATATAGTTGGACTCTTTGGGTTTGATTGTATGAGGTACTTTTTAACTTTCTCGTTAATGGTACCCATTTCAAAGGCTTTTTGGATCAAGGATTGTAGAATTCCCATGAAAGATGTTGTAGGGTTGAATGCAAGTTTCATATATGTATTCGCGTCATGTAGATGTAATGTTATCTGGGAATTGTAGTACTGGGTGTTGAGGATAACAAGGGCTCCTCCTTTGTCGGCTTTGGTACAGATAATATCTTGGTTTTGTGCAATCGCTTTGATGATGCCTAGTTCCTTGTTGGTGAGATTTTGTAATTTAGATGTCTTCTTTGGATTAAGTTTCGCTATGTCTTTCCTGACTATTGATTCAAACAGGTCAAGACTTTTATGGCTTATAGGAGCCATGAAGGTGCTTTTAACTTGTAAGCCCATGAGGGGATCATGTTCCTGTTCCTGTGTGTTCTTTAAGATGTTATCAAAGAAATGACGCAGTCTGAGTTTCCTCATCAACTTGAAAAAACTGATGTCTAGTTCAAGTGTGTTGCTAGATGCTGTTGGTACGAAGGACGTGCCTTTCTGTAGGATCCTAAGTTGGATGTCACTGAAATGGTGATCAGAGATGTTGATGACTAGGTTTTCTGTTGGTTCGCCCGTTTCTGTCGGTCCTTCTTGGTTGAAGTTTTCCGTGTTTGAGGTTGGTCCTTCTCTTTTTCTTTGTCTCCGTTTTTTTCTATTACTCCTCCTGGGTTGTCTTGGTCTGAGTGACCTACCCCTAAAAAAGGAGCAGGTGAAGAAACCGTTTCTTCAGAAGTTGTGGAGGTTAAAGACGTGGTAGATGTTGAAGGTACATTGGTTGGTGCCATGGGTTCCAGTGTACTCTCTCTTGGAGTGAATTTCTTAGGTTGTTGAGTGCGATCGCTCTCCGATGATGACGTATCCGTGTTGGCTGAGTATGGTTTGTTCTGTCGGCGTTTGGCATATATTTCTGCCCATGAATATACTTCCCCCATCTTATAATCCGTTGTATCCCTGCGAAATTTGCGAACTTTGCGTTCGTTCACTTCCGCAGTGTGTTTAGCTAGTTGGGAGTTAATGTTTTCTAGCATGTTGGTTAGTTCCTCTGGTGTTAATAAGTTCTGTAGTTCGTTTTTAATGTCGTTGATGTCTCTCGTAAGTTCTTCCAGTATACATGACAGTTCTTCGATGATCAAAAGGATTAGAACTACAGAACTTATTAACACCAGAGGAACTAACCAACATGCTAGAAAACATTAACTCCCAACTAGCTAAACACACTGCGGAAGTGAACGAACGCAAAGTTCGCAAATTTCGCAGGGATACAACGGATTATAAGATGGGGGAAGTATATTCATGGGCATAAATATATGCCAAACGCCGACAGAACAAACCATACTCAGCCAACACGGATACGTCATCATCGGAGAGCGATCGCACTCAACAACCTAAGAAATTCACTCCAAGAGAGAGTACACTGGAACCCATGGCACCAACCAATGTACCTTCAACATCTACCACGTCTTTAACCTCCACAACTTCTGAAGAAACGGTTTCTTCACCTGCTCCTTTTTTAGGGGTAGGTCACTCAGACCAAGACGACCCAGGAGGAGTAATAGAAAAAACCGGAGACAAAGAAAAAGAGAAGGACCAACCTCAAACACGGACAACTTCAACCAAGAAGGACCGACAGAAACGGGCGAACCAACAGAAAACCTAGTCATCAACATCTCTGATCACCATTTCAGTGACATCCAACTTAGGATCCTACAGAAAGGCACGTCCTTCGTACCAACAGCATCTAGCAACACACTTGAACTAGACATCAGTTTTTTCAAGTTGATGAGGAAACTCAGACTGCGTCATTTCTTTGATAACATCTTAAAGAACACACAGGAACAGGAACATGATCCCCTCATGGGCTTACAAGTTAAAAGCACCTTCATGGCTCCTATAAGCCATAAAAGTCTTGACCTGTTTGAATCAATAGTCAGGAAAGACATAGCGAAACTTAATCCAAAGAAGACATCTAAATTACAAAATCTCACCAACAAGGAACTAGGCATCATCAAAGCGATTGCACAAAACCAAGATATTATCTGTACCAAAGCCGACAAAGGAGGAGCCCTTGTTATCCTCAACACCCAGTACTACAATTCCCAGATAACATTACATCTACATGACGCGAATACATATATGAAACTTGCATTCAACCCTACAACATCTTTCATGGGAATTCTACAATCCTTGATCCAAAAAGCCTTTGAAATGGGTACCATTAACGAGAAAGTTAAAAAGTACCTCATACAATCAAACCCAAAGAGTCCAACTATATTTCTGGCACCAAAAATTCACAAACATCCAACTCAGCCACTTTGCCGACCGATTGTCAGCACACGAGGAAGCATCCATGAACCAGTAGGCAAGTATCTCGACCGACACTTGCAACCCAGTGTCTACAACATGAGATCCTTCATCAAGGACACAACCGACTTTCTGACTAAATTACACCAAACAACCATCAACGATGAAGAGAACATCATCTTATGTACAGTGGACGTGAATTCCCTGTACACATCTATCCCCCATTCATCTGGTTTGGAAGCCGTAGAACATGTACTATTACAAACCAACTATCCACAAGATTTACAAGTTTTTTTAATGGAATTGATGCAATTTACTCTTCATCATAGTTATTTCCAACATAACAATGAGTGGTTTGAGCAACTATCGGGCACTTCCATGGGAAACTGTGCAGCCCCGACGTATGCCAATATCTTTATGAATCGGTTCGAAGAAGACAACATTCTAAGCATAAAAACATGGACGGATCATCTAAAACTCTACCTAAGATTCATAGATGATATATTCTTAATATGGAACGGTCCTAATGACATCCTTGAAAACCAACTGAACCAGCTTAATCATATCGACCAGCGCATACAATTTACTTTTAACATCAGTACCCACTCTATCACCTTTTTGGACGTTAACATTACCAGATCTTCCACCAGCTTTGAAACAGATCTTTACCGTAAACCTACGGACAGGAACAACACCCTTCATTACCACAGCTTCCACCCTTTACCTCTTAAACAACACCTTCCATACTCACAAATGTTGAGGATCAAAAAAATAGTTTCCAACCCAATCAGATCCAACATACAAACGGACACTCTAATACACAGATTCAGATCTCGAGGATACCCTGTTCAGGTATTGCAAGAAGCACGGAAACGATCATCCATGAAGACTCGTAATGAACTCTTGAAGCCTCAAATCAAAGATTCCAAAAACCAAATCACCATAGTTTCCAAATATTCAACTTTGAGTAATTCGTTCGAACGGATTATTCGCAAACATTGGCAACTTCTTACACTGGAAGAAGACTTCAACCATATATTCGATGAAACACCCATTTTTGCTTTCACCAGGAACAAAAACATAGGGGGAATTCTACAACAAACGCCACCAACCATCCAACAAACAGCAAAAGGCACAATCCCATGCCTAAACTGTAATAACTGTCATAACATCATTAAAGGCACGTACATAACACACCCTTTGAAAGGCCATAAAATCAAAATTAGAACAACAGCTACATGTGACACTTCCAACGTCATCTACATGCTCAAATGCCCCTGTGGCATGGTTTATGTTGGTCAAACCGAACGAAAGATCAAAATCAGACTAAACGAACACAAGTCCAACAAAAGAAACAAACAATTGAAATCCTCAGTTGCCCAACATTTCACGGAAGCAAAACACTCAGTAAGCCAATTAAAGTTCTGCATTTTGGAAACCATTGAGAAAAAAGAAGGGAGAGATAATCACAACTTTCTTCTACAACGAGAAAATCATTGGATTTACCTATTGAACTCTATGAAGCCGAAAGGAATGAATGATCGTATAGAATTTTCTTGTTACCTTTAATACATTACCTCCAATGACTCAGAGAAGCATTACTCAAATCATGTTCTGTTCAAAAAATGCTGTCACTGTCTTTTAACATGCTACTTCCTTTGTATTTTAGTCTTTTTTTCTTTCTACACCCTTTCATCCTTTAAACTTCTTTATAATTGCTAATTCTAGTTAGAAACTCGCTTTGATCTTTATTATTTTCTTATTGTTTTCTACATGTCTCCTTGCTTCAACCTGTTACCTTTTAATTTTATCACCACGCTCATATTTTTACATATTTCAATCATCTTGTTACATTTTTAGTCCTTTTTCTAATTTACACGACTATTCACCATCAACACATAGTCTGTTTTCACTCTCTGATATATTATCAACATCACGTGATTACACCTTCGTTATTTAAAATTCACGCACCAATCCCGATTACCACTTCACCGCTGATCCTACGCACCTGAATCTCGCATACTCGGTAAGAGAAAACTAACACACTCTTCGATGCATTATGCAACTTACTTTCTTGTACGTTTAGTTACATTGTTTCTATACGTTAATTCTAAAAACATCACATTAACCGCATGATCCCTCACGACCAGGACGGGACAATCCATAACAACGCTATAAACTTTCGATTAACAATCTTAGTTACCTCTCACTTTTCACTATCCGTTAGCACCACTAACGCGTTAATAACATCCCACTGTCATTTATTTTTTCACTCCGCAACCCGTTATTCGGTTCAGTAACCAGTTACACTCCGTTACCTTCCACTGCTTACTTTTCCACTGTTACCGAGACAATTACCCAGCTTTCACCTGCACTATCTTACCACGTCATGGATCTATCGTCACCACACGCTTTACTAACAATTCGCGTTTCACCATTTCTCTTAAATGTATATGATGTATTATATCTTCGTTCAGTATAAATATCGTAAATTCATGGTGTATATAATTGTTTACAGATCTCCCCTGATGAAGGCAAATTTTGCCGAAATGCATTGGGAACGACTATGGGAATGATTATGTAGTTATAAATTACAACGAAATTACCGTCATCCAAGGATTAAAAACTGCCACGTGTTTTTCTATGAATGAATAGAAAACGATAAAAAACTTTATTTTGGAAACAACTCAACTTGTGATGAACTATTTCTACTAAAAAGCTAAAAACCGCATCTGCGGCCTCTAACCAGTGCCTGGGGGACACACCCCATATTATTGGGGGTGCTTCTCATATGTTTCTATTTTCACTCCATCTCGGAGAGTGATACCCCGTGAGCACGGTGCAACCTCCAAAACTTTGGAAAAATTCAGGAAGTGCGCGTACTACTCTCTTTTTTATATATGTATATCTCAAGGTCGATGGAAGAATAAATGAGTATATAAGTGTCTAAATTGATGATTTGTTTCTGAAAAATTGATTGTATAACTGACTGATTAAGTGTATCTTTTTGAATACATGGCTTAGTGAGTAATGTTTAAATGTGTAAATACCTGTATCAGTCTCTCACTTTGTATATAAGTGGCTGCATGGGTTGGTGAGTAGCTACATGAGTGTCTATATAGGTTAATAGTTGGTTTTTTGAGTATCAGTATGAGTGTCTGAGTGTCTTCATGGTGCGGTGGGGGGTATTACGTAGTGCATAGATGCATGAATGAGTGACTCACTGTTTGTATGTGTTGAAGACAGCATGTGTGCAGGACTGTATGGGTGGATGAGTGTGTGCATGGGTGTGTTAGTGAGTGAATGACTGTCTCAATAGTGTCTTCATAAGTAACTACATATGTTTTAAACTAGTATATGTGAGTATTGGTGTTTATAAGTGAGTATATGTGAGAGTGAGAGATTGGTAGACTTCCTGTATGAATAAGTATGTGTTTCTATAAGTGATTGTTTAAAAGACTAAGTATGTGTAAGTTTCTGTAAAAGTAAGTGTGGTGGTGTGTATATAACTGTATATGCAAGTAAATGGATGTTTGATTCTTTATTAGCATGAGTGACTATGTGTGAGTAACTCTATGGATGAGTGGCATTGTGTAACAGGATGTATAGGTGTATGAGTACATATGATGTGTGAGTACATGTATGAGTGACTGTATAGGATTGTTGGTGGATGAGTGGATGTGTATGTGGATCTTAGAATTACTGAATAGGTTGTTGTAACTGTTATTGGTATGTCCATTTTTTTGAAAATTTTAGTCTCTATTTTTGAATGTTTGTATCAAAGGTTATATTAGGGTGAGAGGAGGTCTACCACTCTGTCACAAGGATAATGTCATCAGTGATGTCATTTGAGATGTCATCAGTGATGTCATGAGCGATGTCACTGACCATGTCATGAGTGATGTAATATGTGACGTCATCAGTAGTGCATTGCGGGCGCGCGAGTTATAGTTAGCTGAACTAACTATAACGGGGGAATTTCATTGGTTTTTTACGAGTGAAATGTCCAGCTAACTATAACATGTGTGAAACCTTTGGTTTTTTCATTGAATTTCTAAGGTTTTTTAAATGCTAATTCCTAACTATAACGTGTGTGAAACCCATGGTTTTTTCAGTAAATTTCAAAGGTTTTTTAAATGCTAATTCCTAACTATAACGTGTGTGAAACCCATGGTTTTTTCAGTGAATTTGCAAGGTTTGTTAAATGCTAATTTTTTTTTTTTCTTATTTTTTTTTTTTACATATTTTTATTTTAATTTTCTATCCTTTTTTAAAGACTATGGTTAAATTTTTAAAATTCTACAATATGTTTTTTTTTACATTTTTTATAAAATAAACAGGTAAAATTTATTAGCAATACATTTTTTCCTTTTTTTTAAATTTTTTTTTAGTGCGCGTACGGTAAGCTTACGGTAAGCGTACGGTTTACGCAATGTCCGTAATTTATCTACGCTGTTTGCGTATAGTTACGCAATTTGCGTAGTCATGCGTACTCCGCGTGGGGCGCTTTCGCGTGTACGCTACACGCGCACGTTACGGGGAAGTGTCGGGGAGTGACTGTTATGCGCATGCGCGCGAGCGCGTGTCTTTTTTACGCGCATGCGTACTTTTGCCGTAAGCGTACCGTAAGCGTACGGTAGGTCATGTGATCATGAAACACAACTTTTGAGTGGTTGAAACTACTTTCAGTTCTAGAACTCTCCTACACCACACCCATTCCCCTCATTTCTGCTTGTGATCCCTTAGGAGAAGGAGCTGGGTTGTCTTTGTGATACGATGGCAGAACAGCAGAGCTCTTCTGAGAGTGAGGCTAGCAGCACTACCTTGAGGCAGAGAGCGAGGAAACAAAAGACCTCTTACGTATGGGAGTATTTTACTTTTCCAGAAGGCCAGCAAAAGGTAAATGCACCCTTAGTGACTTGCAAGCTGTGTAAGCGTGTACTTTCAAGAGGTAATCCTGACAGGAAGTATTCCTTTGGGAATCACACCATGATGAGACACCTTAAGGATGTACACAGAAGGACACATGCTCGACTTACTGAAGGTAACCCTTCAGTAAGTCAACCAAGCACATCCACAGCAGCTCAGCCTGGACCATCATCTGCAGGGCCGAGTCCTTCTTCTGCAGGTCAGGTGAGCCCTTCATCTGTGGGGAGAGCATCTCCTTTTTCTGGTCCTCTGGAAATTAACCCTCGGTTTGCGAGGATTGAAGTACGGTGCGCCACTTGTCACGATCTAATTACTTATAGGCAGACCAGTATTTCCCTAGTGAACAGTAAAATAGATCAGCACACTTGTCGTACCGTCTAATATTCCCAATCTTTCTTTCCTCTGTCCCTGCACGAACACAACGGCTCTTTTAAGAGCCAACCTTACCTTTCATCTATTTTTTATATATTTTTTAAAAAACGTTTTTTTTTTTTTTTACCGTACGCGTAATGTTTTTTTTTTTTTAAAAAAAAACACTAAAAATCAATTATCATTTTACAAGGTCCTTGAGAGACTACAATTAAAAACTGAAAATGTGATTGTAGAGAAGTGGAAAAAAGGGACCATGACATTATTGACTTACCATACCCACTCAAAAAAAGATTTATTCATTTAATTTTTTTTTTAATTGCTTTAAAAATGGTTCTAGTTTTCGAAAATTTTCTATCTCAATCTGAAAAAAAAGAAAAAAGTATTAATATTTAATAAAACATTTTATAATACAGTACACATATTTACATATTTTTCAAAAAATATTTTTGCCTTATTTTTGCTGTTTTCAGAAAATATTGCATTTCACTATAAATTGTGAAAGCAATTGCATTCATCATTTAACAGCAGGCAAAAAAAAATTAACAATCTCAAAGATTGTTTTAAAAAAGCCCACAATCTCTTTTTGCATAAACATAACTTTTTAGAAATGCATAATATTCTTAAAAAATATCATCTTATATCAATACTTATTTCTTTAAAATACCATCTGATATTTTTGTTTCAGAAGTATAATCACAATAATATATCTCAAATAACTCCACAATACATCTGGTTCCATTTCCTTTAGACCAAATAGTAATTTTAAAATTCTTTTTTTGTTTAATTTCCAATGGTAATCCAATAAAAATCTAAAGTTTAAATTGTACAGATGTCACCGATTCTCTGTAACATTTTGGTTTCCGAAAGATTCATTAATAATTAAATAAGTCCACAATAGAATTGTTTACTTTTCCGCATGGCCAAATAGAAATTTTAAAAATCTTTTTTGAAAAAATTTCCAATGGCAATCCAATAACATTCCAAAATTTACATTGTGCAGATGTTACCGATTTTTTCTAAATTTTTGGTTTTCCAAAGTTTCCTTAAAAAATGGAAAAATTCCACATTACAATTGGTTACCTTTCCATTAGGCCAAATGATAATTTGTTAAATCTTTTTATTTGTAAATTCCAAATGGTAATCCAATAAAATGGTAAAATTGTTTTGTCCAGATGTTGTCAAATCTCTCTAAAATTTAGGTTTCAGGAAGATTAGATAGGAATTTGCTAAATCAAAAGGCAAACGTTGCTTAAAAATCAATTGGGAATCATTACACAGTGTCCAGCCTTTTTCACATTTAAGATAAACTGTGTAATGACCAGAAGTTACAGTAGGTCCATCATGGAAAATGATTGCAACTGTTACAAAAGTTTTTCCTGAAATTGATAATTGCTGTACTGTAAACTTCTTTATTAAAATATCCAATTTTGAACCATCAGCTCTACATCGTTGCATCATTAAAATTACATACTGTCTGTATTCCTTTAAAATTAATGTTGAAAACATGTCAGATTTACACTCACCGCATTGCATGCTATGATTAGCATCTTTAACTAATTTTGCAAAAGTGACTGTTTTACTCTCTGGCAATGTTAAATAAATAAACCTTTCAGAATCAACATTAGAGCCACATATATTATAACAGTTTTCACAACTATGTTCCCATTTATAAGAGAGACCAAACATATTGTCAATGGGAACCCCTTCTTCTTCCAGTACCTGAAGAAAATAAATCAAGAATTCCTGTGCGTCTTGCTGTACATTTTGAGAAAACTGTGTTCGTCCTGAACATACATCTAAAACTTTTCTAATTTCAGTAGCACTTTCTATTTGAGTTTTATCATTACTCAGCTTTTCAAAAAGGAGACTCAGCACAGAACAGAATCTTTTTCCCTGATTTACTATTATCTGCTCTTGCAAACTTTCCAGATAAAATGCAACATTCAGCACTACATTAGCGTAGCAGTTGACACCAGAGCTATTTTCAAAATAACATCCTACAACCTGTTCTTCATTTTCCTTATTCTTTTTGCTTGCAATTACATCACTCCTCTTTTTTTTCCTCCTCTCTACATCTTCTTTACAGATATTCTAATTTCTCCTTTTACGAGAAACTACACGTTTCTCCAACACAGGATACTGACCTAAATGAGGAGCATAGCTTCTTCTTAATCTATTATACTCCTTTACACAATTTGTATCAGCACTAACTTTTGAATCATCAAAGTCTATCATGAATAAACCTGATAATGTTTTCACTCGTGACAAAGCAACATATGCCATACCTTCTTTGAACACAGTTGAACCAATGTTCACAAATGCACAATCTACAGTCAATCCTTGAGACTTGTGAATAGTTACAGCATATGCTAGCGAAAACGGAAACTGCTTCCTACGTACATATAAGTCTTTCACAAGCATGAAACGAACTGAACAACGACAAATGTCTTTAACTTCTTCTATCTGATCAAATTTTATTTTTAAACATTCAATTCCATCTTTTTTCTGATAATTAATAAAACCCACAACTCTTCCCATAGCTCCATTAACTAAACCTTTTTCAACATCCAAATTTCTCCTTAAAAATACTCTACAGTTCATGCAAACATATAGATTTTTTTCTAATCCAGCTGTTTTGGAAATGTTCTTCTCTAGTGAATCCAATTTTTTTTGCAGTGTGCCTATTAATGTGACAGTAATTCTTCCATCCTCAATTTTGTCCACTGCTTCCAATTTCCTGATATCTTCCTTTTCCAATTTCAAAAGCTCCTCATTGAATATTGAGCATTCACGTAGAGTTGGCATTAAGCAGATGACACTTTTGTTTTCTGCAATGTTCTTGTATATCTCCTCTGCAACTATTTCTTCCTTTGGAAATAAATTATGTAGCAGCCGACTCTGTAATGCTTTTTTGCCAGCTTCTGTGAGTAGTCCAATCCTGATATCTTTCAGAATACTTCCATATTCTTCATCGTTTGCTTGCCTCATATTAGTTGTAAGTTCCTTGTACTCAAAGAAGGACCAAATATTTGTATTACCGATGCTTCCCAATGACTTCTTCGTGTCTTCATGTGTCACAGTATTAAACACTGGTTGTCCTTTAACTGGAGTAAGTTGCAAAAGATCTCCAAAAACTATGACGTGTTTTCCTCCAAATAACACGTCATAGTCTGTCTTCAGAATTTGCTGCATTCTTAAATGCACAAAGGCAAGCATTAAGTTTGATACCATGCTCACCTCATCAATAATGAGAACTTGCATCTTCTTCAATACTCTTGAAACTTCCAAGCATGCTTCTCCAGTTAGCTTGTTGTATTGTATTTTGTTCTCATGCTCCACTGGTAACATTAGCAAACGATGTAAAGTGATTCCTTTTATGTTATATGCTGCTAACCCAGTTGGAGCAGTAACCACACAAGACAAAGTAGAATCCGTTTTTTGCTGTAGGTAGCTTCTGATGACTTTTATTAGGAAACTTTTTCCAGTTCCAGCTTGTCTGCTTACATACATCCTGATTGGATGAAATGATGTGCATGAGCACTCTTTTTTTTCATGTAGAAATCCGTGATCAATTTTTTTTCTGATCTCTTCATAAATTTGTTGCTGCTCTTCGTTCAGTTGTCTTTCCAAATTTTGTAAGTCTATAAATTCTCCTTGAGCTTGATTCATAGCCGTTTCCACTTCATTCATGGCTATTGATGCTTCATTTTCAACGATTGGTTGTCCTAGGGGATCTTGACTGAGTGTTCCTGAACTTTGGCTGTCCTGAGAACTGTCTCTAGCTATTTCTGCTGCAATTGTAGTTTCCTGTTCAATTTCTTCATTTAACATTTGCAGATAAGTTGTGAATGTATTGCATTGTATGCTGTCTTTGCAAGCATTAAAAGAATCTTCATAGCTTTGAAATTCTCCCAGTAGTTCATCCTCTGTACGCCATGGTTTAAACAGCTGTAAAAGAGCCAAGTAGTAAAATTCCTTTTTGTCAGTAGTGTCGCAACTCAGCTTCCGGTGATTTATCAAACTTCCTTTTGTTTGCTTCACCAAACATCCTTCCTCACCAATGACTTTATATTTTCCATTGTTGATGTCTTCTGCGGCTTTCCGTGAATAAATGTAGTTCTGCAGCACTTCATAGAGACACATGTTCTCCAGATGTTGACTTCTCTTGGGATAATATGTGTCCAACATGTTTGATTTCAAAATATCTGTACTTTCTGGGTCATTCTCGGCCAAATATTCAATTTCTCCAACAGATTTCAGTACCCGATTTCTCATTGCTGCAAGGCCTAAACTTGCCCAAATTATTCTTCTTGATTTCGAGTAGAGACTTGCAGAAGATAACCTATCTGAACATTCGTAGGATCCAATTTCTCGATGCGATAACATCTTCAAACTGAAACTGTACAGCTTCTTACTGACAGTTTTCTCGTGAGAAATCTCTTCCCACATTTCCTTCAATTCTGTTTTTTCTGATTTCGTAATGTAAGACGTTACATATCGAGCAACAGCAATGGAATTGTCAGCTACATACTGTTTATCCATGTTAGCGTTCCACATGGATAAAATCACTGGGTTGTAGTCATTTATATTTTTTGATTCTTCTTTTCTTTTAAGGTTGTAGGTATTCTTAGGTGATTTTCTTGTGATAGTATGTCTCACAGATGACATAAAACTGTTAACTCTTCCATTTGAAAGAACAGGTCTAGGAAATCCAAATCGACATTTAGTGTAGTATTTATCTTTGCTCTTGTATTTCCGTCGACAGTATTTTCCACACCGATGACTTTGGAAACGTAAAACTTGCTCCTTTAACTTTTTCTCTTCTGTGCTTTTTGGTATAGCACATGTTGCATATTCTTCAATGTAAGATAACACTGCTTCATCAGCATCTGTTCCAAACTTTGGGGCATCCTTAATCCACAACAGCATATGAATATGAGGAGCACCTCTTGCCTGGTACTCTTTTCTCCAAAAGAAGTCCACTACTTCTCCTAGAGGTGGATTTTTTTTATTGCAGATGAAGGACATCATAGCCTCAAATCTATGATTGAAATATCTGCAAACATTAACCGGATCCAATGAGCACAGTTCTCCTGCTGTCTTGTATTCGATGTTTTTAATGTTTGAATTTGCCTCTCGTAGAAAATCCAGTAAATCATCCCAAGCGTACTCCGCACAGCTTAGGGTAAGGAACCATGTTGGTGTTCCTGAATTCCGTAACATGCATTTTAATTCACCATGGCGTCGGTACCAATATTCATTTGTCCCACGCTGACAAGCCATCAGATTGATCAGTTGTGTTTCCAAATGATCATCTCGGTGCTGCACTTTCTCCATAAAATCCTTAGCAGACACATTTTGTAAATGTACTCCACTTTTTAAAATGTGATTTACTGCATAAGACAGTGCAGACAAGTCGCTTTCAAATAAAAGATGGAACAAATAAGGAATACTTTGTCGAAATCTGGGATCTTCAGCATATAGTCTTGTAGTCCGATACTCAGAAGCTGGAATCTGTTCCGGACGTTCATCGTATCGTCCTCCTTTTCCTTTAGGAAACAGCTGGGGAAAACATCGAGCTTCCAAGCTCTCCTCCCATACACTCACGGGAGTTCCTTTTGCTTTCTTCATCTGAAACAGATCAATATTGTCTCCCATAACTTCTTTTGAATGAAGAGGATGTATACTAAAATGTTCATAAATTTCTTCTTCCTTTGACTTGTCCACTTTTTCAATTTGTCCAGTTGGTGTTTCTGTGTCTTCTTGTAAATCTTCTTCTTCTTCTTCTTCTATATAAATTTATTCATACCATTTGTTATTCCTTTTCAAATACAAATTTGCTCTTTGTACTTTCCGTACATCTACCAGCTCCTGCCAAATCTTCTTATTCTTTGTAGGTACACCATTAACCAGAATAATTAATGGTTCAGTTTCCAAAGTATCCGCATCAATAGTTTCCATACTTTTTTTCAAATCCAAGGGCAAATACACCACTCTACCTTTTAAACCTCTCAGTAAATCTGAAGGAGGTAAATTACCAGTTTTGGGCTCCATACGTACTATGGTCTGGAACCGATGAACACATTGAATGAGTATAGACTCATATGTATTTAATTCAGAAAGTTCAGCAGGAATAGCATCCAATTCTAAATTATTATGTACAGCTCTGGTCGGCATTCTATTTTCCTCTAACTTGTTGTAACAGTATTTACAAATACGCTGAACTTCACCCAATTCAAAACAATTTTCAAGAAATATATATGTGGCAAAATCCTTCCACTTATAATTATCTTCATTTTCACTCTTTCTGTAGAGATCAACATACCTGGTTTGTTTTCTATAATGAGTTCTGCGGCAACAAATACAAGTAACATTTGGTCTTTCATTAGAGATTATTGCAAATTTTGTTATGTGATCATTAAATGTCCTACTTACAGAGGGTTCTACATTCTCTTCCACTTCTTCCTCATTTACTGTGTCCTTCTCTGCACTGTTTTGTTCAGGACCAAAGTAACAAAACTGAATTTCATCAACAACCTTCTCTACATCTGATACCGTTCCACGGAACAGAGCCCTATTCAATTCATCTAACTTTATTGCTGGACTTTTAGCAAAATACAACCGTCTCACAAACTTTCTCATTTCAGTATGATGAACAGCCAGCATCCTAAAATGATGGAAAACACTATTACACACTTTTCTAGATAGACAAGCCAGAGAATGACCCTGCAAACCAGTATTCTCTCTCACTCTGCATGGATCCAAACTTTGAAGCACCTTAATCTTCTGTTTTACACTTTTTTTGCTATATTCTCTTAGAAACTCACGAAATTTATCAATAGATTCCTGACGCACAGTGCAAATACTACTACAATTCCAAGAGTACACTGGGGCTTTAGGACGTCTCCCCATAGCCTCATCCGCCATCACTTGTACCTCATCTCTTGGAACCATTATCTCCTTCTCCATTATGCAACCATTTTTCACTTCATAAGCACGACCTCTGGTGTCAACTACATGCAGCAAACTATTACTTTGAAAATAACTCTCTTCATTAAAAAAAGGTTCACTACTTGAACTATGCATCCATTTTCCTAAAAACACTTTACAAAAGTTTGTTCTGTTCACTACTCTTTTCCTTTTGCTATGTGATTTCAGTACATTAACCATTTTGTCTAATGTACGCATCCTATTCAAAATTAAAATGAATAGTTTCCTTTTTAATTCTAATGCCTTTGCTGCAATGGCTTCAATTTCTTTTTTTCTCTTATAAAACTTTGCCTTTTGCTTATATTTCTTCACATCCTTTATCCAATTGGACATAACTCTTCTCTGAAACATTTTTCTACGTATCTCTTTAAACGCTGTTTTTCTGTTTAATTTTATCTTTTTAGTTGCAGAAGGTATATTTGCATTAACTAAATTCTCAATTTTTTCCTGTGCTTTTCGATTGAAATCATTCTTTCCGGTACAGACATTTTGTACATTTTTCCTTTTTTTGAATATGTTCCTTAGAAAATTTTTTGTCTGCTTACCAGAAGATTTTTTCTTCTTCCCAACATGAGCATCTTCAACTAACTTAGGTCCTCCAGTTGTCTTCAAATATAGGTTTTTTTTGTGGTCTTTTTTTACTCTGGATTTTGTAGGCATCTTAAATTATTACTACATTTGTTTTCACATTAGTCACAAAACAAAATTTCTTTGCCAATTTGAAAGCACACTTACTGCTCTTTTTTTTTGCAAGTGATAATCACTTTTACAGACTGACACATTATGAATCCACTTTTCAGATTTTTTAAAAAGCACATGTCCAAACTGCTTTTTCAGACCAGCACCATTTGTAACCTGGGTGACTGCCTACACTCCAGCAAGGGCAACCAGCCTTAGTGATGCTGAATGTATTTGCATTACTGAGTCCAACCTCAAACCCTTAAACTATTCTTTTATTATACCAGTACACCTTAATTTATTGTGAAAACATAGTCCATATTATTTTACTTGTTCCTCACATTTAAATTTCCCCCAAAACAGAAAATAATAAACACAACTTCAACAAAAAGAATTGCATTTCTATTATTCATTTCTTAATTTACCATATACATCCCCTCTCAAACTCTAAACTCACCTTTAAAATTAGTTAGTTGTGAAAGAAATGTGGCACTCAAACAGCAGATTATCAGAGCCAGGATCTCTGTTCTTTACACCTCTCTCCTCTCAGCATAACCAGATAATGGCAAACTTTCCCTCTCTTTTTCCACACATACATGTTAGTTTCAAATCTCAGTGCTTGCCCCTTTTTTTCAAATGTAATCACACATTTCTTTTGGTTGAAAACCAACCCTTTTCCAAAAGTACCCTTCCCCCAACTTGACTTCTGCCTAGTACCCTTCCCCCAACTTGACTTCTGCCTGCTACCATAGCAACAGTTCATGGAACACTGCTGTGTGGAGTTAGGTCAGAAGTTCACCAAACAATGTTTCAATTCCACAGAGCAAGAGTGCTTGACTTTTCAAACCTAACAGCAAATCCATAGTACTGTTCTTTGGTAACACATTTTTCTGTACCAATACAAAACATGCTTCTATTAATTTACACATACAGCCTAGTTTTTATTCTAGAATGGTATGAAACAGCCAATCAGTTCTTTTTAAAAAAAAAAAAATATGTATGCCTCCATTTCCAAACTGTCTTTCTTTTCATATTGCCATTCTACTGAAAGACACCTCCTGAGTGCATCCAGTTCTCCTTTGAAGATGTTCACAGTGTGGATTGTAGGGCACAGCTATGTCTTCTGGAGTGAAAAGTATGCAGAGAAAACAGATATGGTGAGAGACCTTGCTTTGCCAAATGTAGACATTAAATGGATTGGTCAGAGAGGGCTAAAGTGGCACCAATTGATGCCATTGGTGAAATCCTTCATGCACATCCAACACCCTGACCTCATAATAGTGCACTGTGGTGGCAATGACCTAGGCACTTTGACTGGGGTAGGTCTGGAAATGCTTATGAAGGACACCTTTGCACAACTGTTTTCACTTTTCCCTAAAACTGCCTTTGTGTTTTCTAACATATGCCAAAGGCAAAAAAGGAACTGGTCCAATCATTTCTGCCCGCAGATTGACAAAGCAAGAAAGCACGTCATCAAATCTGTTTCTGCTTTCCTCCGTGACTATGGTATGGGTTCCATTTACCACAACAACTTGCGTTACGACATGCAAGACATTTATAGAGGAGATGGTGTGCACTTCAATGATGAAGGGAACAGAGTCTTCCTCTTGAACCTTAGACTCTGCATCGGTACTTACTTGTAGGTACCACTAAAAAATCACTTCATAAACACAACGGCTCTTTTTAGAGCCCCCTAATATCTAAACACTTAAATCTGATTTTCATTTTTTTTTTTTTTTTTTTTTTACCGTACGCTTACCGTACGCATACCCCGCGATTTTTTTTTAAATCAATAAATGTTTTCTTTGTACTTTTCTGTCCTTCTTTGACCCCCTTACAAATGTTAGGGGGTCTGTAACTCTCCTCCTTGCCCCCTTTTCAAGATATCACTCTTTTTTTTCTGAGTGAAACACACGAAATGGCGGCCGCCGCTTCCTGGTTTCGACCGATTCGAATGTTTACTAAGATCTAAGAGCCAATCAGAATCGCGCTCGCGCACGCCACCGTACGCGTACGGTAAGCGTACCGTAAGCGCACCGTAAGCTGGCTCAGATATATATATTGATTTAAAGGCTATTTTCTCAGAATCTACTGAACAGATTTACACCAAACCTACAAAAGGCACTTCCTTGACCTGAGGACTACCTCTCTGCCAAATTTCTAGTAATTCTGTTCAGACGTTCGGGCTGTAGCCCTGTCTAAAGGTCCTATGGAAAAATGCATGGGAAAAACGCGTTTTGGGACCCCCCTTTTATCTCAGCCCCCGCTTGACGAATCCCCCCGAGACTTTCAGGGAAGGAGCGGAGCATAGCACCCCACCTATTTTGAAAAATTCGCGAGGATTCGTCGACCGGCGCCAAAGTTATTCAAAATAGAATGTTGCGGATTTCCTATGGAAACGTGGTCCTAACTATAACTACCTACTGGCGACCGCCAGTAGGTAATATATATATATATATATATTTGTACTTACCACCTCTAACATCTTCATAGTCTACATAGTCCGCAGCATCTGTAAGAGACAATAACAAGCACAAATGACTGTTTAATGGTTTGATAAATATTAACAAGCAACGTGAGCCTTCAAGACATTACATTTTTAATAAATGTAGAGAGAAGCTAAATTCACAGAGTATACAGTTAAAGAATATATTTAGTAAGCTTCATAGTTGTAAGAAAGTTAAGTGTGTGAGTTGGGGAATGGAGTAATATTTTGCTTTGTGGTTTCAGGTGCAGGAAGTCCAGTGCTGGAATATTCTGTTAGAAGAAACACCGCAGTGGCAGTCTCTCTTTCTTCCCATTCCCCTTTCCCCATCAGTACTGTGGGCAGATTAACATCTAGCTCGCAGTGGTGTTTGGGAATTGAGAAATTACATCGCAGTAGAGCAGTTCAGCGGTTCGGCTCCAGTGGAAGATCAATCTTGGTACGTGCTTCTGACAGGCTCATTTCTTTTACTCCTGACATCATGCTGCATGCCAGTTACCCCTCGTTTTCCGTAATACGAAAAATATCCACAGGTACCAGTTTGTATAACTAGCCATCCTTGTGTTAAATAACTCACCATCTTCAGGACGGAAAATCTTTCAATCAGCAGTTCAGGCTGATTGAAAGATTCAGATTCAGAAAGTTCAGACTCCGTGGGTCAAAAACACTGTTAGACTGAAGTTTGACTTTTTTGCTCATCATGGCTCATTTCTTTTAGTCCTGCCATCATGCTGCATGCTAGTTACCGCTGGTTTTCTGCAAGACGAAAGTTATCCACAAGTGCCAGTTTGTATAACTAGATATCCTTGAGTTAAATAACTCACCATCTTTCGGGACGGAAAATCTTTCAATCAGCAGTTCAGGCACTGTAAATAAACACTCTGAGATGAGTCCCACTAACTCATGCCAAACTCACAACGGGTGCAGCTGCTCGTGCTGGTAGCCTCATGAAATACATGCCTTGCAGAAAAAAGATTGCAGTGCACTCACTGGGTCACTTCAAATAGATTTAATCACAGCATACGCTATGTTATATCGGTAGCAGCCCAAGAAAACGTAAAGTGAAGCGATAATTGGGGTCAATCCGCCACTGGAAATGTGAGGCTCAAAGCCAAGGTATTTTTCGAGTCAATTTTGAATCCCGACGCCGTGCTAAAAGTCTCGACTTCTTCCAGCAGAGGGGGAAGGGAGAGCAACAGGTGCATTAAGAAAAGGAGCACGTCATCCGCGTATAGGGAGATCTTATGTTCCAGGTCACCCATGCTGATCCCAGTGACCGTAGGGAGTTGGCAGACCCTTTCAGCGAATGGCTCCATATAGAGTGCGAAGAGGAGGGGGGAAAGAGAACACTCCTGCTGCATGCCGCGTCCGACCTGGAAGGGACTAGAGAGCACCCCATCGACCCGGATGTGGGCTTGTGGAACGTGGTATATGCAATTCACCCATCTCCGGAATCTGACCCGATCAAATGCCTTTTCGCCATCCACCGAGAGAAGTATCGCCAGGATCTAAATTTGATGCATCTTGTCCAGTAAATGGGAGAGTCTTCGAGTCCCTTATCTGAAATTATGGTCCGGGATAAAGCCCGATTGGTTGGGGTCCACCTGGCCCTGCATATGGGGAGCGCGTCTGGATGCCAAAATTCTGGTGAAGATCTCAGGTCCACGTTGAGCAGGGAGATGGGGCGGTATGAGGCACACTCACACGGTTCCTTTCCCGGCTTGGAAATGACCACTACCTCCGCCATGAACATCGACAGGGTGAGTTTCTCAGCGGTGCTAAAGGTGTTGAACAACCGCACCAGGAGGGGGGGAGAGGTCAGATGCAAAAGTTTTATAAAAGTCGACCGGCATGCAGTCCTCTCCCGGTGCTTTACCAACCGAAAGTCCCTGGATGGCCTGCAAAACTTCATCAGGGCTAATGTCCGCATTCAAACTGGCCACAACCGAGTCCACAAGCGGGGTCACCGGTGCCTTTTGCGCATATTCCTTGGCCACAGTAGGGTCCAGACTATCGGCCGAGTAGAGAGCCTTATAGAAGGCCTCAAATTCGGACGCTATGTCTCCATCTGAATTCAGGATCTCACCCCGCTCAGTCATGAGTTCCGCGACTCGACGCGTTGGCGTCTCGGCCCGCAGAGCGCGTGCAAGGAGTCTTCCCGCCTTGCTCCCTCCTTTGTAATAGCGCTGTTTGGTGCGGAGCAGGGCGTATTCGGCGCGGTCAAGATCTAATGCCTGCAGTTGCTTCCTCGCCTGTGTGAGTAGGCGCTGAGTTTGGACCGCCTCCGTACGGTGATGCACCCCTTCCAGCTCCCGAATTTGATCCTGCAGTTCCCCCCTCTTGACCTTGCGGTCCTTGTTCAGGCCCGCCGCGATAGCGATGCAGCGTCCTCAGAGGACAGCCTTCAGGGCGTCCCAAAGCATATCGACCCCCACCGAGCCTACAACATTTACTTTCAGGTATGTTTGGTAGAGCCTTGTAGCTCAGTAATGTTAGCAGCATACGTAAGTAGTTTGCGATTTCAGCGCCACAAACTCTGCCACGAGGTGCCGCCAGGGCGAAGCAATGTCAAGACGACAGGTGAGTGGTCCGAGAGCGTCGCCACCCCAATAGATACATCATCAGTGGACGCCTTGACCCTAGGTGAAGTCCAAAAAAGGTCAATGTGGGCATATGTTTGATGGGCCGTGGAAAAAAAGGTGTACTCCCGTGCTGTCGGGAAGCGATGGCGCCAGGTGTCTGGGAGACCTGCCTCCCCCAGTCTCTGAAGCATCGTGTCAGATATCGAGCCCATGTGCCCCATCGGTACATCAACCTATCCTCCTCCGCAACAGGGACCAGGTTAAAATCCCCCCCGATTACGAGGTCCTCATGAGGAGACTCCAGAATCAAACTCATAATGTATTTTAAGAAGGCCGCTTGTTGTTCGTTGGGGCTATAGACCGAGGCTATCGTGTGTACCTCTCTCCCAGTAGGACCCTCAAGGCCAGAAGGCGGCCCATGACCTCTGTGTAAGTTCCCACCACTTTCCCCTAAAAATGCGTAGCCAAAAGAATCGCCACTGCAGCCTTTTTTTCTGACCCCTATGAGAAATATCGCCTATCAAACCACTGGAATCAAAGCCACTTCCAGTCCGCCCGCATGAGGTGGGTCTCCTGTAGGAGGCAAATATCGCACCTAGCTTCCTTCAACAAGGCAAGAAGCGCACACCATTTTGCTGGCGAATTAAGACCTCGGACATTGAAGCTCATGATAAATACTTTAAGACGTGTCATCTGGGAGTAAGAGGGGGCTCAATCGTGCACTGATCTAACCTGTCATGGAGGAAACCAGCGGTAGCGGAGCTCCCGCTTCCCCCTCACACTCCCTGCCGTGAGGTCCCAGCGCGACAACCCCCCCACCCACAGCGGCGCTACGTATTGTCTCAATAATTTAACAGGGCGGTCATGCAGGACAGTATCGGGATACAAGCGGCAGGGGAGAGTCACCGGCAGCAAGGATTCCCAAGGCTTTCACCCCCCTCCACGCTCCCTGGCTGCTGCGCGGGCCCCACATGTCTAAGGTCGTCATGAGCGTTAGGCTGGCACCCAGGATCCAAGTTCCTCCAAGGGCTACAGGATCACCGCTTCACGCCACTCACCGCGGCTGTGTTGGTTGCCCAGCGTTCACTTCACACGTGGCTAGCCGCACCCAGTCCCTGAAGTCCTTCCGGGCTGTACTTTCCCAGGTCCTGCACCTCAGCTCCCGAGGCTCTACCGCAAATTTACCTGTGGGGGCTGCGCCTCACCTCCGCTCTACTCCGGGTCACTCCTGGGTGGCTGATACCCCTGATCTGGAGGCCAAAGGTCACACGCACCGCAGAGGCCGCTCCTCACGTTTCGGCACCGTCACCAGGCCTCACTGCCGTTTCTCCACTGGCTCGTGTGTTCGGAATCCGGTGCGGATCCTCGAGAAGCCTGGGCTCGGTGGGCCGTGCGCCCTTCCGCAGCGCTGCTCTTTACTTGGGGCTCACAACAGCTCCGCAGATGGGGGATCGCAGCTCAGTGAGTGGGCCCAGTGCCCCTCCTCCAAATGCCTGCCTCTCATTGTGGCCTCCTCCACAGGCCCAGCTCCACAGAAATCGCAATAAGAAAGTTATCCCCAGGTAAAAGTTTGTATAACTAGATATACTTGAGTTAAATAACTCACCATCTTCCAGGACAGAAAATCTTTCAATCAGCGGTTCAGGCACTCTAAATAAACACTCTGAGATGGATCCCACCAACTCACGTAGAACTCACAATGGGTGCAGCTGCTCGTGGTGGTAGCCTCATGATATACATGCCTTGCAGAAAAAAGATTGCAGTGCACTCACAGGGTCACTTCAAATAGATTTAATCACAGCATACGCGTTTCAGCTATATAGCCTTCCTCAGTGCATCGATTAAAAATATTTGGCATGAACAGTCTCAGTCTTTAAATCTGTCCAATCCTCAATCCCATTGTAGGATTACATTTCATGGACATTGGCAAAGGACTACATTGTTGTTTTCCACAGAGGTCAAGACAGCACGATGTTTTTATCCACTCTCACAATGGCAGTCACTGTGTTTTTCTCCATTGACATTAATTTTTACGAATGCCACCATACTTAGGGGCCTATTGGGATGGCGGCCGGACAACCACCCCGACCGCCATGGAAGCGGAAAACAACCGCCTGCCGGCACCGTGGGAAAACCGGCGGCCCAATTAGGATCATCCGCCAAAAAACACCGACCGCGGCGGAACGGGGCCAAGAAAAACCGCCCATAGCGGGCCGAGATGGCCAAAATCCGTCATCGGCGGTCGGAGTCTCGGCGGAAAAACACCAACCCACCGCAAGCATAGCGGAGACACCACACGGGAAATTAGGATATCCCCAACGGTCCCGCGGTACGTACCGCTGTCTCCGACCGCCGCAGTCTCACAATGGGATGAATGGGAGAGCCAGCGGAAGAGCTGAAGCACAGCCACCGCTGCGGACGAGCCATAAAAAATATGGCAGACAAAGCAAAAAACCCACAAGAAGGCCAAAAAGTGCACACAGAAAACTAACCATGCCCCCCAAATACACAAAACACACCCCAATGAAACAACCACATGGCAAAAGGAAACATACAAATCCCAGGACAACACACCTGACAGTAATACCCCAAGTGGACACACCCATATAGCTGAGTATAAAACCAGACCCTTCCCTGACCACAATCCTTTGCAATACTCCATGAGAGAAGGGACACATACCCCAGCTGACAGTAGAGGCAAAGGACACAACATCACTAGCCACACCACACACAGCACAACCCTCACTTCCACACCTGCACAACTAATCCCCTGCACAACCCACACCATACACATCACAACCACAACCACCACTCACACTCCTGCACCCACAACGACTTTGCACACCACACACCATGGCCACACAGAAAATGCCCAAATTCACAGAGAGTGAGTTGACAGTCATGGTAGATGAGATAGTCAGAGTGGAACCACAGCTTTTTGGTAGCTGGTCCAACAGACACCATCAGCCACAAGAACACAAATGTGGGCAAGGATAGTCCAAAGGGTCAATGCAGTAGGGACCACCCCAAGATCAAAAAAGGAGATCATGAAGCGGTGGCATGATCTGAAGAGAATGGTCAAGGAGAGGAGGAGCAAGAACCATGAGCTGCCTCAGAGGATTGGCGGTGGCCCTCCCATTCCACAAAAACCATTCATACCATGGGAGGAGAAGGTGCTTGCCATACTGCATCCAGAGAGTCTCACAGGAGTAGCCGGGGGAGTGGAGGCTGGTAAGTACAAACAAATGACTACCACCACTCTGCTATGTACTGTCTTGCACAACTACAAAGCTACACCACCTAGGACAAATTCCATCCATCTGCACCACACACTCACAATAACATGGCTCACAGATCCAACATTCACCCACTCCCATTCACCCCAAACGTAGCTAACAACATTACCATGGGGGTATGTGTACAGGCAGAGGGCACTACAACTCCCACCATGCCCCCTTGTCCCACAGCATCAGCAAGATGGAGCCCTCCAGCCACCCCACCCAGAAGCATGTGTCAACCATTACATTACCCTTATCAAACTTACAGGTAGGTAGCCATCTTCCCTGGGAGGGTGTTTGTGGGTGGAAGGCCTGCACTACTACTCCCATCATTCCCTCTGTCCCACACCTGAGCAGGATGGTGCACTCCCACACCCAGAAGCAGTTGGAAGTCATTGCAGTACACCAAACAAACTTACAGGTAGGTAGCCATCTTCACAGTGAGGGTGATTGTGGGTGGGAAGCCTGTACCACTACTCCCACCATGCACCCTGCCCCCCCTCAGCAGGATGGAGCCCTCCCCCCACCCCACCCAGAAGCAGTTGGAAGCCATTACATCACCCTCATCAAACTAACAAGTAGGTAGCCATCTTCACAGTGACAGCGTCTGGGAATGGGAGGCCTGCACTACTACTCCCAACATTCCCTCTGTCCCATACCTAAGTAGGATGGAGCACTCCCCCACCCAGAAGCAGTTGGAAGCTATCACAATACACCAAACAAACTTACAGGTCGGTAGCCATCTCCCCTGGGAGGGTGTCTGGGGGTGGGAGGCCTGCACCACTACTCCCACCATGCCCCCTGTCTGACAGCTTAGCAAGATGGATCCCTCCCCCCACCCCACCCAGAAGCATTTGTCAGCCATTACAAAACCCACATCAAACTTACAGGTAGGTAGCCATCTTCACTGGGAGGGTGTTTGTGGGTGAGAGGCCTGTACCACTACTCCCACCATGCACCCTGTCCAACAGCCTAGCAAGATGGAGCACTCACTCCCACCCAGGACCATATGGCATCCATCACATGATTGGAGTCAATCAGATGGGTCAGGCTCCAGTGACTCTGAAACTCCCCAATTTACAGGACAGACAAATGGACGGGGTAGTTTCCAATATAGGCCTCCTACTAATCCTTGGTGGCCACCACAACCATGGCAATTTCAACCCCCGCCATTTCAACCATTCAGCTATCATGGGCCAGTTTACCAAGGGCCTTTTTTAGGCCAGGACAGAGGACGAAGAGGAAGACGAAGGAACAACAGAGGCCGTCGACCAGAATCACGTCCAGAACAAAAGAGACCCCAGGTCCAATGGGACCCCTCCCTGGAACAACGAATCACCAGGAGCATGTCGGGATCATCGACGAGTGCCATGACGACCTAGTTGTAAATTTAAGTCAAAAAGTTCTCAGCCCCATTGAAACTACAATTCTCAGCAAAGGCCTAGGGTTTGTCCCGACTTACATGGGAGATGATTTTAAAACCCACCAAGAACTTTTTGCCTTTTTTCGTAAAATTTGCTTGGCCTTCTTTTTTGAGACACCAGAACTGAAAACTTAAACAATGCTGGTCTTCGAACAAAATCCACTTTTTTAGCCACATTACAACAACTACCGGCTGAAGTGGCGACTTTTGAAAAAGCTGTTTTACAGTCCTTCAATATGGAGAAAAGTCATGCTACTCATCCTTTTTTTAATATGACGAAAGCTGAAGAACGATGTGCATTTGAATTAGGCTCTGATCCACAGATTGTTATTAAACAAGCAGATAAAGATGGAGCGGCGGTAATCATGGATACATTTGCCTATCGAACAGAATGTTTACGCCAACTACAGAATACCAAATATTACAAACCTCTCAAACGTGATCCTACTCCTAGATTGCAGAATATCATTACCAATCTAGTTAGAAAGGGACTAGAGGCCGGATGGATTACTAAAAATGAGGCTCCTCTTGAGTCTATCTTATTCCATAGAGAACAAAGATGGGTTTTCCGACTCCGGAGCAATACTCATGGCTTGAACAATGATATACTGTGGTGTACATTATAAAGTTTAACAAACTGCCATCTGGTCCATTGCTTTTTAAAGGCCGCTTTAACCAGTACTGGATTTGTATTTGATGTAGGCATGATACAAGAGAATCTATATTCACCTGGTTCTCTTTATTATCGGACTGTATGGGCCTTATATCAAATATACAAAAAGAATTTTGTTCAAAGATTTTTTTCAGAATCATATCCAATCAACTGATTAAACTCATTAGAACATCGGTTCAGTTTTGAGTTGATGTATAATGCAAAGTTGATCAAAAAGACATGACCGAATATGTATTGCAATATACATTTTAAATATGCATCTCAATTTGGGTGCGATGGTTACTGCTAAACTCTCTCTGGTAGAGATTGTTATTCAGATGAGGCATTTAGGTACATTACACGTTGTACCTATGAATTCACAACATGCCTCGCAATTATCGAGGCTTTTTAACAATATATGATGACCACACTATTGCCATGGTGACGCTGTCAACAACTTTTCTGATGGACGTCATCACGTCTAACACGTGACTGACGGGACGCTGTTACGTCAAGCCGCACTCCCCTTCGCTTCTGGGTATGTAACTTTACGCGGAGATGATGCTGGGACTCCCACCAGAGTCAGATAGGCGGACCCGGTCGGTACCATAGGTAAGCACCATTGCTCTGCAACTAACAAGTCTCAGTTTACACTTCGGTTTTGATCGTTGAGGCAGGAGACAAACACGGGGCGGGTGGCCTACGAGTGTCGGTCAGTGTACATTTTAAGAGTTAATACATTGCCAATATTTCAAGAAATTAATGCTTAATTATATACATCGAGTTATCCTGTATATAGGTAACAAGTGACCAAAATAGGCACCCCTTTCGATATAGATCGGGTAACATAGAAAGTCGAGCCTGATGTACTTGTTTTTTAACAATAAGATTGGGAGACAATTGTGGATAGTTTCCCCTATGAATAATAACATCACACATGAAAATGACCATTACACCCATTTCTTTATTTCTTTCTTTATCAATGATTAGTACATTTTAATTGGTATGGTGTTTCAACTGTACAAGACATGAGAATACACCCCTGTTGTCAGCCTTCTACATGATTTTACACGTTTTTTACACACTTTTGTGGTGTTTGTAATATAAGCTGGACCATAGAAACTTTACTCATACCTATTTACTTTAAATTCCAACTACAGAAACCGACAGAGGTGAGTGACTCTGTGGACGGTTGAGTGGAATACTAACATTGATGTTTAGGTAAGAGTAATCATTTTTTATTCTGATTGGGCACATAAGAAGATTGTTGTCATTACAATAGGTCACTTACAACAAGGAAATGTATGTTTTTATTCTACAGAGCCTTCTGACCTACAACTAAGATGATTTACACTTCTGGTCAAGTATAGAGGCTTGAGTACTTTAAATATTTTTACTTATTATAATTTTAGGACCTTCGCTAGCAGAGTGACTGAGGTCTACAGGTCCTGACGAATGCCCAGAACTTAATTGTCACTATGGCAGAAACATGTTGACCTAATAATAGTTAGGGTATATACATTTAACCCTTCTTCACTTTCTTTTTAATCACTACCACTGATGGAAGGAAGAATAAAGTTGTTGCCCCGAATGAGGTAGTTTTTAATCACTTGTCACTATTGCACCCTGCCCCTCCTTACCATTCTGAGTTGGTAGATCCAACATGTGCTTTGCACTACTGCTCCTTCCCCCTGGGGTCAAGTCGTAGCCCACATGGGGTACCTTGTGGTCCCCATGTGTTGGAGGAACCCAATGATGAAGCATGTCCCCCTCGGGTGAGTGAGGATTTTCGTCCACAACCTTGTTGTGCCCAAAGCTTTTTTGTCTTTCACTTATCAGTTCTTGCTACCCTATACATAGTGTGAGTCGAGATTATATAGTAGTGGTATAGGATAAGAAGTTTATTTCGTAGCATTGTTTTACTTTAGACCCTCTTGTGTGTGATACAAATAAAATATCCTTACACACATGTTGTCGTATCTGCTCCGTCTTTATTGCAGGATGTACAGCATTCAACATGATCACAATGTACCAGGGGCATGAGCTGCTTGTAGGCAAGGAGAAGTTGAAGGCCCCTAGGGAAACACAACATATCTACTTTCACTGGTTTAGGTGTGGCATCACAGACATCACACAACCCCTACCATCAGGATAACCCAACATGCACATGTGACAATGTGCAACAAGTGTCAACATACACGTCCTGTAGATGTTCCCAAATGACCTGTCGCAGAAACATTGCCAAACACCGCTGGGTCTACAACTGACTGCTGTTACAATTCTCACATGCCCCTTCACGACAACAGGAATATCAGCAGACAATGGATATGTTGCATATTGTCACCCACCTTCAAGTGAAGTAGCGTGTGATGAGCTGTTGATGCAGGTCACCGCCTTCCTCCTCTCCACTGTCCTCATCACTGGACACAGGCTGGTTTGCAGGCTGGGGCCTTGGGTCCTCACCATCATCCAGAAGCAGGGGAATCTCCTTGCGAATGGCTAGGTTGTGGAGCAGTGCGTGATTAACTGGGACCCCCGAATATGAGAAAATAAAATTCCTAGGACAGGGTAATACACAATGGAACAGTAACTTCCTAGGCAATTCGTTTATCAAGCATTATTGTATTGTAGGAGTGTCCAATTAGTGTAGCCACAACAAATTAAAAAATTGCACAATAATATTTATTATTGATATAGATATCACAAAAATAAAAGGAATCACAGTTAGAGAATACAATTATACAATATATAGTCATTCAATACAATGATTCCATTAAAATTACAATAGTTATACAGAAAATGGGAGCACTTCTGTGGCCATGTAATAGTCTTCATAGAAGTTTCTGTATAACTATTGCAATTTTAATGGAATCATTGTATTGAATGACTATATATTGTATAATTGTATTCTCTAACTGTGATTTCTTTTATTTTTGTGATATCTATATCAATAATAAATATTATTGTGCAATTTTTTAATTTGTTGTGGCTACACTAATTGGACACTCCCACAATACAATAATGCTTGATAAACTAATTGCCTAGGAAGTTACTGTTCCATTAGGTTGTGGAGCATGCAGCATGCCACTACAATCTGACACACCTTTCCGGGCGAGTATGCCAGTGCACCTCCGGTCTTGTCCAGGCAGCGGAAACGTGACTTGAGCAGACCAAAAGTACGCTACACCACACGACGTGTCCTCCCATGTGCCTCATTGTAGCAAACGTCAGCTGGGGTCCTGAGATTCCTCAGTGGGCTCAGCAACCAGGGATGTTGGGATATGCAGAGTCACCTAGGTATGACAAACACAAATAGACATTGCAATGTCGTTGAGGCTGAGGGCATGAGCCCACACACCCAGCACGCAATACGACTAGGCATACTCACCCACAATCCATGCACACTCTGGAAGCAGATTAGCCATCAGCTGGGGCACAATTCTGTTCTGCAGGATGTAGGATTCATGGGCCGAGCCTGGGAATTTGGCACACACGTGGGAGATGATCATATCTGCCAGGCACAGCACCTGCACATTTATGGAGTGGTAATGCTTGCGATTCCTGAAAATGTGCTCACTGGTTTGTGGTGGCACAAGCCCGACATGGGAGCAATCAATGGCACCAACAACATTGGGGATGTGTCCAAGGGGACAGAAGTCTCCCTTCACAGCTGACAATTCAGCACCCCAGAGGAAATGGATGTATCTGTCATTGTATATCATCATGGCGGAAAGTACATCACACAGCACCATGCTGAACATCGGTTGTGACATCCCACCTGCGCTGGCCACTGTCTCTTGGAAAGATCCAGTGGCAAAAAAATGCAGGTTCGCCATTACCTTATAAGTAGGGGTGAAAGCTGTTGGATATGTCCGGCGAGGCTGCAGGTGGGGCTCCAACAGATCACAAAGGGTTTTCAGGATGGCTCTATCCAGACGGCATTTCCGTATGATCACAACATCCTCCATGTCCTCCAGCACCGTCAAGTGACGAATCAAATTTGGCCTCTTCCTATTTGAGAGGATAGTGGACACATGTCAAAACAATACATCATGAGATGTGCACAGCATATCACGTTCTGGATGACATAACGACAGCAATGACTGCCATCAATATTGAGTTACAGACCAGCTTACATGTAGAGACACCTGCAGCTACACAAAGGGCACAGCTGTCAACTTACACAAGACAAGTACCTCAAACACCACCTTTGTCAATGTGAATGCACATAGGAAGATGGCCACATTTCACATGGACACGCCTGGGAGTATAGCATCCAGCATATGTGCAACAAATCAAACCCCCTGTCTCATTCCTAACTGCTGTACCTGTCACACCTTAATGCGTCATTACAAACTGGCACACATCCACCACACAATGACCACCGTCCGCGCAGGAATGACGAATGTGTGCATGAGCAGACATGAGAGGCAATGCAAAATGGATCATCATTCATTAAGACGAGCATTGCTGTGATTGTCACTGCACCTCAACACATTGACATGTATACACATTGTAGAGTCCAGAACAACACTGTCCTGCCCACCCAACCATCAAATCCATAAGTGACATGTGAGTGAGTACAGGCCAATCTACAAAATCACACACACAAGCATGGCATGTGTAGCCATCAGTGGAGTAAATGGAACATTGGCATTGTGTGCACAATGATGTGCCATTGACCATGTGGGCACTGTGCACTGTTGATGTTTGCCAGATGGCCATTGCGATTGTATGGCACCCATATCGCGGTAGCTACCACCTGGCCCCGGCGGTGTGTCACCAGCACCCCCATTCACACAAGTGCAGTAGTGATAGGCATGGAGACATGGGGAAATGGTGGTTGGCATGCTCCGCCGCCTAAATCGTGGTGCCTCGTGTCAATGTATGGCACCCATATCGCGGTAGCTACCGCCTGGGTCCGGCGGTGTGTCCCCGCCATGGAGCTTGCCCTAGAGCCAATGGGAAGCTCGATAGCGGTGGCATGATGCAATTTTGAAGATCGCAGTAGGCGTGCTCCGCCACTGCGGAGGCGGTCATTGAATGCATTTGAAAGATGCACCATCACGCTAGCTCACTCCGGGCCCCGGCAGTGTGTCCCCGCCATGGAGCTTGCCCTAGAGCCAATGGGAAGCTCGATAGCAGTGGCATGATGCAATTTTGAAAATCGCGGTAAGCGTGCTCCGCCACTGCGGGAGCAGTCATTGGATGCCTTTGAAAGAGGCAGACCTGGCCCACCAATTTCTGCAGCTTGGCACCTTTGAAATGACCCCAGGGGGCTATATATGTGTGGAATTGAGCCTCACATTTCCAGTGCTCCCAGAGCCTGCTGCCAGAGACCCCTCACCTGCTGCTGCCTTCAGGGACTGCTGCCAGAGACCCCTCACCTGCTGCTGCCTCCAGAGCCTGCTGCCAAAGACCCCTCTCCTGCTGCTGCCTCCAGGGACTGCTGCCTGAGACCCCTCACATGCTGCTGCCTCCACAGCCTGCTGCCAGAGACCCCTCACATGCTGCTGCCTCCAGGGACTGCTGCCTGAGACTCCTCACCTGCTGCTGTCTCTAGGGACTGCTGCCTGAGACCCCTCATCACCCAATTTCACCGCTGTTGTCTCATGTCCACAGTGATGGCAAGGACAGAGAAGATCCGTTCCAGTCCCTTCACGAGCGAGGAGCTGGAGGTCCTGGTGGACGAGGTGCTCACACAGAACCCAAGGCTATATGGTGCCCCAAACATTGTGGTAAGGTGTCAACAGTGGGGTGGTAGTTGGACTGATGCAGTATGTGCCTGGGAGTGTGGGGTAGTGCCATGCACTGCCTGATATGCTGTCTCCAGGGGGAGGGTGTGTGTACCCAATGCCACAGGTTTCCCTGCCTGCACATGTATGCATGAGTGACCTGTGTTGTGTTGTCAGCCATACAGTGACACAGAAGGTTGTTCATGCTGTAGTCAGGACAGTGATTACTTGGCTGGATGGCTGTGTGTGGCCCTGTAATCCATCTCAGTGTGAGCCCAGCTGGGCAGCACAGTCCCCGTCTACAGAGACAAGGACACATCACTTCACTTATTGAGTATGACATCAGTCTTTTCCCATTGCACTCCAGCTAAGGGCCATCCCAGCACTGTAGATTGCACACAATCGCCCTTGTTAATGGCATTTTGTAGTTGTGAGATCAAGTCCCTCAATTTGACATCCATGACACAGTTATCTATTCACAGGGCAGGGACATTAGGGCTGTGCAGTACTGGACACAGTGGGTCACCCCCCCACAGGTTGATACGTGATGAATGTGTTGCTCAACCCAACAATGGACTGGAGATGTGGGCAGGCTACATAGGGGTTCCAGTGCTGGCTTCCTGCATGTGTGTGAGTTGTGCAGGCACTGTGTTCCCCCTCACACCTGCATACATTCACATCAGCACCAGACAGTCCAGGCTTTGTCATCGACAGTGACGTCTGCCCTTCAACAGGCACATACTCACAGTCCAGCTCTGGTCCCTTTGTCCACCCTCTTGGCAGTGGCCATGTCTGATGATAGTGCCCACGGTCCACATACATCACAGTCACGATACAGCACACGGAGCACACAGCAGCAGCAAACCAAGTGGTCCTGGCCGTAGACACCATCCCCACAGAAGACCAACGCCACCCCAGAGCGCAGGGAGAAAAACCCGTCAGGCGACACCAGTGGACAAAAAGCAAAGCAGCAGGCCTCAGGCACACATGCCTCAGAGGCATCCCCATCCAAGGACTCTCGTGCCCCTAAAGCATTGCGCAAAGAGAAGCATACAGTGTCTGTACCCACCAAGGAGGTGGTGCATGCCAAGGGTACTCCTAGGAAGGGCTCCACGGCAGATTCACCCACCACCTCGACTCCCATTCCAAGCCCAGTGGAGCAGGGGACGGAGTGCACTGTAGGTGTGACACCTAGTAAACAGGGGATGGGGGCAGAGGCGAAACCAGGCAAAGCGTTGTGCTGGGTCCAGCACATCACCAGAGGGGGTGCCAGCGCCTGTACCTGATGCAGCTTTGGTGGTGAGTGTGCCTGTTGTGCCCACACCACTTACCATTGATCCAAAGTCAGGCAAGCCATTTAGAATCCCCAAGAAGTGGAAAGGCACCCCTCCACAATCTCCAAGCCACACCATGTCTCCCGTCTGCATGACCCCACCTCCACGTGCCACTACAGCACCCGGTCCAAGGAGCCTTCCTGCTTGCCAAGCCACTGATAGCTCTACCTCAGCTGCTCCACTCTCTCCCCGTTCAGGTACCCCACCAGTCCCCAAGACACAGCCAGCTCCTAGTCCACCTGACAGCCTGAGTGTTAGTTACCCTCACACACCATTCTCTGACACAGGTGGCCCTGTACTGCACATTGTTACCCCCTGACTGTGTTGCTGACCATGGAAAGGAACAGTTGCACACATTCCCAGTGCAGCTTCTCATGGACTCAGTCAGCACCTTGGACTGGCCACTGCCTTTTGTTTTGCCCCCTGCCTGTGCAGCTTCTCATGGACTCAGTCTGCACTTTGTCCTGCCCACAGGCCTTGTTGTTCACTGCTGTGTGCCCCCTGCCTGTGCAGCTTCTCATGGACTCAGTCTGCACTTTGTCCTGCCCACTGGCTTTGTCGTTCACTGCTGTGTCCCCCCTGCCTGTGCAGATTCCCATGGACTCAGTCTGCACTTTGTCCTGCCCACTGGCCTTGTCGTTCACTGCTGTGTGCCCCCTGCCTGTGCAGCTTCTCATGGACTCAGTCTGCACTTTGTCCTGCCCACTGGCCTTGTCGTTCACTGCTGTGTGCCCCCTGCCTGTGCAGCTTCTCATGGACTCAGTCTGCACCTTGGACTGGCCACTGGCCTCGTGTTTTGCCCCCTGCCTTTGAGGCTTCTCATGGACTCAGTCTGCACTTTGTCCTGCCCACTGCCCTTGCCGTTCACTGCTGTGTGCCCCCTGCCTGTGCAGCTTCTCATGGACTCAGTCTGCACTTTGTCCTGCACACTGGCCTTGTCGTTCACTGCTGTGTGCCCCTTGCCTGTGCAGCTTCCCATGGACATGCTCTGCATTTTGTGCCTTGCTCTTCTCTTGTCACGGTGCCTATCTGTGCAATATGTGAATAAAGACAGTTGCTCCTGTTGTCTAATTTGTCAGTGTCCTTACTGAATGAAGTTCTTTTGCTGTGTGTATATGGTTTACTGTGCCACATGCTCTGCGTGCCACTTCAACATGGTCAATGTTTGGGCTCACTTACTAATCAGTTTTCTGGGGTGACGGGGTCTTCAGTTCTTCATGAACCAGATACTTCTGGGGGCAATGGTGTAATTTTACAATGTGCTCCAGGCAGGTCGCTCCCCATGCCGCAACAGCACCACCTGTTGTGTCTGTGTTTCCCTGCTCGCTGCTGCTGCCACTGCCGCGAGTTCGAGGTCCTCCTCCACCCGCAGGCTACCATCTGCACCTCATCCCTGGTGGCCAGTGGCTGGTCGTAGGTCTGCTTGCACTGTATTGATTCTGTTTTATTGTTTAATTGTTTCGTTTTTTCCTCCTGTTTTTATTGTTTAAATTCTGTGCCCTGTGCCTTCTTTTACCTTCTGTCCCCTCGCCGCTCCTGCCCCCGTCTTTCCCGCCGCTGCATCCCCTGCGGCCCGCCCCCCGCTTTGTACTGTATTGCTTCTGTTTTTTTACTGTTTAAATTGTTCATTTTCCCTCCTTCCCCTTTGTATTCTGTGCCCTGTGCCCTCTTTGCCTTCGGTTCCCTCGCCATTCCTGCCCCGTTTTTCCCGCCGCTGCGTCCCCTGCGGCCCCGCCCCCCCACTTCCCATTCGTCCACTCCCTCCTCCCAGCTGCTTCTCCCTCCCACCCCCCCTTCTTATGGTGACCGTTGCGCAGTGAGGAGAGCGACCCTTGACCCTGGTCCAGGCAGGTCGCTCTCCACGCCGCAACAGCACCACCTGTTGTGCCTGTGTTTCCCTGCTCGCTGCTGCTGCCACTGCCTCGAGTTCAAGGCCCTCCTCCACCCGCAGGCTACCACCTGCGCCTCATTCCTGGTGGTCAGTGGCTGGCCGTAGGTCTGCTTGCACTGTATTGCTTCTGTTTTATTGTTTAATTGTTTCGTTTGTTCCTCCTTCTGTTTTTATTGTTTAAATTCTCTGCCCTGTGAATTCTTTTGCCTTCTGTCCCCTTACCGTTTCTGCCCCCGTCTTTCCCGCCGCTGCGTCCCCACCCCCCCTGCTTTGTACTGTATTGCTTCTGTTTCTTTACTGTGTAAATTGTTCATTTTACCTCCTTTCCCTTTGTATTCTGTGCCGAAGGCGCTCCTAAGGCAAGCCCGTCTGCGCCTGGACCGCGCCCAGCGCCAAACCTCTGGTCCCCTCAAACCCCACAACACCCGTCTCCGCTACGATGCCAGCACCCTACACGCACTCAACACCGGACGATCACACACCTGCTTCCTGGCTGCCCCGAAGCGCACCCAAGGACCCTTCTCCTGCCGGAACTGCAGCCTCGCCAGCATCCGATCCGCCAAGCCACCCACAGTGAAAGAACGCAACCATCTCAGATGCATTCTACTCAACACCCGCTACGCCCGCAAGCACGCCGTTGAACTCTGGGACCTACTCGACTCAACCTCCCCAGATGTCGCCTTCCTGACGGAGACCTGGATGAACCCCTCCTCTGCACCCGACATCGCCATAGCCATCCCAGACGGCTACAAGATAACCCGCAGGGACCGCACCAACAGAGTAGGAGGAGAAATCGCCATCGTCCACAGGAACACTCTCAGAGTCTCAACCAACATCGACGACATCTTCAGCACAGCCAAACACCTGCACTTCCAGATCCACACCGACCCCAACACCACCCTCAGAGGAACCCTCGTCTACAGACCACCACAGACCCCGACCACAGTTCAGCGACTCCATCGCCGACTTCGTCAGCACACACGCCCTCGCCTGCACGAACTACATCCTCCTCGGGGACCTGAACTTCCACCTCGAGAACAGCAACGACACCAACTCTTCCACCCTAATCGACAACCCCGCCAACCTTAGACTCAGACAACTCGTCACAACACCCACCCACTCTGCCAGCCACCCGCTTGACCCCATCTTCTCCACAAGCCCCCACGTCTCCTTCAACCACACCATCGAACTCCACTGGACCGACCATCGCTGCATCCACTTCATCATCCGGAAACCCACCACGTACCACTGCACCCAACAGATCCCTCGCCACTGCTGGAGCAAAGTCACCGAAGACCAGCTAGTCACCACCCTCGCCCGAAACCCTCCAACGGACACTACCGCCACCGCCGCCACCGCCCGCAACCTCAGGCAATGGATCGACGACTGCACCAACATCCTCGCCCCGTTCAAGAAACCCTCCAACAGCCAGACCAGCAAGAAAGCCAGCTGGTTCACTGAAGACCTCCAGGCCTCCAAGCAAACCTGCCGAAAGCTAGAGAAGAACTGGCACCGTGAATGAACACCGGACAGCCACGCAGCCCACAAGAACGTCACCCGCAGACACCATCACCTCGTCAGATCCACCAAAAGGGTCTCCTTCAAAGACCACCTAGACAACAACGCACACAACAACAAAGTGCTCTTCAACATCGTGAAGGAACTCTCCAACCCCAGCTCCAACACCAACGACATCCCACCTTCGCAAGACCTGTGCGACTCGCTTGCCACCTTCTTCCATCGCAAGATCACTGACATCCACGACAGCTTCAACGGCATCTTCAACAAAGCCAGCACCACCATCGCACCCCATCGCCGGAAAGCCATCAACATTTCCTTTGAGACAGCAACCTTCCTGGAGAGCTGGAAGCACGCCAAGATCAACGCCTTACTCAAGAAACCTAAGGCGGAACCCAAGGACCTCAAGAACTTCCGGCCCATCTCCCTGCTCCCGTTCCCGGTGAAGGTTATTGAGAAGACCGTCAACAAACAACTGACCCGCTACCTCGAGGAAAACAGCATTCTTGACCCGTCCCAGTCCGGGTTCTGCAGCAACCACAGCATCGAAACTGCCCTCATCACCGCCACTGATGACATCAGGGCCCTGCTAGACAACGGAGAAACCGCGGCCCTCATCTTTCTGGATCTGTCAGCCACCTTCGACATGGTCTGCCACCGCACACTACGCACACGCCTCCACGACGCTGGGATCCAAGAGAAGGCCCTGGACTGGACCACCTCCTTCCTCTCTGGCAGAACACATAGCGTCCGCCTCCCCCCTTCCGCTCTGAAGCCACAGAGATCATCTGTGGCGTACCCCAGGGCTCATCCCTCAGCCCTACACTGTTTAACATCTACATGGCACTGCTCGCCCACGTCGCCCGACTGCACGACCTCAACATCATCTCTTACGCCGATGACACCCAGCTGATCCTCTCCCTCACCAAGGACCCCCACGCCGCCAAAACCAACCTCCATGAAGGAATGAAAGCCGTCGCCGAGTGGATGAAGAACAGTCAACTGAAGTTGAACTCGGACAAGATAGAAGTCCTCATCCTCGGATCCACCCCCTCGGCCTGGGAAGACTCCTGGTGGCCGACCACACTGGGAACAGCTCCAACACCCACTAACCACGCACGCAACATAGGGGTCATCCTCGACTCCACCCTCTTCATGACAAAGCAGGTCAACGCCGTCTCCTCCTCCTGCTTCAACACCCTCCTCCTGCTCCGCAAGATCTACAAGTGGATCCCCACCAAAACGAGAAGAACGGTCACCCAGGCCCTTGTCAGCAGCAGGTTGGACTACAGAAACGCCCTCTACGCAGGAACATCGGCCAAACTCCTGAAACAACTTTAACGCATTTAGAACGGCTCTGCACACCTGATACTCGACATCCCTCGCCGCAGCCACATCACACCCCACCTGAGAGACCTGCACTGGCTCCCCATCAACAAGAGGATAACCTTCAAGCTCCTCACCCACGCACACAAGGCACTTCACAACACCAGACCAGCATACCTCAACAGACAACTCAGCTTCTACACTCCCACCCGCGAGCTTCGCTCCTCCGACCTCGCCCTCGCCACAGTACCCCGCATCCAAAGAGGGACCTCCGGTGGCAGATCGTTCTCCCACCTCGCCGATAAGACCTGGAAAACCCTCCCCATCCACCTGCTGCAGACCCAAGACCTGCTGACCTTCAGAAGACTCCCCAAGACCTGGCTTTTTGAGCAGTAGCAGCATTTCTCCCCCCAGCGCCTTGAGACCCTCACAAGTAAATAGTGCACTTTACAAATGCTATGATTGATTGATTGATTGAGTTGTCATTTACTTGATTAGTTCATGTTGGCTATATTGTACACATGTCAGGTTGGGGGGCACTGCCGGCACAGAGTGGGTTTCTGCACCCAGTTTTGCAGGCAGGCTGTCAAGGTTCATCATGTATGTGTGTTCTTCCTTTATGTGTGCCCAGTGGTGTATGTGTGTGGTCATCTTGTGATGGTCAGTCATCCTAGTCCCATGGCTTACTTTCCATGTGCGCTCTTGGATGGTCATGTGGTGTGTGGTGTGAAGGGGGGAGTTTGTGGGGAGCGTTGATGTGTGCATGCCCCTGCAATGTGAACTAAAAACATGTGTCACCGAGGAGTTGTATGCCTGTTGTTTTGATTGTTCAGCCCTGTGGAAGTGGTTGTATGTACATGTGAGTTGTATGTAGTGCACTGTACAGTGTGTTGGTGTGTCCTTGCAGTTCTGTCTGACTCCTACTTGTTGTTTTTGTCACCTGTGAGTCTGCAGAGTGTGTGACTGGTGAGTCAGTGTTGTGTTTTGTTGCACATCCATGTGTCTGGTGACTGTTTGTGGGGACTGTGCAGACCTGCTGTTCCACACTGCCATTGTGTTTGTGTTTTCTCATGCCTAGCTGTGATGGTGCCTTCTTGTCTCCAGTGTGGATTGTTGTGTGTGTTGTCATGCCATCCCCTATCTGTGCTTCAGATGCCTACCCATTGTGGGTCTGCACTCCCTCTCTTTGTATATGGTACACTCCTGCCATGTCCCCTACTGGCATACAGTACACTTCACTTTGGTGTCAGCTGTCCCCTTGGTTTCCATGTGTGTGTGCCTCCCCATCACTTAATTTGTGCCACTGTGCTTTGTGGTGCAGTTCTTTGTCCAGGGTCAATGTGTCACTCAGGGCATTTCCCCAATGGGCTGTATGTGATGTGCTGGTGCTGTTTGGCAGTCATGGTTACTCCTATGCAGTCCAACTGTGTGTGCTGCCCAGTCCTCTGGTCAAGTTGTTTCCACCTTTGTGTCCCGGACTTGTGCATTTCTTGGTGTTGTGTTGGATGTATGTGTGTTGGCTGTGGTATTCCATCACTTCCTGGGTGTACTGTTGTCTTTGTGCTGTTCTTTATGGTGTTGTGTGGGTTGCTGTTCTGTCACTGATGTCTGTGTGTGTCTGGTATGCCTGGTGTGCACACACTGCTTGCTGTGCATGCAGTGCTGTGTGTGTCTGTTGCCTTATCATTGCCTGGTGTGCATCCCCTGATGTCCTGCTGTTTTTGCTGTGTGATATTTGTGCCTGTGCATCTGTTGTTTGTTTGATGTGGCTGTGTTTTTCTGTGATGGTGCACTTCTTGTGTGTGTTGTGGTATGTTGTCTGTGCATTGTTCCTGAGTGATATTGTTATGCCCTCCTGTTGTGTCTGTGCTCCCATTGCCTTTCCCCAGTTTAGCTGCACATGGCATGTCTGTTCTTGTTGTGGTTCTGTGTGTGTTTCTGTTGGGTCATGTGTTTGTGTGTTGGTTTTGTGCAGACATTTGTTGTGGCATCTGTGTGTGTGTGTGTGTGTGATGTTTGCGGCTACCCCCAGGGTGTGTGATTGTTTGTGTGTGTGTTGACTGGCACTGGTGGTGTGTGCTGCTGGTTTGAGAGGGGTATATGTGTGGATTCCTACTGGTGTTTGTCAGTCATGGCGTGTGTCAATGGTCCCTGCGTGTAGTGCTGCTGGTGTACTCCTGTGAAGTAGTTGTATAGATGTGTGGCTGTTTACAGTTTGACTTCAGGGCCTTCCTTTCATCCTTGTGCCTCTACATGGGTTGCCTTGCTGTCTTCCTGTGTTGTTGCACTGTGATGTCTGTGGTTTGTCCTCACTGCCTGTACCAGCCATGTGTGCTTTGATGGTGTGAGGGTGTTGTTCTCTGTTCCTTGTCTTGCATGTGCTGTACACATGCTTGTTGTGTGTCTCCTTGGCCTTCCATTTGTGTGCATCCCACTTTGGTTTTCCTATTTGTTGTGCTTCATTGCTGTTGGCATGTGGGGTGTGTATGTGTCTGTGTGTCTGTGTGTCAGTCTGTGGTATGTATGTGTGACTAAGCAGGCAGTGTGTCCATTTGGATGTTTGTTCCTTGTATGTGTTCATTTGGTGCTTGTCCTCATTTTAGTTTCCCTGAGTGTGGTGTTATGGCAGTGTGTGCGTTTCCCTGGCCCTGTGCTACTGTGCTGTGTGTTGTGTGTTCCTGTGCAGCCACTCCTGCAGTGTCTGTCTACATGATTGCTTGTTGTGTGGTGCAGGGTGTGTATTGACCTGGCATGTTGTTGTGCATGGGGTGCACAGGTGGGGCACATGGCATGTGCCTTCATGGGGTTTGCTAGTGTGTGGTGGGAGAGGGTGTGGCCCTGTGGTCTTTGTGCCCTGCCCATGCCTGGCACTGGCCCTGCCTTCTGCATTGTGCACATGTATTTCCTTGTGTTCACCACTGCAGTGATGTGACCGGGACATTGCTGCATGGTAGCGGTAGCTGTGTGTCCAAGATGCAGTGGGGTGACTTGGTGGCAGGTGGCTGATGTGTCAGTGCCCTTGCGGATGTGTCCCTGTCCCCACCAGGGTGTCTGATGTGGATTTGGACCCTGTGTCAGCCCACGTGTTGTGTGTTGTTTTTTGTGTTATTGCGTACCTGCGGCGGCGTCCGCGTCGGTCCATGAGTTCCTGGTGATGTAGCAGGTACAGCACCGGAAAGACGTGTAGAGCGGGGTCCATGGCGGTCGTGACCGGGTGGTGTGGACCGGAACTCTGGTTTCACGCTCTGCTGTCGTGCTGCCGCCATTTCTGGTTGGGCGGTTTCTCCGCTGTGGTGTGTCTGCTTGTTTGGGTCATCCTAATTTGTGGAGCGGGGCCAGAGACGTTTTAATGCATGGGCAAAGTGGGCTCTGGCCCAGGGCCCCAGCCTTTCAGGGGGCCCCCTGACAGAGTCAGCTCTGTTCTCCAGAGTTTTGCCCTAATGACCTGGAATATTTCTCAAACAGATTGTTTTAAATACTGTTTTCCTTTAATTTATTTTTATGTACCTGATGTGTGAGAGTCTAGTACAGCCATTTTCCAGAGAAATGTTGTGTTTATGTTGCATGCAATATACATAAAAGAATTTTCTTTAAGATCAAAACAAGGCCCTACATATAAGAAATGGGAGGGCGTCACAGAGATTATTTGCAGTAATATTGGTGAGCTGCTGCTGTGTTAGGGTTTGAGCTCATGGGCTTTTCTATCATGATCCAGGGCGGCACTCTGGCTGCAGGGTTGCTATGTTACAGACCCCCCTCCTCGACCATATCCTCCCTTCAGTCATTGGTTGATCTGATTTACGATCTTTCAAACTCCCATGCTAAATTTTTAGTATTGGGAGATTTCAACCTCTGGCCTTCTGGCCCTCAAGATCTGGCATATAGAGAACTTTGTCAAGCGTGTAGTAACATTGAACTTACACAGCTGGTTTCATTACCCACTCATGTTAAGGGGCACACGCTAGACCTGGTCTTTGCCGAGAGGGAATTGGTCGTAGTGAGGGAGGTCTTGGAGCAGTGTTGGACCGATCATTCTTTGATTATTATGTCCATTGTTCTGCCCGCCCCGTTAAAACCAAACAATCCAAGTTTCCTCAAATCTAATCGTCAATGGGCTCGCCTTTTAAGGGAGCCGGTTCGCCCTATTCTTCTGCCTAAGGGCTTTTTGGTGGAGGATAGTGTGGACAAGAGCTACTCTGCCCTCTGTCAGCAGATTTTGACATCTCTTGACGAGCTGGCCCCTTTACGGAGGGTGAGGGATAGACTTAGAGGTGCTAATGCCTGGTATAATGATGATTTGAGACAGTATAAGATCCGCTGTAAACAGGCTGAGCGTACCTGGAGGAGGGGATATAAGGAATTGGATAGGGTAGCTTACAAAGGAGCCTTGCAGGTATATAAGACCCAGCTAAGAAGTGCGAAAGCAAAGTTCTTAGAAGATACCTTGGGGAAGGCCACTAATAAATCACAGACCCTATTCAAACTGGTTAACACCTTATCCAATCCATCTTGTACAGTCCCTACCATCCCGGCTTCTCAGGATCTGTGTGACTCTCTGGCCCTTGCATTTGAGGAGAAAATTAGAAACATTTTGAAAGGACTTTCAGTGCCTGGGCAGTTGGCATCGTAGCTACCTTTCTCCTTGGAATCCTCTGGATCCTCGGCGCCGGTATGGGACAATAACAAGGTAGATTCTCCTTGCATGCCTTGTTTTCCTATTTTTTCGCTAGAGGAAATTGGCGTTCTGGACAATGGAGTATCCTCAGGGTCACCTCTTGACCCAATGCCTCATAAGATCTGGAAGGCATTTCAAGACGAGCTGTTTCCTCCACTCTATTCTATCTGCTGTCAGTCATTGATGACAGCGACAGTCCCAGACAGTTGGAAGTTGGCAATAGTCACTCCATTACTAAAAAAGGCCTCTTTAGATCCCTCATGCTCAGCCAACTATAGACCCATCTCGCTTTTACCATTCGCGATAAAAATCCTTAAGAGATGGGTCACGAGAGCCTTGTCCAACTTCCTGGAAATGAACTCCTGTCTGGATGTAGCCCAATTTGGCTTCAGACCGGCCCACGGTACTGAAACTGCATTAGTTACAGTATTAGACGATCTGCGAACGCGTGTCGACAGGGGCAAGTCAGCTTTTCTGGTGTTGCTCGACATGTCGGCCGCGTTCGACACCGTTGACCATGAGGTTCTCTTGAATCGTCTCCAAAACGTGGGAGTGACCTGGCTTTAAAATGGCTAATGTCCTATCTCAGCAACAGACAGCAAGCAGTGGCGTTACCTCCATTTCGCTCAGCTACGCGACAGGTAAACCAGGGTGTCCCCCAAGGGTCGGCGGTTAGTCCGATCTTGTTTAATCTATATCTCCAACCCCTCATAAAATGAATTAAGTCATTCGGCATATCAGTCATCAATTATGCCGATGACACTCAGTTGATTTTCTCATTCGAGGGTAGTGAGACTGTCTCGAAGGACACTTTCCATCGTTGCATGTCGGCCACTGCAGAGTGGTTGCGAGCTAATGCACTACAGTTTAATGGATCAAAAACGGAAGTTCTTTATTGCTCCTCTGATCGCTCTCCTCGTGTTCTACCGGATGATTTTTGGCCAAATTCTATCCCGGGTTCTGTGGAAGCCGCTAAATCGGTTCCCAACTTGGGAGTGTTGTTCGAACCTGGCCTACAGCTGGATGCTTCAGTAAATAAGATCACAGCGACCTGTATGGGCCTGCTTCGTGCCTTGCGCAAAATTTTGCCATTGCTTCCACCAGGTGCAAGAGCAGAGGTAGTGCGTAGTACCATTCTCAGTAGGCTAGACTACTGCAACGCACTACTTCTAGGAGCTCCTAAAAATCTGATCCTTAAACTGCAGAGGATTCAGAACATGGCTGCGAAACTGGCTTTGTCGCGACCACGCTCTGCTTCCTCTTCAGCGGCTTTAGCTGATCTGCATTGGCTGCCAGTGCAGCAGAGGATTGCTTTCAAGGCACTATGCCTTGTATTTAGAGCGCTGCATGGATTGGGGCCTATTCCTCTTCAGCATCTCTTCTCATGGTATCAAACTGCCCGACCATTGAGATCGTCATCGGCGTTTCTGGTGAGGATTCCTAGGATTACTAGAGTAAGGATGGGTGGCCGTGCTTTTAGCTTTACGGCCGCCACATTGTGGAATTCTTTACCTCTGATACTGAGGAGTAGCCAACATCTGCTTTCTTTTAAAAAGGATCTTAAGACCTTCCTGTTTCCAAGCGCAATCTAAACATCTGTGATGGTTTGATAGGATCTCAGCGCCAGGATACCCTTTGGGTGACAGCTGCGCTTAACAAGAAATAAATACATACATACATACATACATACAATATTGAAAACACACATAACTATCCCTGAGTATTAGATGTAAACACATTTAGGGTCTAATTTATGAGAAGTGACGCATCGCTGTGTGAAAACAGGGATGCCCCACTTGTTAGCGCGCCCTCCATGCAACATGATGGATGCATCATATTTACTGTATGACGCATCATGTCGCAAGGAGTTACAGATACAGCAGTATTTCTGACGTATTTGTAGGCGCACAAGTGATGCATTGCTGGGGTGTGTCTGAAAATACACGCAGCTTCAGTAATGTGTCCTTTCACATGGGGCAAGCCCCATGTGAAAGGCCCTGCATCAGTCTTACACCTGCTGTGAGGCAGGTGTAAGATATTGACACAATGGCGTCCTAGAAGTGGCGCACTGAGTGCTCATAGATTTCAATGCGCCCCTTCTACGAGGCTTTTTGCGGAACAACACCCACCCTGCATACATTATACCTGGCGCAGGTATAATGTGGTACAGGGGTTTACAAAGTGACGCCTCTGCCTAGATGCGTCACTTTGTAAATAGGGCGCAACATGGCATATTTTTTTACGCTGCCGGTGCGAAACAAAACATGACGCACTGGCGGCATAAAAGGCCCTTAGAATTTGAACGAGTGTTCCTTTGCACTGTCAGGGACCTAATGAAATGAAATAGTGTATTTATCAAAGAGCGCAGCTACTCAGACTAGAGTGTCCTGGCACGTGACAGCGGGAGGAAAACGTGTCTAAAGGTTCTTCCTGAAAGAGAGTAGGTCTGTGGGTAGTCTCAGGGACTCAGGGAGGCTATTCCACAATTTTGCGCCTAGAAAGCAGAGGGATCTGCCTCAAGTGCGGGCAGGGCATATTTTAGGCACGTTGGCCAGGTTGGCATTGGAAGATCTTAGGGGTCTAGATGTTGTGTAGCGATTAACTCACTTATTTAGGTAGCCGGCTTCTAAGCCGTGGAAAGCTTTAAAGAAGATGGTCATCGCTTTGAAGTCAATCCGTTCTTTTATGCGGAGCCAGTGTAGAGACTTAAGAATAGGTGTCATACTAGATCTGGGTTTAGGTCTCAGAATGGCTCTGGCTGCAGCGTTTTGTACTACTTGTAGGCGCTGGATAAGGGATTTGGGAAGACCAAAGTACAAGCTGTTGACATAGTCAAGCTTTTATGTCACCAGAGCCTGCACCGCGATCTTGCTGCTCTCAAGCGGTAACAGTGGCAGGAATTTTTTTAGCATCCATAGTATGCCAAAGCAAGCGCCAGTTAGATTTTGGATTTGAAAGCGCATGGAGAGGGTCTTGTCTATGACAATTCCTAAGTTTTTGACTTTCTCCTTTTCCGCGGGCGGGGGCGGCAGATCTTTTGGCCACCAAGTGCTCCTGTCAGGCGCTTCTGGATTACTAAAGAAAACAACTTCAGTTTTGTCCGGATTGCACTTCAGCTGATAGATCTAAAGCCATTAAAAAACCTTTGTGAGGCAAGACCTAATCATTGCCCCGTCAAAGTCGGTTCCTTTTTCGCACGTAAAAATCAGCTGAGTGTCATCAGCATAGGAAACAATTTTGGCGCCCTCTTCCTCTACCAGAAATGCACGGGGATAGATATATAATAAAAAGGGTAAGACTGAGAATGGAGCCCTGAGGGACAACTACATTCATGGCCGGAACTGGGGATGAGAAAGGGGGGAGCCAGATGTCCTGAGATCTATTTGGCAAGAAGGATGACATCCATGTTCAGGCAGTCCCCCCAGGCCGATGTTAGCAAGTCTCTCCAGGAGCCTCTCATGTGGGACCGTATCGAAGGCAGCCGACAGATCGAGCAGTATCAATACGTCCTTGCCTCCCTGGTCCAGCTTACCCTTGAGAAATTCAGTCACTTCCAGCAGAGAAGATTCCGTACTGTAGTTAGCCCTAAAACCGGATTTGGACTCATGAAGGAGCTTCCCATTTTCAATGTGTTTTTGGAGGGCCTTGTTTACATGCTTCTCTAATACTTTGGAGAGGGCCAAAAGAAGGGAGATTGGCCTGTAGTTGGCAGGGTCCCTCGGTTTGGCGTGAGCCTTTTTTATCAGTGGAAGAATCTTAGCATTCTTCCATAATTTCAGCATGTTGTCTGAGGAGAAGGAAGCATTAAAGAGCTGATTTATCGTGGGGTTTATGGTGGGAGCTAATAGGTTCAGTATATTCGCTGGACATGGGACGGTAGGCGAGCCAGACTTAATGCTTTGGAGAAGGGTCAGTGGCTCTTCAAGCTGAAACTCAGGGAAAGCTAGTAAAGATGGAGGATCCAAGAGGTGAATTAGAACTAAGGTAGAGGGTCAGTTCTTCCTCTGAGATGTTAGTGAAGGCTTGTTGGATCACGGACACCTTTTGTGGAAGATTTGAGCTATTTGCTTAGACCATCCTTCCTTGCATGGCCCTTCCTTTGTGCCGACTTTCGGGGAGGTAAAGGATTTGACTATGCTAAAGATTTCCTTACTCTTATTTTGGCCATTTTTTACCTTGGTTTGAAAGAAGTTTTTCTTGTCTGCCTTCACGAGAATGTAATTAGCTTTTAAGTTGTCTTCATACACCTTCCTGTCCTCAGGTAGATAGGATTTACGCAATTTCGTTCCATTTTTCTACAATTTCTTTAGCGAGATCTGAGGGAATCATTAAATCATAGAGCTGGTGGGGCCAAACTCTTTGAGGAGCGCGAAACAACCAGTACCGCTGCATCAATGTTGGTTCGGAGCCATGAATCTATTGAGAGGGCATCCGAGTCGGGGCAGCCAGACAGCTCTGGTGAGGAATGACGAGGGCGTCTGCGAACATCGGGATGGATATTTTATGGAACGTCCTGTAATTAGGGACCCTCTACCCTGCGTTAGCCCGAGGGGCTGTGGCAGAGTTGGGAATAACAAATTTGAATAGGAGGAGGTCAGAACAGATAATGGGAAGAGGTAGGCTTACTGATATGTCAAAGTTGTGAAAGATTTGATCTAGGGTATGACCCTTCTCATGGGTGGCCGAAGAAATAGATGGAAACATGTTGCAGGCCTGCAGAGTCTCCAACAAGGAAATTGTTTGAGGGTATTTTCCATTGTCCATATGTATATTGAAATCTCCCAGAATAAGGCAGTTGTTGTATTTTAAGGCCAGGGAGGTGGTGGCTGTATTAAGTGTACTAATAAAATTTCCAATGGCACTGGGAGGTCTGTAAACCAGAAAACCAGCTAAGCTATGATGGGGGGATAAGGGACAGTGGAAGCCTAAGGACTCTGTACCCTCGATGTTTTCCATCAGGAAGGGAGAGCAGTCTAGTTTTTGATTGTACATTTTGGTGACACCACCCCCTTCCCACTCGGCCGGTCCCTCCTAAGGATTTTATAACCCGTAGGGATTGCCGAGGTGATAGTAGGGTTGGAGGCTTCAGACAGCCAGGTCTCAGTGAGAAATAAAAGATCAGGCTGTTAGTCTAAAAGTAGGCCATAAATGTGTGGTTCATGCTTTTGCATAGAGCGACAATTTAAAAGGATGGCCTTTAAGTCCTCTGTTTTCTTATTGCTTTTACACTTATTGTTGCGTGGGAGGGTCTTGGGTGTGAGTTTCCTGGGCTGGAGGAGAGACAAGTTGCACTTATTGCATCAAAAGTCTACCTCCAAGCTCGGATCAGCCGCTGTACACTGACATAATGGTAGCCGCCTAAGGCTATGCAGTTTTTCCCTATTGTAATATAGTGGAAGAAACTCACCGGAGGGGAACTGGGCAGCATGGTCGGCGCTGGACGCCTCCGGAACGCCTCCAGGCGCAGACGGGCTTGCCTTTGGTGTGCCTTCGGCACGCCCGCTGCGCGCGTCTGTTTGCATCGGGAATATATAGGCTAATACCAATGATGCAAACTGGATCACTAACACAGCTGAGGAAGTGGAAACTGAGTGGGCAGTAGTGTGGAGCCCGATAGTAGCCCCAGCCCTCCGCACAATCGGCGTAGCAGCCGCGGCCGACCAGGACTGGAGGAAAAGCGTGATGCGAATCGAAGCAGTTAAGGAGGTGTAGGCAAGCAGAATCAAGTAAAGTGCAAGTGCGCGTAGGTAGAAGAAATTGTTAAAATGCACAGAGTAATTAAGCCACACATATACAATTTAAAAAGTATTAAAAACATAGTAGCATGGCAGGAAACACTAAATCCTACCACTGTCAGCTGCACGTGTCTGTTTGCATCGGGAATATATAGGCTAATGCCTATGATGAAAACTGGATCAATAACACAGCTGAGGAAGCGGAAACTGTGTGGGAAACAGGGACTCAAATTGGAACATAAATTCAAAGTTGTTCTGAACAGGGGCCCCCAAAATAAGTTTGGCCCAGGGCCCCCAAAATCCTTAAGATGTCCCTGCCGCTAACACATAGTGGTTTCCAATGGGGAGCACCACTATAGGGACATTAGGCTTGCACGTATATGGCCACAATGTTAATATAAAGCACACTCCCTCCTTTGTACAATGTCTCCTAAACCATAATTCTTTGTACTATATCTCCTAAACCACAATCATTTGCATATTCTTCGTTTTGAATCCAAGTACACTATTACCAGGTTCTACTATTTCCTGGAGATCTGCAAACCAGAACAGCAGGATTTTAAACATGCACCTTAGACAGTAACTGATAGTTCAGAGTTGTGGAGTAAAGTGTGTGTTCAAAGTGCATGCACTCGTACTGGCAACTAATCTTCTGGCCACCGGTAAGAAGACATGTTAACACAATATTAATAACAATGAGTGCCCTCTGCCCAGATGTTTCTGCTCCAAACAACACGGATGCATTTTGGATTTATGCTGTGTGAAAATCTAAGTATAACATGTCTGTGCCATAACGTTTTCAGCACACAAGAACCAAAGGCAGGATGCAGTGCAAGTATCTACAGATAAGAGTTTATCCGAAGAATTAACAAGATACATATTTTATTAATTCACAATGTCCAGACGTTATTAAAAAATGGTATCCTCAGCTGGCCTCTTAAGACGAGGCTCATAGTTTTGGTGTGGAAGGAGATGGTTTAGGTTTTCAGGACCGACTGAACTCCCCTTAAGCACTAGTAGGATCCTTGCATCTAACTTAGGTCCCTGGATTGCTTGCTGGGTTCCAATCACAACAGTGATCTTTTTGAATAATATCCATTCAATGGGAGATGAAATTCAGGGCCTGGAGTTCTAGGGAGAAAAGATAGAAGGCCATAGTGTTGTACGCGAACAGAGTGCGAACTAAATGTCATTCTGCTTTGCTCATCAGTTCAGAATGCAGTTAGTAATATTCATCTGCATGGAGATCAAAAGGCAACCCTAGCAGGCGAGAAAAACTTGTAAAAAGTGTGTAGGAGGGAAAAGCACCGTTTGATTTTTCAGGGTGTAAACTCTTTCCATATCTGTCTCTTGATCCGCTGCTGCGTTTGACCCTGACAATATGATGGTGATGTGGGTCTGCAGATGAGTCTGAGCAGGCTATCTGCATGTCTTACCAATGGTCCTTAGATGTCTTGCCCTCATATTCTTATGCGACAAATCCTTCTGTACTACCGTCTGCTTCTCCTCGACCGCGCTTGAACAGTCTTGGAACGTGCGGTGCTTTTCTGTGCGAAGATGCAGTCACAGCCTTTGGTGCACCGCTTATAAATCAAATTCAGGATTTGTATGGCTGAGCTAATGCGCCCTTTACATGCTGTTCCCTGAGTACCGATGATTCAAACGTCCAAGTTTATGATGTCTGGGCTTTCATGTGCATAGTCTCTCTGAAATCAGAGGCTCGATTTATACCAGAGCACCTGGGCAAACGAGTCATTGTTCCTGGCTAACAATAAAAACATTAATTAAAAATGTCATTATTTTCAATAAACCTCAAACAATATAGGCAGCACCATTTTTTGGAATGAAAGGCACACCGCTCCCTTCTGCACCAGTGTGCAATAAAAGTATATAAATAACATGTAATATATATGTATGTATGTGTTGGGGTGGCTGCAAATATATTACACAGTAGGCAATGTATGATGATACACCTATAGGTGTGCCACAAATTTCACTCTGGGCATTTCCAAAATACAGATTCAGGATCGGCAAACATTTGACAGATGAGGAAAGTACTGCCCAGTACCAACAATCCGCTGGTGTGGTGGATTTTCCATAGCACTAAGGTTAGGGATGAGAATTGGACTGTAAAGAGATCTCGCCTCACCCACAATCTCAAATGTTGGGGGGATACCCCTAAACCTTGAACTGTTTTCCCCCTGGAAAGACAAGTAATGTTCCCCACAATCTACGAGCGGGTGTATTTCAGGGGAGAGAAAGGATAGGAGCCCCCCCAGTCTTCATCATTCTCCTTGTGGAGATTTTGGGCCATATGCACAATGAAGTGGCGGAGAGAGGAGTTAGCCTTCCTGGCTTAACGCTTCTCTTCGCCACTTCTGTAACGCAAGGCTGCACCATATTTACAAGAATGTGGTGCAGCCTTGAGTTTCCCCCTGCGATGGCGCTAAGTTTAGCAACTTAGTGCCAACACAGGCACCCTTGCACCATAGTGCAAGGGTGTCTGCAAGCAGGGGGGATGGTTTATATGTAGGAAGGTGCCCCTTCCTGCTCATAAACAATCCTAAAATGCCATTCTGTCCCTTTCATGTGTGCTGCCACCCTTGTACATAGGGGACATGGTCACAATTAATGGGTTTTGCAGTGAAATGCCCACCGCAACATCCACTGCTCACCCCTTTCATGCTAACACAGCGTGAAAGAGGGCCTTATTTACAAGGCAACGTTAAGCCACGTTAAGTAAATAAGGCACAGCCCCTTGCGCCACCACAACATTGGTAATAGTGACGTTGTGGTGGGGATAGGGGCTTTTACATATGCCCCTTTGTTTTCCTCAAATCTGCCAAACTCCTTTCTCTAGATTACTCACTCTCTGGACAAACCACAGAAGTTTTTGGTTTGTTTTCTCCAGTACCTGGTCCCGGAACAGGGTCGGAAAAAGGAATGTAGAAGTGGGTGTGACAAAACAAAATGTATTTAGCCTCAACCATTTTCTATATTAGGGAGATTCAGAAACGTTAAAGAATATTATTTCAACAAGTAATCTCCTAAACAAACAAATGTAAGCCTGCTCACCCAAAAGATAGGGTAAGTATGTTTCCTGGGTGTGGTTACGGTGGTGTGGGGGGAGCTCCTGGGAATTTAGGCATTGAAATTGTAGGTGGAATGTTCAATACATAGGTTTCCAACATTTTTATGTATTTTACTAAATATGACCCTGTGATGTTAACGTTACGAGTTACTTAAATTATATATTCTTTACAGTGTTTGTCCTTCCAGTGGACATGACTAAATAACATGGCATATTGTGGATTGTTGCACAGCTTATAACAGCCTCTCTCTCTAAAGCAGAGCTGGTTATGCTGAAAAATAGTGCCATTGCCTCTCACGAGCTGTGCCTCTAGCCTGGGTAAAGCAACTTGTTGGTTTACAAGAAAAACGCGTTATCTCTCTGACTCAGACACTCTGCCTCCCAGACAAACCTTCATACTAATTCATAGTCACATAAACTGCTGACTTAGTAGTCAAACTTCCTTTAGAGAGGAAATCCTATTTTGTTCTCATTCAGTAAAAATGTGTGTAATTGTGTTCACCATTTCTATGCTCCTCCCTCTGAGACAAAAAGATAAATAATGCTCCATTTGAATTTATGAATTCTTTTAACACATCACGTGCCCGAGTCTTTGTTTATGAAAAATATTTTAGACATTTTAACTGGTAAGTCAACAGCAAAAGACTATTTAAAATACATTCACTGACGAATGTGTCACCCACTGAAAAAATACTTTCTAGCCTAGAAAACAGAAATGACAGTTTCAAACCCCCATTTAACAAATGTCACATTCTGCTCCGACTTCATTCAGTTTGGCATGATAAGCATGCAAAGATGTATTTTTATTGCATATATAAAAGTCTAATCTCAAACATGGAGCTTGGATCCTTGCGTATGAGAAGTGTATATCTTCCGTTAGGTGAATATCTTCTGGTAGGTGTTTATCTTCCAGGGTGTATTATCCAGTAGATGTATATCTTCCAGTAGGTGTATATCATCTGGTGAATGTATATCTGGTTGGTGTATATCGTTCTGTAGGTGTATATCTTGCCATAGGTGTATATATCTTCTAATAAATGAATGTCCTGGAAGCGTATTTCTTACAGCAGGTGTAAATCCTGTAGGTCTATATCTTCCAGTAGGTGTATATCAACTAGGTGTATATCTTCCAGTATATGTTCATCTTCCAGGGTGTATATTTGGTAAGTGTAATCAATCAATCAATTGCTTTATTTCAAAACTAGTATCATAAAAGCATCGAGCAACATTTATAAAAAGGTAAAGAATTAAGATAATACAGATTATCACGTTATACATAGATAATCAGAAAATTGTGCTCGGTCGGGACATATAAACATGTTTGTGCATGCAAAGCATAAAACAGTTATCAACAAAACTATACAATAAAAATGTCTAAAAGTTCATTGGTAAAATCATGGGCAGTTTGGATAAGAACGTTAAAAAGTACAGTCGTAACAGTCCAACCCAATAGGGCTTGTGTAAAGTGCCAGTGCATAGAGTATGGTTTTCATAGAGAGAAGGCAATCTTGGGTGGGGGTGATTTCCCATGTGACCTAGAATATTAGGTTAAGCCGCCTCACACAAGGCTTTTTGCCTGACTATCCAAGCATGGCTGAGGAACTTAGCCACCCCACAAGTGAAGAGAGCTCGTGCATTAGACTTCAGAATGTGCAGAGCAACCCGATGGCCGAGGGTGCCCATTTGTCTGCAGATTGGTTTTAGCCATTTGGACCTTGCGGTTTTATACCCTAGGCAGGCAAACATGACATGGGCAACACACTCTAGCGGGGCTCTTCAGCAATGGCAACCTTCTGTTGTCTGTTTGGGGGGACGCCAGTTTGTTGTTAATGCATGGACAGGAAGTGTACCGAGCCTAACATGGATATACAGTGCCCTATCTCGTGGTACCTGGATTATGCCCAGATATGGCTCAAGGCTTCTGCTCTGGTCATGATTGTAAAATTCTTCTGTTAGCCGCCCTGCATTTGGCTTGCTGAGTTCCTGGCTATCTATCCAATCCCAGAATATGCGTTTGAGCTCTGCCTTGTTAGGTGAGTTTTGGCTATCCCAGGATTCCTTAAGGCCCAGAACTGTCATGGTTTTCCTGACGCTGGATATCCAGTTAACTCTGTGATCAGCCTTAAGAGGGCCCAGAAGAGCAATGGGCGCAGTTTAGCAATGTTTCTGAACGACCGCCTGCTCATGTCATACATTAAAGGTGTTAGTAGGACATTGCTCAGATCTGCAGATGTCGTCTACATTGTCAAACCCCCATAGCTCTGCTCCATAAAGGGCTGAGCTGACCGCCGTGGCATCATAAACCGTGAGGGCCGGGGCAACTGGCTATTTATTCTGGTAGATGTATATCAAGTAAATGTATATCTCTCTGTAAGTGTAAATCTTACCTTTGGTGAATATGTCATCCAGTGTATGTATATCCGTTAAGCGTATATTTTCCAGTTGGTGTACATCTAGTACATCTATATCTACCAGTAGGTATATTTCTGCTAGGCATATATCATCTGGTAGGTGTATATCTGGCAGGTATATATCTTCCTATAGGTGTTTAACTGGTTGTATGTGTAGTTGGTATATATCTTGCGGTAGGTGTATATACTCATTGATACTGTGCAGTAACTGAACACTATGGGGCCTATCACGATGTCGGTCGGAGTTGCCTCCAATCGACATTGTCTCGGTGTGAGAACCGACCGACCATAGGTCGGCGTTCTGCACACCTGATTGCAATGCAACCCCACATGGAGCGGTGAAAACTCCCCTTTCGGTCGGAAAACCAGAATTTGTGTAGTCAGCATTTAGAATGACAATGGGTCTATAAGACACAGGACAAAGTGGATCGTTTTATGGCTTCATGATGGAGACTAATGAGGCTTTTCTTAGCGACTGGGGTAAAACACCCGCTTTCAGAGATTCCTGGAATAGGGTGACCAACTGTCCATACATTTCACAGACCATCCGTAATTTGGACCTCATGTCATTTGTCATTTTTTAAGGACACCTTTTGTCCGTAATTTTGGGCCTTGCAGGAAGCAGAAACTGTTCCCCTGGGAGAGGCCCCCGCTCCCTGATGGGCCCGCCTCGCACTCATCCTCGGACCACAAGAGCAACCTCACTCCGCCCATTGTCTTTCTCTATGCAGGCTGATTGCCACATACAGAATGGCAATGGGCCAGTTTGGGGTGTTACACCATGTGGTGGACCCCCTCTTGCCGCTGTCTAGGGCAGTAACAGTGGTTCCTGTTGACAAATGTAATTAATAAACAATAGTCATAAGTACAATGGCAATGAACAAGGGTAAGGTGGAGTGATGAGACCATATACTGAGGGATACTTGTAAATTTAAATATTTATATACACAAATCTTGACATTTATTCAGAAGGCAACGTCATTACTGAACACTGCCCCTTGATTACTAAGAATACACTTATTCACACGTATTGTGATGCCTTGAGCTAATCTTGATGCAGCAATTAATTTACGGACTTTACATGAAGCTGACAATTGCAGCTTTTCTGATTTTTCATTGATGAGTCATTCTTGACTCTCAAACAGGTAAGAGCTCATGGGGGCACTACACTTATCCCGTGTGGAGCGCACCAATAACACATGAACTAAAGTTTGTTTTTTGTGTTTCTTTAGATTTCTCTCTTTTCACACGGACTGGCGTGACTTTTACAAGTATTGATACAGCAATTACATTACGACACGCGATAAAACTGTCAGTCCTTCCCCTCACTGGGGTAAGTTTTGCGACTTGTTAGTTCGGATACTAATTCATCATTACATTACTATAATGATTTCTCATTATTCACCTTTATTTTTTATTCTCATTAGTTCCCGGCTGGGTTCCATGTGAGTACCCTTCTTCTACTCTCACTCCCTCAGGGTGCATTTTACTCACTCCGACAGTAGATTCCTATTTCAGGTACTATTACCAGTCTACCATCAGCATTTCTTACAGCCTTCCTGTTTTTCCTAGGCCCTATACTTATCCACTGTCTCATTCTTTCAGATGTCCCTGCCCTGCTAGGTCCTGAAGACACCTCCTAATGTTGGTGGGGTCGAAACGTCATCGCCAACCCCAAAGCAAACCAGTTACGAGCCTCTATTAGTGTTGTATAAGGCTGTGTTCATTTGATACGATTGTTATGGTCGACTTTGAAACTTTTGAAACCATTTTCTTATGTCACAAATGTCACAAACTGTTATGTAGGTTTCATGCTCACTGGGGACACCATGCACTTTATTTCTGAATAAATGTCAAGATTTGTGTATATAAACATTTGAATTTACAAGTATCCCGCAGTATATGGTCTCATCTCTATCTGACATCCACCTTACCCTTGTTTATTGCCAATGTGCTCCTAACTATTATTCATTAATTATATTTGTCCACAGGAACCACTGATTATGTTGATATACTATGTACCCTGATTCCGTGTTATTAGGGTGTCCCTTGTTTTCTTTTGCACGGCTGTCTAGGGCAGGGCATTCTGTTATGGTTAGGTGGAAGAAATGACAAAACAAATGTATAAAGTTAAAAAGAAGAGGTTATAGTTCTTACACAGTCTCATCATTTCAGAGCTGAAGCATTTTTATTATTATATAAAACAAAGACATGGTTGCTGCTTTTTTATTTATTTTATGCAACTTACATCCATTGACAAAGCTAATCGTCATGGCTTGTTGTAAAGCTAATGTTACTGGATGCATGTTTTCAGATTGCCTCTGTGCAGGGGCATAGTGAACCCTCCTGCACCACTTGCTTTAGGAACCACAGCAAAGGTGAAGTTCTTGATGGGCCTCTTCTGTTTGCAACTGAATGGGTGGGTGGATGGGTGAAGGGAGGATGGAAGGATGGGTGGCTCAGTGAAAGGGGAATTGAGAGAGAAAGGGAGGACGGATGGATGCATGACTGAAAGCATGGATGAATGATTGACAGAATGGATGGGCAAATGGGTGCATGGATGAGTGAAAAGGAGAATCTAAAGATGAATGAGTGAAAGAAAGCATAAATGAGTGAAAGGGAGGGTGGAGAGCTGGAATAAAGGATGGATGGATGGATGTGTGAAAGGGTGAATGGGTGGATGGATGAGAGACTGGGTGGATAGATGAGTAAGTGAAAGGATGGCTGGATGGGTGAAAAGGTAATGATTGGATGGAGGAGTGAATGGATGGATGGGTGGAAGAGTGGATAGATGAGTGAAAGGATTGCTTGAGTGAAAGGGTAAATGGTTGGATGGATGAGTGAATGGATTGATGGGTGGAAGAGTGGATAGATGAGTGAATGGATTGATGGGTGGAAGAGTGGATGGATGAGTGAAAGGATGAATTGGGTGAAAGGGTGGATGGATGGATGATAGATGGATGAGTGAAATGGTGAATGAAGGGATGGATGAGTGTAATGATGAATGGAAGGATAGATGATGAATAGGTTTTCAAATGTTTGAAAAGGTTTGGATATGGATGGGCACACAGATAGAAGGACAGAATTAATGGTGAAAGACCGAATGATGGATGAACAAATTAATAGATGGCATTTTGAGTGACACCCAACTGCTACTTGAATGCAGCACTAGAAATTGTAAATATTTGCATGTTTTGTTTTAGGTGTAACGTTTTAGGGAGAACCTCATAGTGCCATGAGCTGTGCTTGAGATGTATATTGTGTTTGTAGCAATAGGCAAGGCGTCACAAATAAACTATGCAATGTTGTATCGACAGTGCATTCTTTAAGAAAGATGCAGGGAATAGCACCTATGTGCCTACCGTCAGCTTGTGCAACTCTCTGCAAAGCCCCCATAAGCAAAGTCAGATTCCATGTTTTAAGTTCCACTTGCTGAAACACCCATAATGCGTTCCCTATAGTGGGTTCATCACAGCAATCCTCCCTTTTAGTTCACGTATGCGTGGCGCTTTACATTTCACAATGGCACTCAGATATGAGATGCTAGTAAGAAAGTCTATCCGAGCAAATCTTCCTGACCACTTCTCTCACCAAACATGCCTGCTCAGGACCATGAGTTGTAAACAAAATATAAGACTGGACAACCCAGTGCAGTAACCATGTAAATAGATTATTATCATGTGAAATACCTCAAAAAGACCTGCACAGTTAATCAAAGCTAAACGCATTCTGAAAAACCGTGCAGTGCAAGATTGTCTCAACCTAATTTAAAACCTATTTTGACTTGTATTTAAGTGGTTGTCTATTTACTTACTTTTATGCTATCCTGCAACTTTCTTTGATGTGTCTGTAAAATGTACCTTTTGTCCCACAGTTTATTCATGAATTTTGATCTTCTGTCCTGAATTTTTGTCCTGAATTTTGACCCTCTCTCCTGTATTTTACAATTATTATCCTGAATTTGCACCCATGCCAGTTGGGCACCCTATCCTGAAAGAGTTGTGCCAATTTAGGAGCAAGTATTGCAGAATAGACTTTAGAGAATTCAATAGATAGGCCATCTAGGCCAGTTGTATTATACCCTTGGCCAGGTCCTTGATAGTGACCACCAACAATGTATAGGGCAACTTTTCAGAGATTATTGCAGAAATTGATCAGGGCTTGACCAAAGACCAGTTGGGATTAGATCAGAGAGCCAGTTTCACTCCAGAGTGTAGTGATGGTGAAACTTTTGGTATCGGAGAATAGTAACCAGGCCAGGAGGTGGCCATACTTGTTCACCTCAGCCTGAATACAAGTGGTATATTCTGTCTCCTCCAGACAGATGAGTTTTTTGAGTAATATGGCTTCCTCATCGTGATTGATCGGAGTGTTCGATATTTATTTCCATAGCGTAGAATGCACTCACATACATTTGTTGAGATATTTCTAGTCTGTGGTGCAATTAGTAATTTCCATATTGTATGGACGACAGTAGGTGATGCATAATTTAGTCGTCATGCACTTTAAATGTGCTAACGTAGTAGTGGAATGTATTAGTTTAACACGCAGAATGTGAAGGGTTACATCGTGCCGTATGAGTTGTTTATGTATTAGATGTTCTCTATTATGATTGATCAATAATGCTTTTAGTGAATCGCCTTTAACTGAAATATAAGGAAGATGGGTTTATAGTTATTAATGTCTTGTAACGTGGAGAATATTTTAAGTTATCTTAAGCAGTAGGCCTCAAAATGAAAACGCATTTCTGCAGTAGCCTCTCGCTTAGAGTAAATAATCAAGTCACATGTGTTCTGTGAGTGCCTTTCTTTCTCATGTTCTGCATTGCAGGTGCTGACAGTATTCTTTAGACAGAGTAGGGTCTTTGTTTTAGGGAGTAAATGCAAAATTGGGGTGAATTAACTCTAGGTGAATACTTCATAAAATTATTGAAATCACCCGTTGTCAGGGTTGATGATCCATAAATCTTCTGGGTCGACATACACGGACACACGGCAACGGTGATCAGGACTGTCAACATACTCGCCAACATGAGAATTTTGGGGATACACATTGCACTGGGAAATTTATCATTGCAAAGATTTATGGATCATCAACCCTGAGAATGGGTGATTTCAATAATTTCATGAATACTGCACGTGGCTGAGAATACTTTCTCACGCGTCCGGGACGGAAGTAGAACCGGTGTAGCGGTGTGACAAGAAGTCAGAGTTTGTCAGCCTTACAGCCCTGAAGAAGTCATGGGGTAGTCCCCTGACAACGACAAACGTGTTGGCTAGGCACAGAAGTTAATGAAATTTAAAGACAAAGACCAAAAAATAAATCTTTCGTCGTGTTGTTATCACTTACTAAAATGTTGTATAATTAAGCCTGTGCGTAGGATTGGATTTATTTTAGTTTGTTTTAGTAACTCAGGTGAGGCGAGGAGAAGTTACAGTTACATGTCTCAAAGGTGATAAAGAAGGAGAGCTGCTTTCACATGGGAGAAGTCAAAGGCTCCAAGGACATCATGTTGCAAGATGGGAACATCCAGCATCCTGGAACAGTATGATCATGAAAATTGTGATTTGTCCAATGGCGAATCGAGCAAGAGTGAAGCATTGTGGAACTTTCATCAACGGATAACTGAGCATTGGGGTTAGGGAGAGCAGCCCACTTCTTCCTTGCCCTCAGAGAGAGAACATCATAGAGATACTCACTCTGAAGTAGCTTTACACTGCTGACCCATGATAAACAGTGGAAAGGCTCCTTAATGGAGTTTTGACAACTGCCACCTGTTTCTGATTTCTAATGCCATTCTTAAAGATAGGGGTGAACCTAGAGTTAAAGTAGGGAAAGATTAAATGCTCTATACCCACCAAGCTCCACTGCAGGTGAACCTGAATGCCTGCTTGTTCAGCGCTTACATTATTGTACTCAGGTTGATGGTGTTGATGATTTTGCACCGTTCTAACTTAGTGAGAAGATTTGACAATATGCTATTTCCTTTGTATTTCCACACTCTCGTATTGAGGTGTATCTATGTTCAAGTGGCATTGACTTTGCAATAAATGTAATTAACTTTTCCCAGTTGTCCTTTGGTCATTTCATGAATGCTATGATGTTTTAGTAATAGTTTTGACTAATTAACTTTCTACCCTTTACACCTTCATGCTGCTTAAACGACCATCGCAAAGAGTTTCAGAGGAACCAAAATAGATCTAGATTTGGCCCTTTCACTTGTTTTCGATCTCCCAATATTGCCCTGGCAGAAAGATGGGACACAGCTATGCTATCTGCATCCATGCATTCTAGTTGAATCTGGGACAAATCAGTTGCAAGGGATTTACGAGTACCTACCACAGCCTGGATACAGTAGCCCAGAGCCACCACCTTTAACGCCTCCCATTCGACTGCTCTTGTGGAAGCTGAGCCCTCATTATTGTCAAAATATTCCATTATGTGGGACCCGACTGAGTCCCACAGGAGTCCATCCTCCAAGAGTGAGGTGGGGAGCCACCACGTTGGGACTAGTGAGCGAGGTTTCCCCTAGGTCAGGCCCAGCACCATTGTGCTGTGAATGGAAATGTTTCTATCCAAGTAATCAGCCATGGAGATCATTGGGAGATGCTTGTGGTGAGACCATCCTATCCAAGCACACAAAGAAATTATGCAGAGGTGAACAAAAGGAGTATGAGCGAGTTACTCTTTACAGACTCGTCAGACATCATTCAAGTACCAATGATAAAGCCACTGCAATAGAGTGTAGATGTTCAAGATAGTAAGTGCTCTCGAAAGAGGTGGATGGGACCTGTCACGGTTAATGTCTAACACACTGTTGAGTTCCCCCAGAGAAGCAAGAGAATATGTACCCAAAGTAGCCAGAAATGTAGACAATCATTTTAGAAATGTTAATTGTTGTGTGTGTGTGGTGCATATATGCTGCCTAGAACCACTGGGCCTCAATCCAGCCTGCCCTCAAGAAGAACCTATCTACCCTCCGGTTCTATGAACAAGTCCTGGACTAGAAAGGGAACCCCCACCCAGATCTAAATCACCACCCTGAGCATAGGTTGAGAAATTTGTGCAGAAAACCTGACCCCGTCGATGCCTCGGCAGCCTGAGACACTCCTTGTGATTTTTGTATGTGTAGTTGGCTCAATGTTCCGTGCAGGGCATAGTAAGCAAAAAGAGCTCTGGTAAAACATTCCTTTACCTTCCACGTAAGGCATCCGTCTCCACCCACCCACCAATGAAAAAGGCAAATATCCACAATCTGCCAGCTTTTACAGTACAACTCAGGGAATAACAACAAAACAAAACAATGAAGAACTTCGCAAATTCTCCTAGCAGGCAGGTTGCCTAATCCATCGAGAAGGTAAGATAGACATTACATTGATGAATGGCTTAATTGGTGTCTCAATGCCACACTCAGAAGTGGCTGAGACCCAGTTCATTGTTGTGCATACATCTCAAGCACCAATGCAGGAGAGAAAGGATGTAAACAGCTAATGGTCACCACAGCAGTCTAGTGTTCAGTAGGAACAGTGGGGCATTAGCAACGCATGAGTCAAGGAGGCTGTACAGGTGGGTACAAAAGGAGGGTATAATACACAGGCGAGAAGATAACCCAGCTGCGGTCTAAGCTTCTCTGCATTGGGTGGCGAAGAAGGGATTAGGGAACAGGAAAAGTCCTCAACTCACCATGGGTTTATGGGTGGGCTTGAAGGGGGTCCAAGCAAACAGAAGAAGTTGAGCATCAGCTACAGAAGGTCATCTGTTTACTGTGGTGTTATGGGTGGTGGGGGGTGGTGAGTCATCCAGGTAATGGGTAAAGAATGGAGTATGTGAAAGATCTTCAGAGGTGGCAGAGGGGACATCAGTGCAGGTGGGGGTGAATCTCGGAATGCCATTACAGTCAACAAAGCTGTTTGCCAGTCATTCTGAACCTCCTCCAAAGATAGAGGTTGTGGCTGCGTGCAAGTGTGAATGTGGGGTCTTTGAGAATGTTGACTATTCCATTTGGCTTTGCATTATGAATAGGATTTCATAGTGACCTGGGGTAGGCCTCATAATGTTAGTGTACACTCTTAGGGAAAGTCAGTGTGGCTTACAGTCTTGTCTGCAGTGACACTCCATTATACACCTATGGGGAAGACAGCCTTAGAATGCAGCTTCGCTTTCCCTTGGCCCACGGAAATCAATTACATATCGAATGAGGGGTGTAATATGAATGTCAGACCTAAACATGAGAGTTCCAAGAATATATCTGTACTGTTTATTGGTAATGCACGATTGTCATATTTCTCTAGCTCAGCTCAGCATCAGAACCCAGGCCTTTTGTCACCCTGCTGTGCCAAGTTAAATACATTTCTCTCCAGCAGTAGGATGAAGGCCTCCCCACACAAAGAGAGCAAATAACAGTGCTTGACTCAGCTTCAGAAGTGGAAAGAGGTGGGATGAAGGATCTGCGTCAATCAATCAGCTGTCACACTGCACCAGGGATGGGCCAGTCCAATCCCACTGAACAGAGGAAGAAGCCCAGATAAACAGGAGCCAACCCAGTAACCCAGAAAGGCCCTGGCAGTGATGTCAGTGAGGGGTTTATTTGAGGACCCCAAAGCAGATGTGATTAGTGGCTTCTGGGAAATGTAATTTTGAAATTATCTCAACTGGCTGTGCAGAAAGTTTGCAAAAGGGGTGAAGAGGTGATGTGGCACTCCAGGATAGGCTTTAGGTGCCTCGCTTCTGGAAACTTCTGCCCCCACTTAAAAGGTCTTGCGCAACGGGGAGAGCGATCTCTTGGTTGTGATTTTCTGCTGGACACTGGGGCTAAAGAGGCACCCATGGACAACTGGAATGAGGAACCCCCTGATAATCATCTGGACTAGGGAGGACTCTGACTACGATTGATCCCAGGACCAGTGGGGTTCTTCCCAGGACCAAGAAAACTGATCCCCTCATACCCTTGGAGGACTAGTTGGGGGAAACACAGGACTTCTGTGCCAAGGATGAGAGAAGCTCTAGAGGGAACACTGTAAAATGACTGGCTCAGGGAGCCAGTGAAACAAGTACAAAGCAAGGTTTGTCACCTTAGAGGCCAGAAAGCATGCGCATAGTGCTCAAGGTGGCTAGGGCTCACCACCTAGAGCAAAATGAGCCTAAAATGGAGCAAAATTGTCCAATGGGGCCTGAGGTACCTTTGACACCCAGCTCAACCCCAGAGTGCGTGGAACTCCGCTGCCCGGCAGTTCTGACTCCCAAGGCTGGGCTAGTCCCCAAGGGCAAGCGCAAGGAGTGAAATCTAATTTTGCTTTGGAGGGGCGTGTGAGAGCTAAGAGGGCCTGGGTATCCCAACCCTTGTGCAGAATTTCATCAATGGAGTCCCCCAACTCTGGGCCTTCAACCACTTCAAAGATGCATTGAACGTCGTTGCCCCCAAGAGGTCACCAAGGGTCCCAGAGTTGGGGATCAAGGGAAGGAGGAAATGGGAGGGCCGTCACACTCTCGTCATCTGAGGCGGGCTTGCCCTAAGCCACATGCCGGTGTCGAGGGGGAGAGGACGGCGGCCACACAAAGCTGCACCCTGCTTGCAGGAGGGGGCAGGAAAGGAAATGCTGCTGGTTCCCGTGACCGCACTTGACATAGTGCTCTGCGGGGCTTCTGAATTTGCATGAATGTCTCTACACATGGTGGCCCCAGGAAGGAAGTGCCAAAGGACTGCAGGAGTGTAGCAACTCCCCCCCAAAGGGGTTTTTAAAGTATTGACCATAATTTTGTGGGGTCAAAGTAGTTGTGACCAACCCAGGACTGCCTTTGGGTTTAAAAGCATTCCCCCAGCTGGAGCATGCACTCTTCAGCTGGGAGTGGGAGTGCAGCGCCCTCTAGGGGCTAAGTACATGGCTGCAGTTGCTGTGGCCTGAAGGTGTCTAATGAAAGGTACATGTTATACAGCACCCTGAAGGGGTGAACTCTATGCTTACATGTTGCGTGATCCTCTATGGGCTTTGTTTATGATTTGACAGTATACAAAAAGTACAAGTTCATTTTTGAATGCTTTATTGATATTAACATGTTGACAGTGATCAAAGTGCATATGCTTTATTAACATTAATATGTGCATTTACACATGGTTTTATTGATTATTGAATTTACTCCTGAAATTATGATGTTTTGATATGTGGTTTGTTGCACTTGAACCTTTGATCAAATCAATGGGCTTATCTGATGTGTTTATATTACCCTTTAGGGAGTCGGGTGATTATGAACTGTCATCAATGGTATTTTCACCAGCCTTATGTATATTTCTAAATTACTGAATAGTATTTAGTAGTGTGTGTGTAATAAATGTACTTTTCCTTTTTCTAAAGAAAACGCACAGACTGGACAATTATTTATTGAGTGTTATTATTGAGTACCAGGAAATGGTGATTACTAGACCATATAACCTCCCTTGAGTAGGCCTTTGATTGCTCTGCTCCACTTCCCTGAGAGAGTCAAGCACTACAATTAGGTGTATGGCTCCCAGTGGAGAGCAAATGTGGACCCATTAGTTGTGCATGCCACACAACTAATGCTCTGTTTCCTTACAATCTGGAATTGCAGCCACACTGCCGTCAAGTGTCAATGATCACAGTTTGCTCCACGGGGCACCTAGTGAGTTCTCCCACTGTTGTTGGGCAGAATCAGTATCAGGAGGGCCGGCACATCGGAAAAATGCCAGATTCAATCAGCCACAAACAGGAGCCTCACTAAAACTCAACTACCCCTGTGAAGCTCCAAGTTTACATGTAATGCAACATAATGCCACCCAATAATTTTCAGCATTTCATCCAAAAGTAATAAGTATAAAGTGAATCTATTGAGGAAAGATCTGGCAAACTCACATTTCAATAAAATGCTTCATCTGTAATTTTGTTCTGTGAAAAGTAAAGCACAACAGAAGTAATAGGAGGAAGACAAAAGGAACTAAGGAGGAAAGGCTATTGGTGGGCATGGTCCAGGAGATTTACAGTCCTGTGTCTGGCTTAATACTTACTCCAAAGGTATCATATGATTATTGAAAACACTGGTTCACTGCTGTACTGTGCTCTCTTGCCTCTACTGCTTTAAGCAGCCAGAGCACGAGGTAATCATGAGAAACTGAGGTAGTTTCTACTCCACCACACATTGAAAGTGTTTGTGTCACATCATCAGATTGCCATGCTTGTTAACACTTTAGAGCTAATACCCATCTTGTTGATTTATAATCTTAGTTCAAATGCATAGGTTGCTTAAAAGATGGGACAGTATGCCGGGTAGTGATTAGACTGTCAATTTTAGCTGCAGCTGAAGGTGGCAGCCAAGTTGGTTCATCTAGAAAAGGCAGATGTTATTGCGAAAGAACAAGGACACACAATATGGGTGTCACCTGTTGTGGTGGCATGGAAACTGAAGCAAGAGAATGAAATGTGCATATATAAGGACATGCAGCTGCTGAACACTGCTATCTTGCTTGAACATCGCCTCACACCAACAGTCACCGACCATTGGTAAATTCATCACTTAAACTTTGGCATCACTGGTGCTGTGAAGGTTTTCTAAAACTTCATTCAAGGAGTTCTCTCAGGACTCTGTGAAATCATTAACATAAGTGAGAATATCCTTGTTCAGGGTTGGACAAATGGATAACACGTATCCAGACTCAAGGTGGTTCAAAAATTCCTCCAACACTATACTGTCATGTTAAATGAAAACAAGTGTGAACATTGTAGATCCTGTTTCAACTTCTTTGTATATCACTTCTAGGTTAACAAAGTGCAGGATATTAAGCATCTTTTGTGTCTTAAATGTGCCACTTCATAGACATACTACAAATGTTTCATCAGCGGGAGACATTGGTCAGCAAGACGGAAAAAAGTGGGGGTTGCTGGATGAGTATGAATTGCTCGACCTTATGCTGCCCATCAGCGGAAGCTTGAATCGAGTTAAGGGTAATTTTCTCATGAAAAACATATGAAAGATTATTACATATTTCTTGAGAATATTTTGCAGACCTCAGTCTATTATTGATTTTGAAAATGTATATGTATTTGTTAGATGCTATAAAGATACGGTCATAATATATTGAATCCAGGTGAGACAAATTATCAGCTTGTAGTCTTGTAAATCCTTATGTTAATGACTATCTGCAAGCATGTAGATCAAATTTCATATGTATTTGAAATATTTATTATAAATACTTTTGTCCCTTAAAGAGGAGAAAAACCAGGGGACTGACACCTCACAGCAGGAATCAAGGGGAATGGAGGCATCAAGAGCTGTCAAAATCCACCAGGAAAAGATTTGGTAATGAGTTGAGTATCTGTGGAAATGGTGGATACATTGTGGAAAAGAGATACAACAACTTGATCAGCTGAGAAATTGGAGTATTGTCCAAGATGGTGGACACTGTAATTAGGTTAAAATGATGGTGGAATGCTCAGGCCAAACAAGTGGGGCTACCTTGGGAATCGTAATGAGTTTGGCAGGGTAAAAAAACATAAGGCTCAGAATATGTTCTTTTTCATCAGTGAGTATGTTGATATGGGAGGAGGGTGGGCGCACACTGCCTCACATCCCAGAACTCAGTTTGCTCCGATGCATCATAGTAAATGCAGTGCATGATAACACTTTGGTGTCAGGCTTTAGTTTTTCACCCTTGCTGGTGCAGCCAGTGCTGTGTATCTCTAGACACATGTTTCAGTATAGTTGTCCTTCTTCAGTAGAGAGCAACACATTCTTTTTGGGGGTGCTGGAAAAGCTGCCCTAAGACTTCTTAGGTCTGTGTACCACTCGCTGGGCGCAGGTGCATCAATCAGAGCTTGTCAACTCATTAGCTCAAGGGAGCCTTTTCAAACAGGAGGAGGGTGGGCGTACCCTGCCCCACATCCCAGCACTCAGTTTGCCCCAATGATTTAAAGTAAAGGCAGTGCATGATAACACTTAAATGAGTGTAAGGCTTTAGTTTTTCACCCTTGTTGGTGCAGCCAGTGCTTTGTATCTCTAGACATGTGTTTCAGGATAGTTGTCCTTCTTCAGTAGAGAGCAACGCATTCTTTTTGAGGGTGCTGGAAATGCTGCCCAAAGTCTTCTCAAGTCTCTGTACCACTCGCTGGGCGCAGGTGCATCAACCAGAGCTCGTCAGCTCTTTAGCTGAAGGGAGCCTTCTCAAACAGGAGGAGGGTGGGCAGACACTGCCCCACATCCCAGCACTTAGTTTACCCCGATGCATCATAGTAAATGCAGTGCATATTGACACCTAATTCAGTGTCAGGCTTGAATTTTTCACCCTTTTTGGTACAGCCAGTGCTGTGTATCTCTAGACACGTGTTTCAGATAGTTGTCCTTCTTCAGTAGAGAGCAACACATTCTTTTTGGGGATGCTGGAAATGCTGCCCAAAGTCTTCTCAGGTCTCTGTACCACTCGCTGGGCACAGGTGCATTAACCAGAGCTCGTCAGCTCAGTACCTGAAGGGAGCTTTTTCAAACAGGAGGAGGGTGAGCGCACACATCCCAGCACTCAGTTTGCCCTGATATATCATAGTAAATGCAGTGCATGATAACACTTAATTCGGTATCAGGCTTTAGTTTTTCACCCTTGTCGGTGCAGCCAGTGCTGTGTATCTCTAGACAGATGTTTCAGGATAGTTGTCCTTCTTCATTAAAGTGCAACACATTATTTTTGGGGGTGCTGGAAATGCTGCCCAAAGTCTTCTCAGGTCTCTGTACCACTCGCTGGGTGCAGGTACATCATCCAGAGCTCATCAGCTCATTAGCTCAAGGGAGCCTTTTCAAACAGAAGGAGGGTGCGTGCACACTGCCCCACATCCCAACACTCAGCTCCCTTGAGCTAATCAGTTGACGAGCTCTAAATAATGCGCCCAGCATTCCGTCCATCTTTTGTTGCAGTTACACTTTTCGCCCTAAGTGGTACGGGTATGCCCAGACCTGGATCCCTTGCTCACTGTGCCACTGGATTCAAGCTAGCCTAGCTGATGAAGTGTGACATACCCTGAAACCGGTCCCAGAATGCTTGTTTCCGGTCCAGGGATGACCTTGCTGGCAGTTCGATCTGGACTGTTCCCATGAGGCACATGGTCAAGACTGATTTGCATATGGCTGGATCCAAACTGTGGTGGCGTAGTAGGCAAAAAAACGATGGATTTAACCCAGATCTCTTGACTGGGGGAGGATGTTTGAATCATTCAGTATTCCGTCCATCATTTGTTGCCATCACACTTTTCGCCCTAAGTCGGACGGCTATGCCCAGACGTGGGTCCCTTGCTCTCTGTGCCACCGGATTCAAGCTAGCCTGGATGATGAAGGGTGACATACCCTGAAACTGGTCCCAGGATGCTTGTTTCCAGTTTAAGGAGTACCTGAGAAATGGGAGTATTGTCCAAGAGGTTGGGATGGTGGACACTGTAATTAGGGTAACATGATGGTGGAATGCTCAGGCCAAACAAGTGGGGCTACCTTGGGAATTGTAATGAGTTTGGTAGGGTAAAAAAACATAAGGCTCAGAATATGGTCTTTTTCATAAGTGAGTATGTTGATATGGGAGGAGGGTAGGCGCACACTGCGTCACATCCCAGAACTCAGTTTGCCCTGATGCAGCATAGTAAATGCAGTGCAGGATAACACTTAATTTGGTGTCAGGCTTTAATTTTTCACCCTTGTTGGTACAGCCAGTGCTCTGTATCTCTAGACATGTGTTTCAGGATAGTTGTCCGTCTTCAGTAGAGAGCAACACATTATTTTCGGGGATGCTGGAAATGCTGCCCAAAGTCTTCTCAGGTCTCTGTACCACTCGCTGGGCACAGGTGCATCAACCAGAGCTCGTCAGCTCAGTAGCTGAAGGGAGCCTTTTCAAACAGGAGGAGGATGGGCACACACTGCCCCACATCCCAGCCCTCAGTTTGCCCCGATGCATTATAGTAAATGCAGTGCATGAAAACACATAATTCGGTTTCAGACTTTAGTTTTTCACCCTTGTCGGTGCAGCCAGTGCGGTATATCTCTAGACACGTGTTTCAGGATAGTTGTCATTTTTCAGTAGAGAGCAACACATTCTTTTTGGGGGTGCTGGAAATGCTGCCCAAAGTCTTCTCAGGTCTCTGTACCACTCGCTGGGCACAGGTGCATCAACCAGAGCTCGTCAGCTCTTTAGCTGAAGGGAGCCTTCTCAAACAGGAGGAGGGTGGGCGGACACTGACCCACATCCCAGCACTCAGTTTGCCCCGATGCATCATAGTAAATGCAGTGCATGATAACACTTAATTCAGTGTCAGGCTTTAGTTTTTCGCCCTTGTCAGTGCAGCCAGTGCTGTGTATCTCTAGATACATGTTTCAGGATAGTTGTCCTTTTTCAGTAGAGAGCAACACATTCTTTTTGGGGGTGCTGGAAATGCTGCCCAAAGTCTTCTCAGGTCTCTGTACCACTCGCTGGGCGCAGGTGCATCAACCTGAGCTCATCAGCTCATTAGCTCAAGGGAGCCTTTTCAAACAGGAGGAGGGTGCATGCACACTGCCCTACATCCCAGCACTCAGCTCCCTTGAGCTAATCAGTTGACGAGCTCTGGATAATGCACCTGCGCCCAGCATTCTGTCCATTATTTGTTGCAGTTACACTTTTCACCCTAAGTGGTATGGGTATGCCCAGACGTGGGTCCCTTGCTCACTGTGCCACTGGATTCAAGCTAGCCTGGCTGATGAAAGGTGACATACCCTGAAACCGGTCCCAGGATGCTTGTTTCCATTCCAGGAAGGACCTGGCTTGGCAGTTCAGTCTGGGCTGTTCCCATGAGGCACAGGGTCACGACTGATTTGTATATGGCTGGGTCCAAACTGTGGTGGCATAGTGGGCAAAAAACGATGGATTTAACCCAGATCTCTTGACTGAGGGAGAATGTTTGAATCATTCAGCATTCTGTCCTTCATTTGTTGTCGTTACACTTTTCGCCCCAAGTGGGACAGGTATGCCCAGATGTGGGTCCCTTTCTCACTGTGCCACTGGATTCAAGCAGCCTGGCTGATGAAGGGTGACATACCCTGAAACCGGTCCCAGGGTGCTTGTTTCCGCTCCAGGGAGGACTTGGCTTGACAGTTCGCTCTGTACTGTTCCCATGAGGCACAGGGTCAAGACTGATTTGCATATGGCTGGGTCCAAACTGGGGTGGCACAGTGGGCAAAAGAAAGATGGATTTAACCCTGATCTCTTGACTGGGGAAGAATGTTTGAATCATTCAGCATTCCGTCCATCATTTGTTGCAGTTACACTTTAAACCAGGGCAGCACAGCAAGGTGACTTGCTGTCTTGCCCAGCGTCAAAAGCCCATAAATCTGGGCCCTAGTGTTATTCACATTACATTTAGGCTGGATGACAGGCTAATTCATAGGAGAAAGGATGGGAGGAGGGGGGGCCTCAAAAGTGGAACATAAGGAAATTAGGCAGAATGTGCGAGATTAAAAAGCCTATGTCATACGAAAAGGAGCGTCGAGAGATTAGGTGAAGGAGATGAGTGTAGATTTGAGGGAGATATGGAAGTGGCAATTATATATAACTTTATTGTGAGAACCTACCTTAAATTGGGCAGGGAACTGTGCCCTGATCCAGGCCAGTTCATGGATGGGCACAGACAGGCTTGCCTTTGGTGCTCCATCGGTGTGCCAGCTGTGGTGCTATTGCTTTTATATAGCACAGGACTGGCCCACACATTCTCAAATCCTACAGGCAGCCAGACTGCCCAGTGGTCCAAAATGTGTGCCTCAGAAGGCCTTTCCCCTTCAATATGGTGCCCGCTGAGCAGCTGTAAATAAAGCAGCAAAGGGTGAAAGAGAGGACCAGATGGGGACCAAGTGGGGGAATCTGACAGTGAATCTCCAAAATAATCAAATTCATGGACTCGCTCTAGAGAAGAGTCTTTCTTAATCGAACCCGTAAATGACCCAGGTGAATTAAACACCATACATTTGGCCTATGAACATCTAGACCTGCATTAATTGTGCCCTCTGGGGGTGGGTGATATTTAGCATACATCAGTCACTGTGTTTACCTGTTGTTGCTCCACCCCTTTGATGGATAGACCCAGTCATGTCCATGATAGCAAGCAATGAATTAAACTCTAGTCCTGACGCTCGTTGCTTCCTTTTACAGCTGGATCGAAGCACTGCTACCATGAGTCCAGCGGTACTTATACAGTCAACTCAAATGAAGCACTTTATTGTTTAGGCTTACTGTGAAAGGCTACGGTTGCCGTGGCTGTATAGCTTGTCATACCCTCTTACATTAATTTTCTGCAACAGCATTGAAATCCCCTGAACAAAAAAAGGGTAAGAAACTGGCTTCTAGGTGCTATGTATTTCCTGGTATCACTTATAGTTTTCCTTTTTCGGTCTCGCCTAAGACAGCGCTTGTGAGCTCTTTTTTCTAACAATACAATGGGCTTAGAATGCACCCATTACTTACCATTTGTTTGCTTCATTATAACTCATTTCTTTGCTTCTTATTGGTGAAGTGCCGTAGACTTTCTTCCTTTTCATGTGTTTACCCCTTCCACGGAGCCAGGACTCATTATGTGTGCATGACTACAGCTTACTTTTTGTTGTACTCTTTTTTTTTATCGTAGTTAAGCACTCTATGAGATTGCATGCGTTTTCAACCTCTTTTTCTTTCTAGTGCACTTTCTTTACGCTTTTCTCTGTGACATTTTCCTATGTAACATTACCCTTTTTAGTCATACCCCTTTTGATTCTTCCAACATTTCCTGGTACAACATCACTTTTAATGAATGATAGCACTTCTTTTTATTGTAAATACAGTGTTTACATTGTAGTTATATGAGTGAGATTCCCCATTGTTCAATTTTTGACGTAATAATAAAAGTAGGGCAACAATATTTTTATTTTAAAATACAACTAAAGTAATCAAACTAAAAAAATATTACAGCCAGCACTAAAGAACAAAAAAATATATGTACATTAAAGGCAGTACCTTGGCTTTCACAAAGAGCACATCCACACACAAGCTAGTTTCCTACTGTGTGAACGTTGTTGTTTCTATTTTATTACTTTGTTGTTCCTTTTGTGTTTAGAACCTGATAAGACAGCAGAATGTTTTATACCAATGAGCTAGGTGATGGCTTATGCCATGTTCCATACTTTATGAGTTCCTGTTTCTGCCCATTGCTGTTGTGAATTCCTTTTGCGGTGGCCTTTAACTGACTGCTGGTACAGCATAACAGATCGTGTGCATTTGAAACTGTTCAGTATTAAATTGTTGAAAGCTTCATAATTACACATGTTAATCCATAAGCATACAATTCTTCAGAAGATGTTGATATTTTTTTTTCTTTCATTCCTTCTTCATTCTTTCTTGCTTTGTTTTTCTTTCATTCCTTATTTTCTTCTTTCTTATTTCTTGCCTTGGTTCTCTCCATCTTTCCTTCTTTCTTTTAACTTCTTTCTTGCTTTCATTTCTTCTTTCTTGATTTCATTACTTCTTTCCTTCCTTCTCTTCTCTTTCTTTTTCTTTCTTTCTCCCTAACTTTCATTCCTGCTTTCCTTCCTTCTTTCCTGCTTTCTGTCTTCCTATCTTTTTTCTTTCCTTCCTTTTTTCTGTCTCTCTTTCTGTCCTCCATTCTTTCTTGCCTTCCTTTCCCTCTTTCTTGCATACCTTATTTCTTGCCTTCTTTCTTTCTTGCCTACTTTGTTACGTCTTACTTGCCGTCTTTCCTTTGTTCTTTCTTACCTTCCTTCTTTCTTTCCTTCCTTCTTTTCTTCTTTCCTTTTTCCTTCTTCCTTCTTTCAGGCTTTCTTTCCTTCTTTCTTTCTCAAAGGCAAGAGGGTGTAAGACAATGGCACAACACTTGTTTTTTTAGGTCTGTGCTAGCCAAGACTTTTGATGTTACTAAACTGATGTGTATGACTTAGTTATGTCTAGGGATTTTCCGCCACCCTTCAACCATTTGTCTGTTGTCGTGTCATTCCCATTTTTCTCCAACCCACTCAAGCATGCATCAACTGGCAACATGACACCCCACTTCAGCCATTCGCTGACTTCACTATGACTATGCGGCCCTTTCACTACAGCACATCTACACACAATATAGTCCCCTTCAGTATCGGGAAGTACTAGTCTAATGTATGCATTTTTAAGACCAAAAACATTTTGTCTTTAAGTAAAAAAAAAATTCAGATTGACAAACAGCAGCTTTACAAACAAGAACGTTTTTCAAAAGCTGCAACAAACTAAAACGAGAATTGCCAAATGGCTGTCGGATTACACTAGACCTATTCCATTTGCCAATGCTTTTTTCATCTGCCCCCTCCCAGCTCATGTCAGATCAGCTTTTCTAATGGGCATTCCTTCTTTGTTTAGTCTGGTTGAAGTATCGCAACATTTGCACAAAAGTCCCCTGCTGCTCTTGCTGTAGCGTTTTTGTAAAAGGGATTTCTTTTAAAAGCAAAAATGTGCCACAACCTGTCTGACAAGAAATGTCTGATGTCACTGTGCATACCATACCATACCTATCTTGCAACTTGTGAACTAAAACTTCAATGTTGGTTTGTTTCAGATATCAGACTTGGAGGATCCAGCGTATTTATGCAAAAACCAGTCAACGATTCCTAACAATTTACTGTGCAACTTTCGGTCAGGACTTCTATTTTTCATCGAATTATCGAAATTGGCTTAGAACAAGACATCATTAAGTCACTGAATAAAATGGGTGAGTGATTTCTTTTATTTATTTCAAGTTCATAGCTAACATTTTAATTGCATTCAAATTCACCAGATTACAATTCAATAGCTGACTTTGGAATTGTAGGTGCACTTGTTCAGACAACTTAACTTTGATGGCATGAGGTCAATCATATTACAATATCATGTGTGCTGGAGACCTTTTTCAACTCATGCAATTCTTGGAAGAGAGGTTTCAGAGCATGGGTGTTGAATTCTTGTCTGCTGGCAAAGTTCTAGAGATAGACAAGGTTGAATATGAGCAAGCCCTGTAAATAATCCACTTTGGCCAAAGGTTAACATTTTGGGAACACAGTCCTGCAAGATGGCTGTATGTCTAGAAGAAGACTTATCTAATGTTTTACTTGTTATCAAAATTCCCTGGGACTGGATTGGTTCCTTCAATCCATCTTGTAACAGTATCCAACATCAAAAATGAACTCTAATGTGTTAATCAAGATACTTCAGCAGATTTTGTTTCTGGAAGGTATTGCCTTGATTTGTTGGAAATTAAGATATTTGCCACAATTCATTTGTTCCATCTGATTAGTGTTCCTTTATCGTTTAGTCTTTCTACACCAGTATTGTAGAGTAATTGTTGAAGGCTGCTTTGCTTCTAAGTTTCTCTTCTCTTGCTGATCCAGATATCCTTCTGCAGCTAGAGTTGTATTTTGGAACTTATTATTGTAGCTTATGCGTTAGAGTTGTCATGGTCATTTCTCTTTCAAAATTGAATCTGAAACTTTCGCGAACCTGGGAGGCGCATACACTACACTGTACATGTGTTGTATTCTCAGTATTGGTGATGGATAGATGGGAGTGAGCACCTTTAGATGAGAAGCATCAGTAGTTCCTTTTATGAGCACAAAGCAAAAGAGACTAACGTTCAGGTGCATTAGATACAGGATGTTTCTATGTAAGATTATGCATGAGGTTGTTATACATTCAATTCACTACTAAAATGTCCAAATACTTAAAATCTGATCTAATTTTGTCCAATTTTAAATCCTCCACTAATCATAAAAAATATGCTTTTCATTGTTTCTAAGCAGTGCTGATCTTTGTATTGACAAATCCCTTAATGAAACAAAGCACCTTTTGAATTTCAGCACCAATGTTGGACAGACTTACATCTCTTTAAGCCTAGTAGGGGGTGCTGGTGGTGTATGACAGAGTGCAGTTTGAAAATCTCAGTTGGCTATGAGGTCAGTGGCAGCTCCTCGAGGGAGTGCTGCGGGGCGGTGAGGCGGGCGGGGGTAGTAAACTGCGGCACACGCCCCTTCCATTCTGTTTCCCATATATATTCATGCATTTATTTATTTATTTATTCAATGTTTTCTATAGCGCGAACCAGACTCAGAGATTGGGTATCAGAGCACTTTACATTTCAAATCACCTTCAATATCAGCAGATATCCAATTCTTTCATATCAAAAACACGTCTAGGTATTCACTAACATATATTTATCCATTCACAAGACAGATATAATGCGGAATAATAGAGATCAATAGATTACAATCAAGATTATCGTGTCGTACTTAAATTTAAGATAATATATTTCCTGAGTTCTTCTTCATCCAAGCTGGTTATAGTATTGTTATGTTAAAACACATTGTTCGTTATGGGAGAAATTTACCCTTCAGAAAGAACTTAGTCTCCTTTTTGATTCTGATTTCAGTGGAAAATCCCCCAATCCTCTCGAGGGTCTAGTTCCTCCGGTCTACGTAATTTTATGGGCTAGGTAATGTGGAGTTATGTAGTGTATTGCCTTGTGTGTCATGCATGTAATTTTTAGTTCAATTCTTGCCTCGTATGGTAGCCAGTTGAGCGCTTTCAGATGTGGAGTGATGTGGTTGTATTTTTTTGTTCCTGTTATAAGTCTGGTTGCTGCATTGAGACAGGCTTTTAGGGGAGCTGTTGAGATCTTAGGGAGTCCTGATAGAGTTACCCATCCATATTAAATTCTTGATATGACCAGTGCCTGTACTGCCATTTTCAGATCCCCTGGGATCGATGAGTGGCTTCAGTTTTCTGAGGTAATTCAGATGAAAACAAACATTTTTGCCATTGTGTTGATGTGTGCTCGCTTGTTTAGATCTTTGTCTAGTGTGATACCAAGGGATTTGTTTGAATCAACTATCGTTAGGGTACCGTTTAGTGCGGTGATCAACTTGGTCCATTCTTTAATCTTGATTGAACTTTTAGGAGGGGAGATCAAAAGGAATTCCGTTTTCTGTGAGTTGAGCTTGAGATGATTGTCAACTAGCCATTTAACAGTTTTCTTGTGTGCTTGGTTCATAGTTTTGATCTCTTCCGGAGATGCTATCTTCATATACAGCTGGGTGTCATCAGCGTACATGTGAAAGGAAATGTTAGCCGTGTGCAATACCTCCGTTAATGGTTCGACGAATAGATTAAATAGTGAAGGGGATAAATGTGATCCTTGTGGAACCCCAATTTGAATCGGAGATGGGGGGATAGCTTGTTGTCTACCAGGAATCTTTACGATCTGTTCTCTAGGAAGGTGTAGAACCATTTCAGTACAGTTCCCGATAAGCCCATCCTATTTTCCAGGCGTTTTAATAATATGGGATGTTTTACTGTGTCAAATGCAGATGACAGGTCCAGAAGGATCAGGACACCGGTTTCATTCCGGTCGAGGGCTTGTAGAACGTCATCTACTATGTGCAGTATTGCTGTTTCCGTACTGTGGTTTGGCCTGAACGCTGATTGGCAGTCATTTAGTAGTTCAAATTCAGTAATGTGTTGACTTAGTTGACTGTGCGCAATATTTTCTAGTACATTGGCTAGTAGGGGAATGGTTGCATCTAGATCTCTGGGCCCAGCTTTCACACAACTTAGGTTCCTGAAGAATTAGTTGGCATTGTAAATTCAGTAAATAAACAAGTCTACAATCGAGAATTATAAGAAACAGCACGTTACCTTGACCTCAAAAATAGTTGGAGCCTCACAATAATGTTGGTGCAATTAAAAATTGAAGAATGTAATGCCGCATTTCTTGGATTTATGAAACTGATATTGAAGATAGCAATATTGAAATGTGGGCAAAGATACCGCCTCAATACTTCATGAGCTAGGACACAGTGGCTATCAATACCATGAAGGGTTGAGGTTTCATTATTTTTATTTGTTTATTGAGTTTCTATAACACATCAAAAACAGCAAGCATGGTAGGTACAGTCCATAGATAGATTCATGCATGGCATCAGCACCGGTTCACCAAATCGACACAGTACATAGTCCATCAGAATAAAATCAGCAGGAGACAATGCATAGCAGGGATATTATTAAAAAAGAAACAACATTTCTTACACATCGTATAATAAACAGGTCAGAGTTGAAATGAAATCAAATCTGTGCACTCAAGTATGTATGCATTACATGCTAACTGCCAGTCGTGGGATGCATTGTGCAGGGAGGAGCTTGGGTTATGGTCGGCCTCGATCAGGTGCTCCAGGAGATACATCTTAAGTGGATCCCAAATATCTCTGGGGCGAGAGGTGAGGGGGAGGAGTTCAGAATACAAGTATGTTTGGTCTTGCCAAAATATCATGTCGCCAATCCACTCCTTAATTTTAGGTGCTCTGCTTTAACCCCATCTGCATGCCAATTGCCGCCTGGCCAGCAGGAGGCTAAAGGAGACAGAGTTGCGATGTGCTATGGCTAAATTCTCAGTGTAGCCAAGAAGCGAAAGAAGAGAAGATAATGAAAGTGTTAAGGATGTCATCAGTTCTAGCGCGGTGATCACCTGCTGCCAGTAGGCTAGGACAGAGCTACACTCCCAGGCAAGATGTAGGAAGTCGGCAGCTTCTGCCCCGCACCTGTCACATTTATCTGCTTACAACAATACACCCTCTGTTGATCAGTGACTTCTTGCCCCCGTTCAATGGACCACTTATCCAGGGCAGTGCAGGGGGTGTAAGTGATATCAGTAGATAGGCTGCGATATAGGGTGGATACTAAAGTGTGAGGCACTGTCAGTGTGTAATATATAGAGCAAAGGAGTGACGTCTAAAGAGGTTCTAGAGGGTATGAAGGGGTATATTATTTGAGGCCCTGTCGCAGTCGCACATATAGGAAAATGTCCATAGGGGAGGGCGGAGGCTTGGGAAAGAGCTGTTGTGACATGCGAAATTTGCTATTAAGATAGAGATCCCCCAGAAAGTGATGTTGTATTTGGCTTTAGTTCTTTTAAAAGCCAGTCAGTCAACAGCTTTATTTCGATTGTTACATCATAAAAGCGACAGATAAAATAGCACAATCGTTTAAAATTTTTGTATCTAAAAACAAGAAAAACAAATACAGGTTTTTATGCAAAAAAAGAAAAGCAAGTTTTCAAACAAATAAACAATTAAAAGTCATCAATTAAACAGTGATTAATAGCCGTTTTGCCCTGATTGACCAAGCCCATGACAGAAATTTCGAGAGGCTAAAAACATACAAGGGCCGGGTATCTGATATTAAAATTCGAAGTGCCACAGATGAATGCCTAGTGCCCAAGGCCCTACACACGGGCTTAAGCCACGTTTGCCTCGGGCGAACATGGGTCGGGCACGCAAAAAGAAAATGTTCAATTGTCTCTTTGGGAGTGCTACAGGAGGGACAAGATGCAACTGTCTGGTAGGGCGGTTTCCAGCAAGATGTTAGGGCACGCACAGGGAGGGACCCTACTCTAAATCTAAAATAAAGGGCCCGATCATATGGCTTCCAGACCAAATCCAGGTAGAGCTCCAAACAGGGTGAGTCCTTATGCACTAAAAATTCTTCTGTGAACCTACCATAAGAAGGATCCGTGGAAATTCTGCTTCTAACCCAATTCCAATATAAGGTTTTCATGGCTGCTTTCGGAGGGGAAGACCTGTTTTCCCAAGCTTCACTAAGGCCTAGTTTGCCAAGCATAGACTTGACATCAGTAAGCCATCTGATCCTACACCAGCCTACCATCGACATCACCTCTGCTAGGCCTTTAGCATACTTGGCGAGTTCGGGGACGCGCCATAGCCTAGCCCATAAAAGCAGTGGACGCAGTTTTGCTACGTCACTAATTTGCTGGCAACCAAGGTCCAAAAAGAGGGGTAGCGTGGGTGTACTCTGCGGGAGAGACATAATACATTTTAAAAACTTATTCTCAGACCTAGTTAGGACGCTGATGTTAGAGGTACCCCAAAGTTCAGCGCCATACAAAGCGGAACTAACTCCCTTTGCCCTGTAGATATCCAGGACAGGGGCAATGGGCTTGGTTGAAGAAGATCTCTGCTCTCTAACAAGTGCCCCTATAACCCTTTTATGATTGAGAGACATTTTTAATAAATGAGGGGTCCACTGCATGGAATCTGTAATACGGATCCCTAGATAGTCAAAAACAGTAATCCTTTCCAGAGGGGTTTCACTAAGAACAGGGGGTCGGCCTAATTTTTTGGGGGGTTTAATACCAGGTACTTAGTTTTATTTGTATTTATTACTAGGCCCCGTTGGTCACAGAAGGTCTGAAAGTTGTTTAAAAGTTTCTGTAGACCCGCCGAGCTTTTTGAAATTAGAAGCGTATCATCGGCAAAGAGAAGGGTGGGAATTCTCTCCCCTGCCAATGATGGTGCGTCCGAAGGTTGTTTGTGTAGATGGTCCACAACCCCATTCACATAAAGTGAAAAAAGGGTTGGAGCCAGGACACAGCCCTGACGCACCCCTTTTGCCACTGGGATCCTGCTAGTTTTCTGGCCATCGGTACCCCAACGTACCTGCGCATAATTGCCATCATGCAGGCGCACTAAGATGGAGAGGATGTTTAGTGGAATCCCCATTTCTGCTAACACGCCCCATAACTGTTCTCTGGGCACAAGGTCAAAGGCAGTCTTCAGGTCGATGAATGCCAAATAAAGACTGCCTCCGCCTATCACTACCACCTTCCAATATAGTAGTAAGAGCCTGAAGGCCTGCTCTATCATGCCCGTTCCAGCCCTGAAACCAGCCTGATAGTCCGACAGAATCTCTTCGTCCTTAATCCATTGGAGGATTCTTTCTAGGAGCACCTTTCCCACAACCTTCTGGGTTGAATCCAATAGACTTATTGGTCGGTAGTTGTTAGGGTCGTCCCTCCGGCCTTTCTTAAAGATAGGGACAACCTCTGCCCCCTTCCAAGAGTCGGGAATGGCTGCTCCTTTGTCGATTGCACTAATCAGAAGGTGAATAAGCTTCCCCCACCTCTGCAGGTTTGAACGCAGCAGATCCCCCGGAACTCCGTCGGGTCCCGCTGCTTTCTGTGGCACAATACACCTAATTGCGTGTTCTACTTCTTTAATTGTAAATGGGGAAACCATTTCATTTCTCGTGGGTACTAGGGGTCCGTAGGATGCGGGGGGGGGCAAATGCCTCTTGGAGATTCGAATACAAGTTAGTAAAATGTTCGAACCAGGCCTGACCAGTTATGTTGCACGTTATAAAGTTACTATCAGGTCTGTTCCTTTCCCTAATAGTATTCCAAAAACGGGCTGCATCCCGCCCAGTGCTTGCTTCTCTTAGAGTTTGCCAGTATTCGTCTTCCCATTCCTTTTTTGCAATCCCAATCACTCGTTTGTATTCTGCTCTAGCCTGCAGCACACGGGGCTGCGATTTTGTCCTAACAGCTTGAATAAGGCACGCCTTCAATTCTCTGCATTTTGACGTATACCACCCCTGCTTATCTTTTGACCTGGGGTGGCCATCCGGCCTACCTACACGTACTTGCACCTTAAATAAATTACCAATCGAATTGATGGTCTCCTGGAACATCAGCGTAATCCTGGGTATAGCAGAATGATCTAAGGAGATTGTTGCCATCTTACTTAGTGTAGCTTCCAAAAGTTGATCTATGGCCTGTAATTTGGTGCGTCAGAGGCTACTTTCCGCCATTTGAGACGCCTACCGCAATTAGACAGGGTAACATCCGATGTTGACCTTTTGGCTGGTGATAAGGTTGGGGTACTATGATTTAACCATAGGTGCCTTAGGGAAAGCGAAAGGAAATTATGATCGCTATCTATGGTAGGTACTACAACCATATCCACAACAGACTGCCAAAGGTCAAAATCAAGCAAGATGTAGTCGATCCGGGAAGAATGGTTAACCCTGTTAAATGTATGACTGCCCAATGGGTCAGAGGTGGTTCTTCCATTAACGGCTTGCAGGCCGTCCACCAGGGTCATAGAATTTAACTGGATCGCCCTCTCTGTCCATCTCTTTATCGGCTCAACAGATAATGCTGGGATACCCCTCCTCACATCATCCTCTACCACACCCAGAATATCTTCTGCGGCAAGTGGTTCGAACGTGCAATTCAAGTCTCCTGCAATCATAACTTGGGCATCCTCACCACACTCATCTAAGACTTTCTCTAGTAATACTATAGTGGGGGAAAGAGAGCTACCTCTAGTACCTCTGGCATACACATTCAGAATCTCTAGGTGCCCCCTAAATCCTGGGCCTTTCAGTGAGAGTCTAAGGATGTCCATTGAGCCACTATACTTCTGAGTAATACTACACCCCAAAGAGATATCCACCCAGATGAGGAGTCCCCCCGAAGGCTGGCCCCTCCCAGATGGTGGCTGAAGGGCAGGCAGATAATATGTGAATATCCAACTTTGTATACAGGTTCAAGGCTCCAAGTTTCCTGGAAGATGCAGATACAGTGCTGTTCTCCCTGTGAGTGCCTTTCGGGGAGGTCCAGATTCCTACAAATGCCCGCTATATTCCAACACATAACTCCCATCATCGGACAATTGCCACCGGTCCCTCCCTGTACATGTGCAGTATTCTTTATACAAGAAGCACTAGTGTCGTCTGAATACACAACCTCCGCTACCACTAATGGATTGCTTAGTGTAGGTCGATTAGGAGAATGGATGGCCACTGGAGAGTATAAACCCTGGTCGGGTATCAGCGTCTTAGGGGTGTTACCACGGTCAGCCAATCCCTCCGCTTCCATGGAGGCAGGTATAGAATACCCTAAGGGCCCTGACTGTCAATCACAATCGCTCATACCCGAGAGGGCATTAAATCTATTTGACACATCCAGGGGGGTCAGTGGAGTCAGTGGGCCTTTTGTACCTCTCCATCTAGGACCACAATGGCTCTGTGGAATATTATGCCACCCAACAGATCTGTTAGGAGCCAAGGGGTACAATACATGGGGCACAGGCCAGTTGCTTCGGGGTGCGGGATGATGACTAGGTCTATCACAAGCTAAGATCCCAGGATTTACTGGGGGACCTACCAGGGGTCTTGGATAGAAGTACGTTAGGTCGTAGGGAGTGATAAGATTACTTCCACTCCCCGGGAACCAGTTTAATATATGCCTAACAACTCCCTGCTCTCTGAAGTTAACAATAATAATATCCCCCTGTAGGTCCTTAACCCTGCGACCTAGCCACGGGAGGCGCCGAACATGCAAGATCTCGCCATCGATATTACAGGGGAGAGGTCTATTCAGGGCCAACCAATGCATAACTTTGTGCTTTAGCTGGAAGAAACCCTCTCTTGTTCCTTCTGCTAGCGCGGGAACTCCAGTAAGGACTACCACATATGGTACTGATTCAGGGGGTAGCTCAACTGTACGCCCATTATCATCTGTGGTCACTACTTGCGCATTACATACCCCTCTATTGCTATCAGGTTTTGGGTGGAGAATACTGTGCCCCCCCACAGCTACTCTATCATCATTCTGTGCAGGCTGCTCAATAGTTTTAGGCGGAGCCTTCTGCTTAACACTAATGGTGGATTTAGTGGTTTTTTTTGCCTCTTTGCTGCGAGTAGTACTAATAGCAGCAAGTGCTGTGGGAGCTGGAGAGGGCAGTACCGATTTCTCAAAAGTTTTTAACAACCCAGTATTAGCAGCAATGGTTTGCTCTAAGGTCCCTAACCTTTTTTCCAACCTGTCTAGTGTTTGTTTGATAGGGAACATGAGGGATTTGATTAGCTGTTCTATGCCACGTAGGAGAGCAGGAGATACTACCTCATTCCCCGTAGATTGTGCCTGTAGGGATGTGGTTGCTGGCTTATCTAAGGACAATACAAGAGATTTAGACGGTTTACCAAAGTCTGAGTGACTAATTTTGGCTTTAGGTTGCTCACCCCCCCTCTTTCTCCTTTTACTAAGAGGGGCCCCCAGCACCTTAGAAGTCAATTTTTTCCTAGCTTTATTCACATGTGCGGTCCCTACAACTATAGGACATGGCTCATGATGAATCTCCACCACTGTAGTTGGGCCTCTAACAGGGAGTACAGGAATAAGAGACAAAGGAGCAGTTGTGTCAGGTACAGGAGATTTTTCGCGGAAGAGTACGGGAGTGCTGTCTAATTGAGACGCATCAGGGCCTTCGGATAAGCTAAGGATACTCAGAGGAGGTGAAACAATCAATTGTAGAGGGTCTAAAGATGGGCATCTACCCTTCATGGATTCAATCGAGCGACGACGCTCGATTCGTCGCTCAACCAGTGCTTGCTCCCTATCAGCTTCTAGTAAAGTCCTAGTAAAATAGCCATCTAGGGTCCCTTGGTTCAGTCCCCCTGCTACCAGTGATAAACCAACAGTGGGACTTGAAGCCATGATACTCCCTGACAGCTGTAATGACCACCAACAAACAATCCTGCTCGGACGAAAGAGACATGGCCCAGCCCAGCCTCCCTCAGCCTCTGACGGCCTCAGACGGCCCGCCCTTGCTCCTGCGCAGCGGGAACAGAGACCAGTAATAAGGTAAGTGGTGAGGAAGGGGCGGGGCAGGCAGGGAGAGCGACCCAGGTGCTGCGGGTCTCGACCTCACGCAGGGACTCCTGGTACTTTGAGTCCCTGCGGGTCAGCTCGCAGCCCTGGTGATCCCCACACACACACCGACAACAGCAATAATGCCCCAGAGGTCCTCGCAGCACGCAGGGTCGCCGCAAGAGGGAAGAACGAAGCGGGACCCGCGCAGCGGGTCCGGCGAGGAGCAGCGTTAAAAGCGCCCTCTTGCAGGTGATAAGTAAGGGGGAGAAAGGCGAGTATAGCATAGGAGTTTGTAGTCAAGTAGCAATGCATTGCCAAGCGTTCACCGTGCAGTCCACAGGGGTCGGGCTGCTCGTGGGAGGTGCGAATGTAGTCAATATAATCCCATCCAACGAAATGGGGTCTGCCAGCCAATGTTCGATCTCTACGTGAGGTGTGTATCTGGGGGAGTGGAACCAATAGTAGGCATAATGTGCTTGAGCACAGAGATAATACAGTTCAAAATTGGGGACGTCAAAACCCCCCTGAGAGTAGGGGCAAGCAAGTGTGTCCCACTGTAATCACGGGTGTTTACCTCCCCATATTAATCTGATTAACTCCGATCGAAGTGATGAGAAGAAATGGCGTCCCGGGTCATAAGAAATATTTAAAAACAAATATAAGAGTTTGAGAAGAACAACCATTTTGATAAGGGAAATATGACCCACCATGTTGAGAGGGAGAGCGTTCCATCTCGTTATGCAGGTAGTAATATGCTCCAACGTTCACCCATAATTGAGCCTCATCAGTTCTTTGCGATCGATGGCGACGTGCACCCCAAGTACTTTAAGTTATTGCTGCACCATTCTATGGGAAAGTCAGTGGCAAATGGCAGTACAGAAGTAGTGAGTGGGAAGAGCTGAGATTTGGCCCAGTTGATATGGATACCAGAGAGGCCGCCAAATCGTACAAACTCACGAAGTTATGAGTTAAGATTTTGTAACAGCTCCCTGACATAAAGTGAGTATCGTCTGCGTAAAGGGAGATTAGGATTGGGTGGCGGAAGCAACAAAAGGCCTTGTCTTGATGGTGTTGCCTAAGCTTGGCCGCCAGGGGCTCTATGGCAAGGGTGAAAAGAAGTGGAGAAAGCGGGCAGCCCTACCGGGTGCCCCGGGTAAAAAGAAGGAGGGGGAAGTATGTCCATTGATTAGAACCCTTGCTTCTGGAGAGGCATATAAGAGGTGCATCCATGCTAAAAAACCCTTGGGAAGTCCTATGCATTGGAGAATGGTGAACAGGTAGTCCCACTCCACAGAATCGAAGGCCTTCGTGGCATCTAGAAAGACCGCCACTAGTGCCAGTTGGGGATCGACATTCTGTAGTATAGAAAAAAGAGTGCAGAGGTTGTGGGAAGTCACCGTACCGGGGATAAAACCAGCCTGGTCTGGCAAAACCAGTTTGTCCGTCAGAAGACTGAGCCGGTTAGCTAGCACTTTGGCAAGAATCTTTGCTTCCGTATTGATAAGAGAGAGGGGACGGTAAGAGTTGCAAAGGTCTGCAGGCTTGCCAGGTTTCAGAAGAGAGGTGATGAGAGCCTCTCTCATCGAGCCTGGAAGCATCTGTAATTCTTGGGCCTCCATATAAACTTCCTTCAGTACAGGAAGCAATTGGTCAAGGTAAGTTTTGTCAAATTTAATGGGAGTCTGTCAGAGCCCGGGGCTTTTCCTGATTCCATCTGCATGATTGCAGCATGCTGCTCGTCATCTTTGAAAGGCGCCGCTAAGAATTTCCTTTGATTGTCCCCTATCCAACCTAGCGCTACATCATCAAGATAATGAGAAAGGTCAGGGGGTTCAGTCCTGCGAGTGCTGTAAAGGTCAGTGTAAAACTCAGTGAAAGTGTGTAGTATATCAAGACTATCCCTGTGTCGCGCTGTAGTACTGTCAACTATGTCTAGAATATAGTTGGAAAAGCGGGGCTGGCGTAATTCCATCGTAAGTGCACTACCGGGTCTCTCCCACTCCCCATATTTGAGAGCGGTAAAATATTTGCCTCAAAAACATGCTTCCCACTCCACCGTGGCCTTATACTCAGTGAGTTTGTCCCTCAGTGTGACACTTTGAGCCCCTGCCATATCACACCATAGGACTGCTTTCAATTGTTTCAGTTCCCTTTCAACTTGGCATAGACATGAATGCAGGAATCCCTTTGCTGCTGCTAGTGATCAAAGACCCCACAGGCCTATTAATCCTTTGCTCCTCTCTTGGATGTCCAGCTAGCCTAGTCATCGGATCCACACGATACAAAATCTCCTGAAAATCAAATGGTCTAGGACTATCATATCGCCTCTTCGATCCCTTCAATGGATCCCCATCAATCAGCCATCCGATTTAAAAACTCGGCTGAAAGACTAGCTCATGAATCTCTACAAGGCAACCTGCTGTCTATGTGATTACTATAGTTGTGACCAAAAGTAGATTTAAGAGGATAGGATCTAGCCAGATGTTAAGACTAATCGCTGATTATGTATACCTTAATTACATTATATTGAATATATATGTATCATATAGTGATTTACAGAAATTGTAGAAAAGTTGCTATTCTTCTGGATGTATGTTGGACACCCCTTCTCTGGGGAGCTTCTACCCTTTCCACTGAGCATGCTAATAGAGTCGCCCTCTTGAAACCTGCTGCCCTCAAATCATGTAAGGTAGAAGAAGATCCCTGCCCCAGCCAGGCGTAAAACTTTCGAACTATCCTCCCTGCATCTCCTGTCAGTTTTATGGCAAAAGCAACTATATAAAGTTCTGAAGAGCACCAAAACCTACCTGTTCCTCCCAGCTAACTAACCATTAACCCATAACTTTCCACTCTAGTGTAAAGGAGCCTTTCAATGAATGATGTCCCAATAGTCCACACAGAACAACCCTGCATTATTAAAGGGACATTGCAAAACCCTGTTGTTGATGACTGTTCATGTTTCAGGGGTAAGAGGATAAGCTTTCAATTGTAAATGTAAATGTAAATGTAAATGTTGTAGATTTGTAAAGCGCACTGCTGCCCTGAGGCGTCGTGGCGCTGTAGACCGCTGGGGAACCCGTCCAGGCGTAGAACTTTCGAACCACCCTCTCTGCACCTCCAGTCAGTTTTACGGCAAAAGCAACTTTATAAAGTTCTGAAGGGCACCAACACCTACCTGTTCCTCCCAGCTTACTAACCATTAACCCATAACTTTCCACTCTAGTGTAAAGGAGCCTTTCAGTGAATGATGTCACAATAGTCCACACAGAACAACCCGGCATTTTTAAAGGGACATTACAAAACCCTTTTGTTGATGATTGTTCATGTGTCAAGGGTAAGAGGACAAGCTTTCTTTTCTTTTCATTAAATGGCCAATTTAATATATTTGCTCTCCGACTCATCTTTTCTGCCTTTCCTCCTCATAAAAACAATCAAAAGCAGTGACGTGAGGGTTATGGAAAAATGTAAGTAAATGAAAATCAATTAGTAATTTGGAAATCTGATGACAGCTGATGACTTTTAAAGCTATTACAAACATTTTTTTGTAACCTGCTCTCCTTTTTAAATTGTCTTTTAGATCCTGAAGTGCGATTGATGTTGTCCGTTGCTGTGTATTTGCTCGTTATCTGGATCTGTGTATACGGGTATGTGATGGTTGAAGGAAGTCAGCCTCTGTTTCAGATAAACAACACCTACCTCTTGTTTGTGATAGGAAAGATCCTCGCACCTGCTTTGACAATTGAAAATGGCCTGGCATGGTTTGCTGGAAGATTCGACTTTCGTCGTCTGTTGTTCATTTTGACGTGCCTGATCCTTGCCCGCATCATTGGATACAGTATTATGACGATTGCAGATGCCCAGTCGCCATATGAGAGAGAGATCTACCCTGAGTTGTGGCTAGACGACATCCTCTTACCTGCTACAGCAATTGAATTTGCCGTGGCAGGACCTTTTGGAATGTTCGGCCCTCATCCTCTGTTGTTCATGGTCGTGCGTACACTCCTTGGGTCCTCCTTGGCAGTCTGGTATACGATCTTTGGAGACATCCTGCGCCAGCCTCAGATAAACACCCACCTCCGGGTGTTCCTACAAGATATTGTAAACTTTGCTTTTGTAATAGGCATTCTCAGTACAAGGGTTTGGGTAAGAATCATCACTAATATTCCTGCTAGTAGAGACACAATGCCTACCATCAAAGTGGTGCTTTTTGGGGGAAGCCTGCTTGTAATTTTGCTTGCACCATTCTTATGGCTTGTGCTTGGCGCATCATTGTAGGGTTTGCCATATCCATCTCATGCACGTCATGCTGTATCTCTGTCTCTGAGAAGGTGAGTCCTCATCAACGAGGCGTGCTGGGGTGACATCATGAGACTGGCATTATGACCAATGATATTTTACATGCATGCATTGAAATTATTTCTTATGTGTTGTAAAGGAAGGCTGGAAGTATGTTTGTATTGGCTATCGTGGCAAACCCTACTCAGTTTTTCAGTATTCTGTTTCTCCCATCTCATCCACCAAAATGAAACATGCTGCACAAAGATAGCCATGAGGGCCTTATTCCATTAGAGAACACTGAAGAAACCGAAAAACCTAACCCTGAACTCAATTGTGAACGCCAATGTTCATGCATTGACCATTGCCATTCTAGGAACAACATGAGGATGAGAACTTTGGTTGACTGTGGTCTAGTCATCGTTCAGCAGCTAACTGGTCAGCCCAATGCCATTTACTGCTATGAATCAGGGATATTTAGCTCCATGGGCTTCCAACCATTTTTCCCCCCATTGGGCTTGGTGTGGATAAAGCTGTTTCCACATTGGTAGCCAAGGGCTGTGCTGAGAAAGCTGGAGGAAGAGTCCTGCTGCTTGTAGTTTGTGCTGTGATGTCGATATCAGTTACTGGAATTGAATTAGCAAGATTCGGAATTTTACTGGAGTCCAACAACAGTTGAATCAGCATCACAAAATCAAACCTTTCCCTGTATATGATGAATGTTTCTGCCACACTAGTCTCCAGGGACTCCAATTGCAGACCACTACTCACCATCTGGAGGCTCCATCAATCTGACTGTTGCAGCAACTTGATTTCATGCCCCTAACATAGATTTCATCAGCACTACAAGCTTAAGGTTGCTTACAAACCTTTCTTACGCTCAGAATGTGGGAAACCTCTTCCAGTCAAAGGAAATAATGCTACAAAGGAAGCCTATGTCGTTCAATAGCACAGGATTTCATGAATATACCGCTCTGAACTGGACCACTATATTATTAAGCATGATGGCAGTTGCGAGTCCATTTTCAGTTGGATTTGGGCCAAGTAAGTTCAAAGATTGCACACCTTGGGCCACATGCATGTAGAATTGTTTCTGTCGCTAATGGACTGATTCGCTGAATTGGGCAGTTTGTGACCAGAGAAAGCTTTCTCCTATGTACAAAGCCTATTTTGCGATTCGGTAACCTATTACTGAATCGCAAAATGGGTTAGTGATTCCGTATTAGAAAGTGGTGTGTTAAGGGTGTCCCTTCCTAATATCGGCGTCTTCTGGCAAATCACACAAGCAGTGTTACTCTCTCCATATTGTGCTTCTTCCAATGAAATGTCCCAATCCACAAATAAAAAAGGTTAAGTGGTGCTTATTTCAATACCTTCCTCACTATCTTAAGTCAGTCAACATGTTTCAGTGACTTCTACAATGTACATCTGCGGGCTTTCTTCAGCAGAAGACCCCTAAACTATCACTATCTTTACTATTCTCCAGGTGGAAAAACAAAGCTTAAATAACCTGTCTGTTAATGTTAGCCACATAGATCTTGTTGTAATCTTCTCTATGTTAAGTGCTCTCCTGGCATGGAGCGTGGAGCACTGTGTCTAGTGCATTCCACGTTCCATCTGGGAGTAGAAGGTTCTGTACTAGGCAGTCCTCAACTTTCAACAGATCTTCTACGGTAACCCATAGGATAAAAGCAGGAAAATAGCATTGTATATTATAGACTGGAATAGCATATGACATAAAGGCTCAGATTCACAAAGGTGTCACGCAGGCAGCACAGTACCCAAAGAGGCTGCGCTGCATTGCTAGAAAGAGAAAGAGAAGTAGAGCACCATATTTACAGAGATATGGCACTCTCCTCTCCCTAGCGACGGCACTGATTTGTGCTGCCATGCGACAGGCACACTCCTTAGTGCCATAGGGCTAGGGTGCATGCCTTAGTCTACTATTGGTTTTGTACAGGAAGGGTACTCTTCCTGTACAAAATACTATTGCTAGACAATTTGAAACCCTTTTCCTACGTTGTATGTGTGCTATACAGTTCAGCAAACATGCAAAGCAAGGACAAATGAAAACATTTCTTCTTTTCACACCTGCTTTTCAGCGGCCTTAATTTTTGGCACTAAACCATGTCTACTAAATTCAGTAGATAGGGTTTGCGCCAAAAGCATGGGTTGTTGCATGGGAATGCCTATGTTTCACCCATCTAACACCCTCTTGACACACGGTACTGCAAAGCAGCACTTGGCGTTGGTTTGTTAATCCCAAACAGATTTAGCGTTGGGTGTGTGTTAACAAAGTAACACTAACCCAACGCTAAACCTTTGTGAATCCGGGCCAAAGAGCTATCTGCAGCTCATCTGTCTCCAGGTGACAGAATAGAATATTTCGATAATCCTGTGCGATATGTTCCTTACTTTAATTTCAGATCACAGGCGCCTGTGGGTCTGCTCAATACATTGATGTGGTCCCTTTTCCCTATCCACAGATCTTGGGAAATCAAGATGTGAGGTCGGTCAGGCTTTACCCTAGTTCATGCCTCGGGCTGAATGCAATATACGAGTATACGAGTGAGGGGCCATCCGGTGTCACCAAAAAACACACAATCAAGAGATTCGTACATACTGGAGAGGTGCATGCATTTGATCATTACTTTTTCCCTTGAAAGTAAAAGTACATGCCACGTTAAGAGGTGGTGATTGTGTTATTACATCTAGTGGAATATTTTAATGTTGTACGTTGTCACGTGCAGAATGTAGAATCCTATTTGCTTCTCAAAAGCCCCAAGGACACAATTTCTGTCGTTTCAAACATGAAGGTAAAAAACATAGCTACAGTAAAGGCATTACCATTTTTTATCCTTGACAAAGTTGAATAAACCCATAATTTTCCAGGATCTGAAACTATAGCTCTGTGAGGGTATGAAAATACTGCACACTTCCCAGAAATCCTCAAAGGCTTTTCTGGAAGTAGTTTGCTTCCGGGGGAATTTTGAAGCAATAATCGGTTGAAACAATGTTCCTTCCGGGTATTTCTCAAACCTCTGTAAAGTGCATGCCTCAAAATAGCTGGTGGTGATTCTAGCAGCAGCTCTGTGATCCTGGATGTCTGAGCTCTCTGGTGCACGGCTCGGCAGGTGAGAGGATGGTAGGACCAGGGCAGATCCTGCACTCACCTGCCTCACCTGACATGATGTGACTGACTCCACCAGACTAAGATTCAGTAGGCTCAGCCTTGACAAGAGACTGACTCTTCCACAGCCATACTTGACTTTCACAGGCACAAGCTTGACGTGATGTGACCCCCTCATGCACCATAATCCCAGTCTCTCATAAGCATCAATGTAAAATGTGACCAACTCTGTCCATCCCCATCACCTTTTAAAGGCAGAAGCTTCACTTGAAACACTCTACTCTGATCTTAATATACCTTTGGAGGTCCCGACCTGATCTATGACCCACTTTCCTTGAAACCTCTGCGCGATTCATTGGTATCAGACTGACAGAACACTGGCTCTGCCCCAACCCTATGTATCCTTTCTGGGAAGCAGCTGGACATGTAACAGATTGCCCAATCTTATATGCCTTTCACGGACACTCTCTTGATGTTCGACTAACTCCTCTCCAGACCCAGAGGTCTCTCAGACAAACGGTTGACTTTACACTATCCCTGCCTACCTTTTATCGTCTCCAGCTGGGCATGATACTCTCTCCATAGCCCTGCTGGAATTATGCAACTACCATGAGGTCGACTGACTCTGTCGCTAACCTACATTCTGCCCACAGGTACGACCTTTACATGTGGTTGACTGTGCAGTGATACCATGTCTCACATTGTCACAAGAATGAGCTACGACTGACTTTCCACAGCCTAAAAGGCTTTTCAATGGGACATACTGGGCAAGCAACAGGCCATCACTTACTTGTCCCTATTGTTACAACCTTTAACAGGCCTAGGCCCAGATTCTGAAAACTGTCACAGAACGCAGCGCAGCCCCCACATAGGCTGCGCTGCATTGCGTGATAGGGAGAGAGCAGTAGCGCACCATATTCACAGAGATGTGGCACTTTCCTCACCTCTCACTAGCACCAGCACTAATATCAGCTGCCCTGCACCAGGCACACACTGTAGCTCCATAGTAAAAGGGTACATGCCTGAGTCTACCATAGGTTTTTTTACAGGAGGGCTAACCTTCCTGTACAAAATACTAATTAGCACACGTTTGTTAAACCCCAAATAGATTTAGTGTCGGCTTAGCATTACAAAAGTAATGCTAACCTACCGCTAAACCTGTGTGAATCTGGGCCGTAGTCTGTTGACATCTTGCCACGTGTCTGAACCCCTAAAGTAACGTGGCCTGCAATGGTTCTGAGCAGTTGAGTCACCCTTGAGCCCTGAAAGCAAATTCTTGAAATTCTCTCTTACCCCACACCTTGAGCGACAGGCTCTTCAAAACACCTTTCTGGGAAGGTGGCCGGCACCTCACCTCACCTGCCAGGAAACCAAACACCCTGAGGTGCTTGGCTAGGGGAGGCATGGCAACCTGGTGGTGTCAACATTTTGAAGAAGTGCAGCGCCGCGGCTGGGATTGCATACAGCCTGATATAGGAGCCTTCAAAACCTTTTTGAGGAGATTGACTCCTGTGTGCCTGTCTAGATCATAGTGACGTAGACTGGGGTGAGGCTGTGCCAAATAGCAATGACCTACTAGGTTACTGCAAATTCTCAATAAATGGAAAAACTAAAGACTCAGTAAAAACATGTATCAAAATGGCAGCACCAGGTTTGTCAGGGTGCTGATGTGGCATGTCCCCTAAATTAGAATAGTGTCACAACTCGCATATTCACTAACTCATCCACCTATACCTAAAACATTTCTGAGCTCCTCTGTTTTTAATCATGTGGTAGAAAGATCCCACTAAAAACATTTTAAGCTCACCCACATAACATTTTAATAGAAGTCTTACAGTTTAACAAATTTGAGTCCATAAATGTCGTCATAAGTGACATTACCTTACTAGAAGTAGGAAACGTAGGACTAGGAGACTGTAAAACCAGTGTTCACCTATACTCTTAAATGCTTCCAAGTGCATGATGCTGAACCCACTGATAATATACCATGTTTGGTAAGGGAGCATTCATCATCCTATGTGAGTACATGAATGTAAGGTAGGTCTAGAACAGGTTTGGCTATTTCTTGCAGCAGTTTTTACTACTTGGATGTTTGTCTGTCTACGAAAAATAAACAACAGTCCTTTAATGCCTCTCACTCAGTCTAGTGCGTTAGCTACCTGTGTTGTATCTGTCCTGTGAGTGAGAGAATTGTGTGATGTTTTTTCTGCTGCTGCCACCTGTCCTTAACTTATTATCTGTGTTAGGTACGGTTGCGCTGCGGCTGTCCATGTTGTACCTTTATTGTGTTGTCAAGCTCATTATAAAGCTTTCCACTCCCCATAAGAAAAAAGGGATCCACTTGGCCAATGCTTGTATTAATGCATGATATGAGTGAAAGAGTGAATCCTCAGAAAATATGTGGGCAGAATTTACTTTTGATTTTATGCATTAAACAACCAGTTTTTAAATGAAGCAGGGGACTTCATAAAATTTCAAAGGTTAGCTGAAAAGTGGCCCCATGTCATGTATAACACCTCCAGACAATTTGTGGCGGTTTAGCTAACAGCACTTCACATGCTGGTGGTTTGATCCCATAATGAAACTGTTAAAAGGAAAACTACAAGCTCCACAATCCAACATGGTGTTGGCAGAAAAACATTGATGATGGTATCCTATGTCGTAGTGCAGTAGAGCTGAGTTGTGAAATGCAAAATAAAATGTAGTTCCTGACTTTTTTCCTTTTACGGGTCCCCAGGGATCCTCGCTTAACCCCACATTGTTTAATGTCTATGTCACCCCCCTAGCAGAAGTAATTAAATCACAGGGTTTCTCCCTCACATCTTATGCTGAAAACACTCAAATTGTCGTCTCTTTGGCCAGTGATGAAAACGAGACAGTATCTAGATTCCATGACTGCATGGTGGCTGTGAGCACCTAGATGAGTAGGAGCTGTTTGAAACTGAACTCCGGAAAAACTGAGGTTTTGCTATTTGGCTCTCATTTGTCCAATTTGGACCCCCAGTTGGCGGCCACAGGATTTAGGGGTGCTTCTGTCATCGGTTACTAAATACCGGAATTTAGGGGTAGTAATTGATAACAAACTCATTTTTACTTATAAAATCAATGTCATGACATCCTCTTCATTTCATACAGTAAGGAACATAAAAGAGATCCTACCTGTCATCCCCTCAGATCTGCAAAATACGGTAGTCAGGTAGTAAGTACTTACTAAAATAGACTGCTGCAATGAACTGCATCTAAACCTGCATCAACTGACTGAACAGGATGCAGATTCTTCAAAACACCACAGCACGACTATTCCAAAATATCAGTCAGTGTCTAGATCTATCAGGAAGTTACATTGTCTGAGAGTAAGAGAGAATTACTGTCAAAGCTCTATGGGCCATATTATCAAGAATGGCGATACCATTATCGCTGCTTTAGCGGCAGGAAACTGCCGCTAAAGCGGCGATAAGGGGCTTGATAATATGCCCTTGTGAATTCCAATAGAAGCCCAGGTTTGATGTCCTTCACACCAGAACCTGGGCTTCTATTGGAATTCACAAGGGCATTTTATCAAGCCCCTTATCGCCGCTTTAGCAGCAGTTTCCTGCCGCTAAAGTGGCGATAATGTTATCACCACTCTTGATAATATGGCCCTATGTATCACTTATAAAGCATTACACAAACAAGGTCTAGTTTTTCCTAAAAACTGTTTCCGCTGGTGTGTCCCAGGTAGAACACTACGGCCCACAACAGCCAAATGTGCGGTAGTCTCCAGGTTTAAAAGATCTTCCTGGCGTGAAAGACGTTTTGTAATTGGAGCAGCAAAGGCTTTGAAATCTCTCCCCCTGCAAATTAAAGTCATGCCTAATCTGTTTATGTTTGGGAAGGCTTTGAAAATCTTGTTGTTTAATGCAGAATGAGCTTCAGTCCTCCTTGTTTCTTGGTTTCTTCTTGACAGCATCAAGGCTAGTGCCAAGATGCTTCTGGGCAATCGAGCACTCATACATTTTATTAACATAATATTGGCAACAACAGGTTAAACAGCCCAGGTAATATTCCAGCTATTCCTGCTCATTTTCTACGTATATGGGTACATGTTCCATGGAAACGATCTGAAGTTTTGGCTCTTAAGCAGACTCTACCGGATCCTCGTAAGAACCCTGCAGGTTATTATAAAGAATTATCACAGACAGTTGATGCTTGCATCATGAATCTAGCTGATATTGATATGTTGATGGGAAATGTAGTCCCACAGACAATATGGGCTAAGATTCGTAAAGAGAATCACGCACAGGAATTAGGTGCTAATTGGGATATTATAACTGCCACAGATAGAGACCAAGTGGGTGGTGCAAAGCCTGACGCTTTGATTTCGAAATTCCCTGGTAGGATTATTACATTAATGAAAATGATGATGCCTGCATTGAGAGTTAACTGGGATAAATTAGCAGCATGCAAACAAAAGAAAGATGAGAGTGTCTCTGATTTCTTCACTCGTTTCGAGGAGACATTTATTGATAAAGTGGTCAAGATATGGCTACGGAGGGTGGTCAGCGATTATTTATGGACAAATTTGTATTTAATTTGCGTCCCGAGTTGTCACACAAATTGAAAATTTCTGAAAGTTCATGGGCTGTTTCTTCTTCTGCCCAGATATTGGCTACTGCACAATATTATGAAAACAGAGATAAAGAAGAAAAAGAAAAGCAAGAGAAAAAGACGAAAGAAGTGAAAACAAAGGTTCTTTTGCAACAAGCTTATCCTCCTCGCTATGTTCAGCCTCAGTTTCAACAGCCTCCGCAGTTTCAGAGGTTGTATCAAAAACCTGAGCCATATATTCTGCGACCTTTGTTAGTACCTAATCAATGTGCCTATTGTAGAGAAGGTCATTTTAAAAGTAGTTGTCCGGTTTTATTGCAACGCAATGGAGCATCATCTGCTCCACGAGGTCGTGCTGGCCTCCAGTCAGCAAACAGAGGTAGAGGTCGAGGTATGTCAACTCAAGAACAACGTTCCCTTCCTTCTCCTAATTCTGTGAACTATTTTGATCAGCAAAATGTTAGGTCTAAGCAGTATTATAATGAGGATTGTTATGTTGAAAGCGAGAATGAAAATCTTCACACTAAGGTGCCAATTCGGATCCTGGAAAAAACGGGTACGAACCGTCGGTCGGAGGGTTTTCTCTACGATTCGCACGGAAACACTATTTCCGTACGATTCGTACAAAACACCAACCGAGGAAAATAAACATACAAATGACATCCGGAAAAGCGCCGACGTGACGTCGGGACGCATGCAGCCTGCGTTCCACGAACCAGGAAGTACGATTCGCACTGACGTCACCCCGCACGGAGAATATTTTCCGGCAGCCAAAAACTGCCGGGAAATCAGGACGACGCGCACAAGGAGCACCTGTACGCAATGGACAGACATGGACCCGAACCTACGTGTCATCCCGGCCCTCATAGCAGTCGACCTTCTCTACAGGTACCGACGCAGACGCCGCAGAAGGTCAGAACAACACCCAGGGGCAAAGGGGGGGGCAGGGGCAGGACACAAAACCCCCACCCAAGTCACACAGCACACATGCCCTGGACATACCTGACCTACAGGCCCAGGTCACTTCGAGGGGGTGGGGGCGTGTCCAGCAACGCCAGCGTCCGCCACAACGGAAGTGGGCGACGACGTGAACCGGCAACACAACAATACAGGTACGTATCATACCCACGCCTTAAGAGCGTGGGTACGAGTCGTACCACGCCCACACCCACGTCACCCCAACAATGGCGGTACGGCCCGTACCCATGTGCCAAAGGCCTGGGTACAGGCCGCACAAGCATTCCACAGCGTGGGCATGGGTACGTATGGACCGTACCCCCACCCGCGTATGTATGGAGCGTACCCCCACCCCAACAGTGTATGTACGGACCGTACCCCCACCCGCGTATGTATGGAGCATACCCCCACCCCAACAGTGTATGTACGGACCGTACCCTCACCCACGTATGTATGGAGCATACCCCCACCCCAACCGTGTATGTACGGACCGTACCCCCACCCGTGTATGTATGGAGCGTACCCCCACTCCAATAGTGTGTGTACGGACCGTACCCTCACCCGCGTATGTATGGAGCGTACCCCCACCCCAACCATGTATGTACGGACCGTACCCCCACCCGCGTATGTATGGAGCGTACCCCCACCCCAACCGTGTATGTACGGACCGTACCCTCACCCGCGTATGTATGGAGTGTACCCCCACCCCAACCATGTATGTACGGACCCTACCCCCACCCGTGTATGTATGGAGCGTACCCCCACCCCAACAGTGTATGTACGGACCATACCCTCACCCGCGTATGTATGGAGTGTACCCCAACCCCAACCGTGTATGTACGGACCGTACCCCCACCCGCGTATGTATGGAGCGTACCCCCACCCCAACCGTGTATGTACGGTCTGTACCCTCACCCGCGTATGTATGGAGCGTACCCCCACCCCAACAGTGTATGTTCGAACCGTACCCTCACCTGCGTATGTATGGAGCGTACCCCCACCCCAACAGTGTATGTATGGACTGTACCCTCACCCGCGTATGTATGGAGCGTACCCCCACCCCAACCGTGTATGTACGGACCGTACCCCCACCCGCGTATGTATGGAGCGTACCCCCACCCCAACCATGTATGTACGGACCGTACCCTCACCCGCGTATGTATGGAGTGTACCCCCACCCCAACAGTGTATGTACGAACCATACCCTCACCCGCGTATGTATGGAGCGTATCCCCACCCCGACAGTGTATGTACGGACCGTACCCTCACCCGCGTATGTATGGAGCGTACCCCCACCCCAACCGTGTATGTACGGACCCTACCCCCACCCGCGTATGTATGGAGCATACCCCCACCCCAACAGTGTATGTATGGACCGTACCCCCACCCGTGTATGTATGGAGCGTACATGGCCAGACGCAGGAGGGGTGTGTGCAGAGTCCTCCCAGCAGTGCCCAGGCGCAGGAGGGGTGGGTGTAGTGTCCTCCCAGCAGTGCCCAGACGCAGGAGGGGTGGGTGTAGAGTCCTCCCAGCAGTGCCCAGACACAGGAGTGGTGGGTGTAGAGTCCTCCCAGCAGTGCCCAGACACAGGAGGGGTGGGTGTAGAGTCCTCCCAGCAGTGCCCAGACGCAGGAGGGGTGTGTGCAGAGTCCTCCCAGCAGTGCCCAGGCGCAGGAGGGGTGGGTGTAGTGTCCTCCCAGCAGTGCCCAGACGCAGGAGGGGTGGGTGTAGAGTCCTCCCAGCAGTGCCCAGACACAGGAGTGGTGGGTGTAGAGTCCTCCCAGCAGTGCCCAGACACAGGAGGGGTGGGTGTAGAGTCCTCCCAGCAGTGCCCAGACGCAGGAGGGGTGTGTGCAGAGTCCTCCCAGCAGTGCCCAGATGCAGGAGGGGTGGGTGCCTATCACTCCCAGCAGTGCCCAGACGCAGGAGGCGGTGGGTGCCTATCACTCCCAGCAGTGCCCAGACGCAGGAGGGGTGGGTGTAGTGTCCTCCCAGCAGTGCCCAGACGCAGGAGGGGTGGGTGCCTATCACTCCCAGCAGTGCCCAGACGCAGGAGGGGTGTGTGCAGAGTCCTCCCAGCAGTGCCCAGACGCAGGAGGGGTGGGTGTAGAGTCCTCCCAGCAGTGCCCAGACACCGGAGGGGTGGGTGTAGAGTCCTCCCAGCAGTGCCCAGACACAGGAGGGGTGGGTGTAGAGTCCTCCCAGCAGTGCCCAGACACAGGAGGGGTGGGTGCCTATCACTCCCAGCAGTGCCCAGATGCAGGAGGGGTGGGTGCAGAGTCCCCCCAGCAGTGCCCAGACACAGGAGGGGTGGGTGCCTATCACTACCAGCAGTGCCCAGACACAGGAGGGGTGGGTGTAGAGTCCTCCCAGCAGTGCCCAGACACAGGAGGGGTGGGTGCCTATCACTCCCAGCAGTGCCCAGACGCAGGAGGGGTGGGTGTAGAGTCCTCCCAGCAGTGCCCAGACACAGGAGGGGTGGGTGTAGAGTCCTCCCAGCAGTGCCCAGACGCAGGAGGGGTGGGTGTAGAGTCCTCCCAGCAGTGCCCAGACACAGGAGGGGTGGGTGTAGTGTCATCCCAGCAGTGCCCAGACGCAGGAGGGGTGGGTGTAGAGTCCTCCCAGCAGTGCCCATGGAACGCAAAGGGTGGAGTACCCACAGATACAATGCCCACAAATGTCAGTCAGGTGCACAAAGACCCTGCAGTACATGTACCACATGTGTGCGAGGCTGGGAGTACACACATGCATAGTGGTGACAGGCAGCACACAGAAGGGAATAGAGCTGATATACTTGTCCATGGATGGACATCAATGCATTGTCTGTGCAGTACTACAGGTGTGGGGCACAGGTGTGAAAGGCTGTGATGTGGCACATTACTCCTGAGTTGTGAAGGCAATAGATGTATGATGAGATGTGTACAGATGTTATGTGTGATGGTGCACTATGTGCCAGACATGCCCTTCACTACTTTGACATGTGTGCATGTCGTACAGAACACTTGAGATAAGCGTCACTGGCATGGCACAGTCAACAACACATGCAAGTGTCCACTGATGCCCGCTACAGGGGTTACCACATCTAACATGTGACTACCCACGTTGCACGATGTGACTATGTCATGTATGTGTGGTGTGTTCCCATTATCTTGATGTTGGTGTTCCCTCAAATGCATCTGCAGTTGCTGCAACCAACATGTGTCTGTGTGTAGATGGCCATGGCACACTGTTACGCACACCAGGCCACATGTGGTATCGGATGTAAGGTGTGTATGTATGCATGGGACACGGAGTAGCATAACAAGGACCTGTCTTCATACTCTCAATGTATGTGTGATCAGTCATGGCATGTACACCATCATGGCAAGGTGTGTGGGCTGTCCTAGTGTTATGTCATGTGACCTGTGGCTCTAGTGTTCCGCTACCTGTCTCTGCAATCAACATCCTACATCTGCTGATATGTTGATGTATGTCACTCCTGTATTGCGTCTGGCTGTTCACTTACACTGGGACACAGCTAGTCCCATGCCATGGGATGTGGAGGTTCACAATCCCCGTGTGTAGCTGGGTCTTGGTAGGAGTGTCACCTGGCAGCCATACATGTCCAGGGCATGTAGCACATACCTGACTCCATATGTAGCATATGTGTATTGACAGATTAACATGTGCTCAGTGCATATAAATTGTTGTTGTGGTGCACTCACTCTTCCTTGTCACTTCCAAATTACTGCAAAGCGCCGCCTCTTCCCCGACCAATTCCGGACTTGGCTGACATGCGGGAGAATGACTGTATACGCTGCTACCGCTTCCCCCAACCGTTGATTGAGGAGTTGACGGCAAGGCTGCCACCACACCTGCAACCGCTGCACAGGTATCCTACGGCACTGACACCCAAGCTGAAGGTAATGGCAGCCCTACATTTTTTTGCCACGCGTACCTTTCAATATACCATAGCTCATGTTGGTGGCATGTCCCAGACCATGTTCAGCCGTGTGCTGCATGATTTTTTAGAGGCCATGTTGCTTCACCTGGCTGAGTTCATTAAATTCCCAACTCCTGAACAGTTGACAGGTGTCAAGCGTGGATTCTATGCCCTGGGAGGGATGCCCCATGTCATTGGGTCCATAGATGGGACACATGTGGCTTTGGTACCACCACAGGCACAGGAGGTAGCGTACAGGAATCGCAAGCACTACCACTCCATCAATGCCCTTGTGGTGTGTCTGCCAACATGGTGATTTCACATGTCTGTGCTCGTTTTCCAGGATCAGCACACGATGCTTACATCATGAGGCGTAGCAGGGTGCCTGAAATGATGACGCAGCTGCGCAATGAACGAGCATGTGTTGTTGGTGGGTACACTCTGTCTGTCCTGTATTTTGCGTAGACTTCCTGCCCGACTGCTTCTCGTGTCCTACTTTTGTCCATGTGGTTTCCATGTAGGGGACGCTGGCTATCCCAACATGCCATGGCTGATCACACCTCTCCAAAACCCCAGTACGCCGGCCCAGCTCCGCTACAACACCGCCCATGGCCGAACAAGGCGAGTGATAGAGAGGACATTTGGCCTCCTGAAGAGCCGATTCAGGTGCCTACACAAGACCGGCGGCGTCCTCCCATATGCCCCGGTGAAGGTCTGCAAAATCTTCATGGTCTGCTGCATGCTGCACAACATGGCAGTTGAGAAAGCTGTGCCACTCATCCTGGATCAAGATGATCAGGACCATCCACCCGTGGAGGACGAAGGGCTTGGCAATGGGGCTAGTGATGTGGAGGATGTGGAGCCGCAAGAGGACATCCGGAGTCGGCTCATACGCGACTTCTTTGCTTAGTGGTGAGTACCAGTGTCTGAGTGTGCACGCATTGGTCCTTGTGTGGCATGTGTTGCAATGTGTGTGTCCATCTGCATGTATGCCACGTGAGTCAGAGGTGTGTGTGGATGTGTCACTCGAGTGATGGTGCCAGTGATGAGTGTATTTCCGCAGTCATAATTGTGACCTAGCATGTTGTCATCCTTATATGTGTCGAGTACATGCACATGCAAGTGGATGAGCTTTTTGTGGCTGACTTCTTGTGTGTCTCTCATCCCCAGGTACTTGCGCATGCCATCTGCTGGTTGCATTGTTGTGGCACTGCTATTCCTCATGGACACGTCATCGTGTGCTGACTCAGCGTTACACGCACGGACAAGTTTTGAAGTCTCCTTAGGGTAAGGGATGCATCAGGGGTGTATTGGGTGTGGCAGTTGTTTGCGATGTGTGCACACTGCCCCAGTCGATGTTTGGTTCCTCTGCAGACATGTCGCATCACCATGGGACACATGACATGTAGCTGGATTCACCTGAATAGATGGTCAGACTTGTTGACAGTCATCTGTAATGGGATAGTGGATTGTGATGAAGGCATCAATGTGTGTAACACTGCCCTCGGACACATACGGTTTGCATTGGCTTGACATGGTGTGGGACTTCCACATCAGAGATTCAATGGTGTATGGCAGCCTCTCCGTGAGCAGCAGGGGGTGTTTAGCTGTTACCCGACACTTGTGTGCCAGTTCCATGGATATCAAGCATTTGTGGTGCAGAAGGGGGGTGCCAGTGTTGGGCCCACATGTTACTCCACATGACCTGTGTATGTGTACTCCGAGTTGCCTCTGCATTCTGGAATACATGACTAATAAAGGTGTCCCTATGCCTCCAATGTGCCTCTTCTCAGTCAATGCTGGTGTGTTGCCACGGTGCATACGGCATGTCTGGCATGGTTCTCAGTGATAGTGGCTATGTGTCTATGTGTAGAGTAGCAAGATGCAAGCTGTTTGTCTGGGATTAGACTCTGTATTGTGCATGATGTCCATGACTGTGTGGGTATTGTGACATGTGCCATCCCCATGCATCCAACGTTGGCCAGGCCACCATTCTCTGCATCCACCTGACTCAAGCTTGCAGGACATGGTTCTGCCACCTGTCTACACATACCTGGGTGCCCCCCAGGACACTCCACATGATCCCTGACCTCTGCGCATGACTGTTGCTGTACTCAATATGTCTGTCGGCACGGTTGTGCGGCCACCCCCTCAGCTGGTTGGGCCCATCACGGGTGTGTATGGTGCTCCATGTCTGTCTTGCCTAATACATTGAGACCCATGTGTGTCCTGTGCCAGACTCAGGCCCCAGGGTATGGATAGTTGAAGTCATATGAGAACTCAGGCATGGTTAGACTTTACAAGACACATGTAATGTAATAATGCAAAATGTAGGCATCATCTCTTGATTGTGTAAGTTTTTATTTGTGTTGGGGTACGTGTTGGGGGGAGGGTATAACAAGAGGGGCTTTCCGGGTGTGTGGAATCCAAAGTTCACTGGGGGAGTTGGTATCCTTGCCATTGGAAATCATCAGAGTCCATGCCACAGTGTTTGTCAACATTGGTCAGACAGTGACCAGCAAGTCCATGTGGCAGAGAATGTCATTTGCTGATGTGCTGCTGTTGGGCCAGTGGGCCAGGTGCCAGGCCAGGTGTCCTGGGAGATGGTGCTGTTGCGCCGACCCTCACGGTCTTTTCCGTGGACGACCCGCCCTCCTTCGGGAACCCTCAGAAGCAGGCCGTGACGATGCTTGGGATGCTCCGTCGGATGTATCCTCCTCCTCCTGATCCCTCCCTGTGGGTGGTGATGTTCTTTGCCTGGTGGCACAGGGAGGGTTGCCCATGTTGTCGGCTATCCGACGGAGTGAACGGTTAATTCCCGTGAGCACCGTCACGAGCTCAGCCTGTCTGTCCTCCATCCGTCCTTGGTGTCGCTGTTGACAGGCATGCTGCTCCGCATGTTGCTGGGCCTGCTGGGTCTTGATCTCCTCGAGGGTCCCCTTCATCTCGTTGAGGGTGGACACAACCTGGCTCATGCCCGTGGTGTCCTGCCGGTATGTGTCCAGGATGTTTCTTACATGGGAATATACCGGTTCCGCAGCCAACTGGTCAGGCTCGCGCCTCCGCCGTCCTCCACTCCCACCACCCCTGCCCACTTGCGCCTGGCCTGCCCTTGTGGGCACATCGGGTCTCCGGGACCCCTGAGGAGTGGCATTTGCGTTGTCGCCTGCCTCCTCCTGGGTGCCCGGTACACCGTGTCCCTCCTGGTCAGCCTGGCTGCGTTGTGGTGGTGGGGCAGGGATCCTGGGTGTCTCCTGGGATGTGGCAGGAGTGGGGGTGGTGGTTGGCCCAGTTGTACCTGACGCAGGTGCTGCAGGTGGTTGGACACCAGAGGGGCCAGGTTGGTCGGGGTCGTCCACAGAGTGGTGAGAGTCGTCGCTGCCGGTGGGATCGTCATCCCGCAGAGACTGGTCCTGTGAGTCTTCCCCCCCAGTGTTGGGGGGTGATCCACGACGTTGACCTGTGTGTGAGAGAGACAATGTTATTTTTGTTCCATGCAACATCCATGTTTCATTCGTTTCAAAGTTGGCACTTTTCCTCTGGGTATTTGGATATGTCTTGCATTCCACTCACAGTGCACTTGTGCATGGGTATGTCCCTTGGCCACAGCTTTTGAGACTTTACCTATGTGTGACACAGTCTTACTTGCTGCGTCAATTGTGACTGCAGTCAGCAGTGGAGTGAGCAGGTGTGGCGAGCCATGCATTGGCGCCTTCCGTGTTGCACTGTACGTGGGCAAATGGAGTTGTTCCACACACTTAGATAATGCAGGTAGCTGGCGTTGTGCTCGTGCACAGGTTGACACATGGCCCAGTGTTTTGCCATGGAGAAGAGAGGGGTATTCAGGCACTGGCCACCCTTGTCTACATGCACGCAGTCCACCTGCTGACGAGCAGACATTCCCACACCACCCACGGCTGAATTGGTCTCCCTGTGTCTCCCTTTCTCACTCCCTCTCTGTCCCCCTCTCCCTCCCTCCCTGTGTCAGCCTCCTCCCTCTGTCCGTCTCCCTGTGTCTCCCTCCCTCTCTCTCCCCCTCTCCCTCCCTCTGTGTGTCACCCTCTGTCACCTCAGCCCAGCTTCCTAGGCACACACTGTTTGCAGATCTTTGAATGGACCTTGGCTTGTTCAAGTGAGTTTGTTTCTGATCTCCAGGCACCCATTGGGTGTAGTGTCTGTGTCTGTGCTGCTGCTGTGGTGGTGTGTGCTGCCACTCTTTCACAGTGTTGGCTGTTCATTAGCTGCTGTCATGTGCAAAAAGTGCCTTCACCCCCATGTCTTCATGCAAGGCGTCCGCCATTTGCAGGCAAGTCTTTCCTGTGTGGGGACACACTGTTTGTCTGGCTGTGACCTAGGCCATATGGGCTGAGGGCATTGTTGTCTGCTTCTGAGTTGCACTATGTGATTTTTGAGGCCCACACTCCCGCCATCCGGGTTACCGTGTCTTGTGTTGGTGTTTTCTGTGGACTGTGACTTGGCATTGTCTAGCTGGGTGCATGGGGCATGGTGGCGCTAGTGGCATGTGCGTGTTTATGGAGTGTGGTTGAGTCATGCGATAGCTTTGGGGTGGTTGTGTGCATGATTGTGAGTTTGGTGGTGGATGACGTTCCCCCCATGTGAGGTGAGTTGTTTGTGTACTCACCAGGCTCTCGGAGTCCTTCTACTCCCTCCACTCCCACCAGCGGCAGCGTGGCCATCACCTTCTCCTCCCAGGGATGGTATTGTACGCGTCTGCGGGGCGGCCCTCCTCCAGTGGTGTTGGCCTGGTTGTGGTCGTCGGTCATTTTGCGGCGGACCGTCCTCCGCAGATCGTACCACCTGGCTTGGCATTCATGCCTGGTCCTTCTGGTGGACCCAACAGCATTCACAGCATCGACAATCGTCTGCCACATGGCTGATTTTTCGGAAATGCTGGTCTGTCTGACCAATGTGGTGTGCTTGACTCTGATGATTTCGTCGACAAGGACCTCCAACTCTCGGCTAGTGAACTTTGGATTCTTGTTAGTGGGCATGGTGAGGGGTGTGGGTGTGGATGGTTGTGGGGGGTGTGGGTGTGGATGGTTGTGGGTGTGCAGGTGTGGTTGTGCAGGTGTGTGTGTGAATGTGATGGGGGGTGTTTGTGAAGGTGGTTGTGTGAAGGTGTGCAGGTGTAAGGTGTAGTGGAGGTTGTAGTATGGTGCAGTTGTTTCTCTGTGTGGTCTGGCAGAAGTGGGTCTGTTGCAAAGGATCATGGTTTGTGTGTGTTGGGCCTTTTTATTGGTCCATTGGTGGGTGTGGCTGTCTTTGAACTTTGGGTGGGTGTGTTATAAGGAGTGGTTGTGTTTTGGGCCTCTGTTTGGGAGTTTGGCAGTTGCAGGTCAGTGAATAGGTTGTATTTGTGCTTGTTGGACATGTTTTGTGGCTTTGTGCGATTCGAATGGAGTCTTCTTGTGTTGTTTTGCTTTGTCCTGGTTGTGTACGTGTGTTTTTAGCGTCTGTACGGTGCGTACATCGGCCATTTTGTTGTACAGTGCTGTCCTTGTCTCTGGCTTGGTACGACTCGTACATGCGCGATGTTGGGTATGGGTGCTGGTGTTGGGGCCTGGGGTGCGCTCCGTACTTAGACTGGTGGGGTGTGTGTTCGCTCCGTACATACGCGGGTGGGGGTACGGTCCGTACATACACTGGTGTACATACACGGGTGGGGGTACGGTCTGTACATCCACTGTTGGGGTGAGGGTATGCTCCATACATACGCGGGTGGGGGTACGGTCCGTACATACACTGTTGGGGTGGGGGTACGCTCCATACATACGCGGGTGGGGGTATGGTCCGTACATCCACTGTTGGGGTGGGGGTACGCTCCATACATACGCGGGTGGGGTTACGGTCCTTACATACACTGGTGTACATACACGGGTGGGGGTACGGTCTGTACATCCACTGTTGGGGTGAGGGTACGCTCCATACATACGCGGGTGGGGGTACGGTCCGTACATACACTGTTGGGGTGGGGGTACGCTCCATACAAACGCGGGTGGGGGTATGGTCCGTACATACACTGTTGGGGTGGGGGTATGCTCCATACATACGCGGGTGGGGGTACGGTCCGTACATACACTGTTGGGGTGGGGGTACGCTCCATACATACGCGGGTGGGGGTACGGTTCGTACATACACTGGTGTACATACACGGGTGGGGGTACGGTCTGCACATCCACTGTTGGGGTGGGGGTATGCTCCATACATACGCCGGTGGGGGTATGGGCCGTACATACACTGTTGGGGTGGGGGTACGCTCCATACATACGCGGGTGGGGGTACGGGCCGTACATACACTGTTGGGGTGGGGGTACGCTCCATACATACACGGGTGGGGGTACGGGCCGTACGTACACGGGTGTATATACATGGGTGGGTGTATGGTCCGTACGTACGGGGCTGAACATGCACGGGTGGGGGTTCGGCCCGTACATACGAGGGCTGGGGGGATGGTTCTGCGCGTACATACGGGTGGGGGTACGGTCCATACATCCACTGTTGGGGTGGGGGTACGCTCCATACATACGCGGGTGGGGGTACGGTCCGTACATACACTGGTGTACATACACGGGTGGGGGTACTGTTAGACGGCGACCTCAGAGGAGCCCGGAAGGGGGTCCTGACTACCCTGAGTCCCACCCGTGTAGTATCGTAGCCGGGCACTGGCGGGAGATTCCCCAGGGGGAGGAATCTCGCAACTAGGATCGTACTTCTGGCACCACACGACACAGAGTGACCACACTGGGTATTCTCAGAAAACAAGCTTTATCAAATAGGTATCACTGCAAATATGTACAAGGTGAGCACGGGCTCAAGAGTCTCGGAAAGGTAGGGGGTAGCGGGACAGTCTCTGGTATCGGTTCAAAGCAGGGATGTATCCGGCGCACAGCTCACAATCCTCGAGCTGGGGGATACGTGGTCGGAGTCGGGGTCCGGCGGGACCGTGAGAGTCTGGGGGAGCCGCGAGTCACTCAGCGGGCTCAGGTACAGGTTCGGAGGTCTTACGATCTTCAAGGAGCCGCGAGTCACTCAGCAGGCTCAGGCACAGGTTCGGAGGTTTTACGATCTTCAAGGAGCCGCGAGTCACTCAGCAGGCTTCGGCACAAGTTCGGAGGTCTTACGATCTTCAAGGAGCCGCGAGTCACTCAGCAGGCCCAGGCACAAGTTCTGAGGTCTTACGATCTTCAGGAAGCCGCGAGTCACTCAGCAGGCTTAGGTTGGTTCAGTTCCAGGAGCCACGCACACGTCGGCAGGCTCTCGTTGTTCCAGCGTCGAATCTGCCGGACAGTCTCAGAGCACCCCTTGTTATAGGTCGACCCCTCTTTGATGTCCGGAGTCTGTGCAGGCAGGGGTCTTGTCACCTGGGGGCCGCTTGTCGGGGTTTCCTGCTATTGTCTTTTGATCCTTTCAGGGCCGGGTCAGGAGGAGTCCCAGACACCCAGCAGGCATGGAGCCAGCCTGCAGGGAGGCCGGAGGGCCGATCGAAACCCATCGTCCCAGGGGAGTTCAGAGGTGCGATAGAAACTGCTCCTACCTCTCTCATCCCCTGGAAGCGTGATGTCCTCCAGCCGGAGTGGCGCCTCGAGGCCCGGGTCGCGCTGGGGCCGCGGCCATCTTGTTGCATGGAGTGGGCACGCGGGCCCGGGGTGGCCGAAAGGAGAGAGGCCATGGACGGGGATGTCCGGGGTTGGTGCGGGTGTCCTGGTGGGAAGGGTCGGCTGGGCCGTGTGCTTGGGCTGCAGGTACCAGGTTTCGGTGGTGCGGGGGCACGGAGGGCCATTCTACGAGGCCGGGTCCAACAGGTACGGTCTGTACATCCACTGTTGGGGTGAGGGTACGCTCCATACATACGCGGGTGGGGGTACGGTCCGTACATACACTGTTGGGGTGGGGGTACGCTCCATACATATGCGGGTGGGGGTATGGTCCGTACATACACTGTTGGGGTGGGGGTATGCTCCATACATACGCGGGTGTGGGTACGGTCCGTATATACACTGTTGGGGTGGGGGTACGCTCCATACATACGCGGGTGGGGGTACGGTTCGTACATACACTGGTGTACATACACGGGTGGGGGTACGGTCTGCACATCCACTGTTGGGGTGGGGGTATGCTCCATACATACGCGGGTGGGGGTACGGGCCGTACATACACTGTTGGGGTGGGGGTACGCTCCATACATACACGGGTGGGGGTACGGGCCGTACATACACTGTTGGGGTGGGGGTACGCTCCATACATACACGGGTGGGGGTACGGGCCGTACGTACACGGGTGTATATACATGGGTGGGTGTATGGTCCGTACGTACGGGGCTGAACATGCACGGGTGGGGGTTCGGCGCGTACATACGAGGGCTGGGGGGATGGTTCTGCGCGTACATACGGGTGGGGGTACGGTCCGTACATCCACTGTTGGGGTGGGGGTACGCTCCATACATACGCGGGTGGGGGTACGGTCCGTACATACACTGGTGTACATACACGGGTGGGGGTACTGTTAGACAGCGACCTCAGAGGAGCCCGGAAGGGGGTCCTGACTACCCTGAGTCCCACCCGTGTAGTATCGTAGCCGGGCACTGGCGGGAGATTCCCCAGGGGGAGGAATCTCGCAACTAGGATCGTACTTCTGGCACCACACGACACAGAGTGACCACACTGGGTATTCTCAGAAAACAAGCTTTATCAAATAGGTATCACTGCAAATATGTACAAGGTGAGCACGGGCTCAAGAGTCTCGGAAAGGTAGGGGGTAGCGGGACAGTCTCTGGTATCGGTTCAAAGCAGGGACGTATCCGGCGCACAGCTCACAATCCTCGAGCTGGGGGATACGTGGTCGGAGTCGGGGTCCGGCGGGACCGTGAGAGTCTGGGGGAGCCGCGAGTCACTCAGCGGGCTCAGGTACAGGTTCGGAGGTCTTACGATCTTCAAGGAGCCGCGAGTCACTCAGCAGGCTCAGGCACAGGTTCGGAGGTTTTACGATCTTCAAGGAGCCGCGAGTCACTCAGCAGGCTTCGGCACAAGTTCGGAGGTCTTACGATCTTCAAGGAGCCGCGAGTCACTCAGCAGGCCCAGGCACAAGTTCGGAGGTCTTACGATCTTCAGGAAGCCGCGAGTCACTCAGCAGGCTTAGGTTGGTTCAGTTCCAGGAGCCACGCACACGTCGGCAGGCTCTCGTTGTTCCAGCGTCGAATCTGCCGGACAGTCTCAGAGCACCCCTTGTTATAGGTCGACCCCTCTTTGATGTCCGGAGTCTGTGCAGGCAGGGGTCTTGTCACCTGGGGGCCGCTTGTCGGGGTTTCCTGCTATTGTCTTTTGATCCTTTCAGGGCCGGGTCGGGAGGAGTCCCAGACACCCAGCAGGCATGGAGCCAGCCCGCAGGGAGGCCGGAGGGCCGATCGAAACCCATCGTCCCAGGGGAGTTCAGAGGTGCGATAGAAACTGCTCCTCCCTCTCTCATCCCCTGGAAGCGTGATGTCCTCCAGCCGGAGTGGCGCCTCGAGGCCCGGGTCGCGCTGGGGCCGGGCGGCCATCTTGTTGCATGGAGTGGGCACGCGGGCCCGGGGTGGCCGAAAGGAGAGAGGCCATGGACGGGGATGTCCGGGGTTGGTGCGGGTGTCCTGGTGGGAAGGGTCGGCTGGGCCGTGTGCTTGGGCTGCAGGTACCAGGTTTCGGTGGTGCGGGGGCACGGAGGGCCATTCTACGAGGCCGGGTCCAACAGGTACGGTCTGTACATCCACTGTTGGGGTGAGGGTACGCTCCATACATACGCGGGTGGGGGTACGGTCCGTACATACACTGTTGGGGTGGGGGTACGCTCCTACATACGCGGGTGGGGGTATGGTCCGTACATACACTGTTGGGGTGGGAGTATGCTCCATACATACGCGGGTGTGGGTACGGTCCGTACATACACTGTTGGGGTGGGGGTACGCTCCATACATACGCGGGTGGGGGTACGGTTCGTACATACACTGGTGTACATACACGGGTAGGGGTACGGTCTGCACATCCACTGTTGGGGTGGGGGTATGCTCCATACATACGCGGGTGGGGGTACGGGCCGTACATACACTGTTGGGGTGGGGGTACGCTCCATACATACGCGGGTGGGGGTACGGGCCGTACATACACTGTTGGGGTGGGGGTACGCTCCATACATACACGGGTGGGGGTACGGGCCGTACGTACACGGGTGTATATACATGGGTGGGTGTATGGTCCGTACGTACGGGGCTGAACATGCACGGGTGGGGGTTCGGCGCGTACATACGAGGGCTGGGGGGATGGTTCTGCGCGTACATATGGGGGCTGGGGGGGATGTTCGGCGCGTATGCGGGCACATGCCTCCATGGTTGCCATGGGAGTTCGGTGCGGACGGTGTTTTTTCCATACGGTTGTAACATCGGACGCACGGGATGGATCGTACTTGCGCGGTCGGACTTCACTTTTCACATTTTTATACGGTAAATCATCCGGGGACGTGTCGGACACATTTTCTGACCCGAGGACGTGTGGGGAATTATTCCCAATGCGATTCGTATGGACTTTTTCCCATGCGAATCGTACTTGCCAGTTTGTACGGCACTTGTACGATTCGTACGGTAAAAAGACCGGATACGAGTCGTACGGGGAAATTTTTTCCAGGATCCGAATCGGCACCTAACTAGGACAGCCATGGACAAAGTAAGGGAGTTGTGTCGGTTCCAGTAGACCAGAATGGACCCTATGTTAACGTTACTACAATGGGTGTTTTAGAGCCATTTCTCCTAGATACTGGTGCGATGAGAAGTTCTATCATTCATTTCAAACTCCCTGGGGCACCTTTGTCTGGCTTAACAAATGTTTCTGTAGGATTTTCTGGCGCCCATGTTCGTAACCCAGTTTCTTGCCCTTTGCCTATTTCAATTGGCCCTTATGATTTGGAAGCTCCACTTCTCTTGACGAATGGTTGCGGTGATAATCTGTTGGGTCTGGACTTATTGAAAAGAATGCATGCTACGATATATTGTTCTCCTTCTGGTGTACATATTACTTTAGGACAGAAACTGACTTTTCCAATGTATTTGTCCAAAGATCAGTTTCCATCTGAATTGCTTTCTCTTCCAGCAACGCTTTGGGCCACGGGTCCGAACGATGTGGGTTGTCTTGAGATTCCACCTTATGTTGTCACTCTTAAGCCTAATGTTGAATTGCCACGTATTCCGCAGTATAGAATTTCTACTGAAGGTGAAAAAGCGCTTTTGGAAATCATTCATGATTTAATTCAGAAGGGTGTGGTTGAGGAAACGAAAGGTAACATATGCAATAGTCCTATTCTTCCTGTTCTTAAACGCACTGATCCTTCTCAGCCTCCTGTGTATCGTTTCGTGATTGATCTCCGGGAGGTAAACAAAATTGTTGTACCACAATTTCCCGTAGTACCAGATATCACTGCTTTGTTGACAATGATACCTTCTACAGCGACTTGGTTTTCTGTTATCGATCTAAAGAATGCCTTCTTTAGTATTCCCATTGCTGAAGAGAGTAGGGATATTTTTGGCTTCTCTCTTGGAGGCCGAAGCTTCCGGTTTAAGCGCGCACCTCAGGGCTTTTGTGAAAGTCCCTCTATTTACAGTCAAGCTTTAAAATGTCATCTTGATGCCTTTCATTTACCGTCTGATGCTGCTCTTATCCAATACATGGATGACTTGTTGATTGCTGCTTATTCAGAAGATATTTGTAAAGATGTGACTGTTGCATTGTTACGCTATCTGTTTGACCTAAATCATAAGGTTTCACCTTCAAAATTACAATACGTTCGTAGAGAGGTTACCTATTTGGGTCATCTCCTATCAAAGGAGGGACGACGATTAACCCCAGAACGAATTCAGGGGATTGCGCAAATGTCTGTGCCATCCACACAAAGGGAGGTACGTGCCTTTCTGGGTATTACTTCCTATTGTAGGCAGTGGATCCCTAACTTCTCTCTGTTGGCCAAGCCTTTGTTGGCACTCACTTTGAAAGATACGCCACAGCCCCTTCCATGGACTGACGAATGTCAGAGGAGTTTCACTGACTTACGTGCTGCTCTATGTTCCGCTCCTGTATTGTGTACTCCCGATTACAGTAAGCCCTTCACGCTCTACGTTTATGAAAAAGAAGGTTGTGCGTTGTCAGTTTTAACGCAGCGATTTGGAGACAAACAACGACCATGTGCATATTTTTGGGCTACGTTAGACCCAGTAGCTAAAGCATTGCCTAGTTGTCTCAAAGCAACAGCAGCAGCAGCGATTTCTATTAGACAGTCTGCTGGAATAGTGTTAGATAACACACTTATTGTTATGGTGCCGCATGCAGTGGACACCTTACTAAACCGAACAAAAACGCAGCATCTTACGAGTGCTCATTTGTCTGGATATGAGTTGACACTTTTGGCTAGTCACGTACACATCAAACGATGTAAATCCAGCTATTTTGTTGCCTCTTCCAGTGGACAAAGATGACCAAGAACAACATGATTGTTTCCTCTGTACCGAGGAAGAGACAAAAGGAAGAATTGATCTGAAAGATACGCCGCTAGAAAATCCGGATGGAATTCTATGGGTGGATGGTTCTTGTTTCAAGCTTCCTAATGGAGATACAGTTTCAGCCTATGCTGTTACTACTTTATATACAGTTGTGGAAACCGCACGTATCAGACACAATTCAGCTCAAGCAGCAGAATTGATAGCTTTAACGAGAGCATGTGTGTTGTCGAAAGGAAAGAGAGTAAACGTGTACACCGACAGTCAGTATGCCTTTGGTGTAGCGTTTAATTTTGGGCGTCTTTGGAAGGAAAGGGGTTTCTTTACTTCTCATGGCACTAAAATACAACATGGTCAATTAGTGACTGATCTTCTTGAGTCACTTTCTTTACTTGCCCAAATAGCAATTGTGAAGTGTAGTGCGCACAAAAAGATTACAGATGATGTTGGTCGAGGAAATGCATTTGCAGACGAAGTAGCCAAAAAGACAGCGAGAGACGCAACAAATCGAATGTATGTGGCGGGTCCTACAAATTGGGTTAGAGAGAGAGGAATGTACGAGGACACAGTGGAAAGTGTAAGAGCGATTCAGAAAGAGGCTACAGAGAAAGAGTTTAGCAAGTGGAAAGAAACTACAGGAATGTTGGATAAGATGGGATGTTGGGTGGAATTATCTGAGCACCAACGTTGGCTGTTACCAGATGCCTATGTACTCCCAGTGGTCACTATGGCACATGGTCCAGCTCACCTAAGTGAAAAAGGTATATGCAAGCTTCTAGCTCCAGTGTGGCAAAATGAAGGAATCCCGAAGTGTGCAGACAATGTAGTGAAACATTCTATTGTTTGTTTGATGTACAATCCAGGAAAGGGAACCCCAACTCCAGCAGGTCACTTTGCTCCTCCGACATATCCATTTGAGGTGTTGCAGATCGATTATATTCATATGGAGCGATGCAACAACCTCAAATAAGTTCTGGTGGTAGTATGCGCCTTTTCAAGATGGATAGAAGCATAACCTCTGAAAGACAACACAGCCTTATCCACAGTTAAAGTTCTACTAAAAGAATTTTTCCCTAGGTTTGGTTTGCCGCGCATTGTCTGGAGTGACAATGGGAGCGAATTTGTGGGCCAAGTCATGCATAAAGTTTGTGCGGGTCTTGGTATCAAGCAAAAGTTTCATGCGGCAAATCATCCACAGTCAGCGGGTTTAGTAGAATGCTACAACGGAACCTTAAAGTTAAAACTAGCAAAAGTTCAGGCTAGTACAGGACTCAATTGGCCTGATGCTTTACCATTAGCTCTTCTGTCCACCAGAACTGCAGTACACTCTCGTTTGGGACTTAGCCCTTACGAAGGGGTTTTTGGATGCCCGGCTAACGTATGGGGAGTCCTCGCCCTAAGAAATACTCAGACTTGCCATATCCAATGTTGATTGACTACTTGCATGACCTTACGACTAAATCGCGTGTTCTCCATCAACAGGTTCAGAGTGCTTTGCCGGAGGTTTCCACAGACCCAGCTCATTCCATCCGACCAGGTGATTGGGTCTGTACCAAGAATTTCCAAAGGACGAAAAATTTGGAGCCCAGGTGGAAGGAGCCTTGGTTGGTACTTTTAACCACGAGAACAGCAGTCAAAGTCGAAGGAAAGAAAAATTGGATTCACGGTGTGCATTGTAAGAAAGTGCCTTTGCCTCTACCCTTCGATCAGTGGGTTCGTAGGGGTGTTGGTGACTCAGAAAGTGAAAAAGTTCCACGATTCGTACCTTTCAGTGATGCACACCTGAATGGAACATTGTCTGAGAAAGAGGACAACGGCATTCTTCAGGAAGCAATACCATCACATCGTCGCTTGAATACGACCAATCCACGAACATTGTTCCAAGACCAAACTACACCAGATCAAGAACATTATAATTTGAGACCCAGACCAAAGAACTCTTAAGATTTCTCTCTCCTATGTAGTATTCTATCCCGGTTGCAAGGTCACGGTAGGCGTCTTAGTTGCGACCTGAGTAGTGGCAATAGGCCTGCAGGACTTGCAGTGTCATAGGACGGCAGACAATCGTGACTAAGTGATTGAGGAAGATTGCCGTGAGCATCCACTTAGAATGATGGAAACTACATTAGGCAAAAGAGAAAGAAAAGATAAAATGAATCAGTGTAAATCAATGTATAGTCGTTGTGGTATTGCTTTATGTATTATTAAATTATTATGTATTCTTTTGGCATGTATAAATTGGATTGTAATTACCCTGCAGCAAAAAGTTGTCTCTCCTTCTACCTCTTCGTCTTCTTCTACTGTTTTTCCACATCTATTTCATACCCTTCCTCAACATGAACTCATTAGAAGAACTGAATATTACAACAATTCCTTTGTCCAGTTGTTACATCAACATCAATTAGTGATCAATACAACTGACTGTTGGGTGTGTGGACTCGTGCCACATACCATAGAAAAAGGAATGCCGTATTTAGTTCTCGCGTTTTCTCATGAGGGTTCTGCTTGGGCTTATTTTGTTGTCTTATCCAATGCCTATCAAAGCAAATTTAGATGATCCGTTAGTTCACGTATTAGTGATCCAGATTTTAGTCATAGTTCATTGATAAAGGGAATGGTAGCTATGGCTAAAATCATGGAAAATAGTATGATCTCCATTGACGAAAGAAAAGCGTACACTAACTGGAACGTCACCCATTATGTCACTAGCCTTAGTGATAAAGTTAAAAAAGGAAAGTCTTCACCGATTTGGACTATACCACATCAGGGCAATTTCTGTTTACAGATAAATAGTCAGTCTGCTGCCAATATACAAAGAAATAGCTGTTCCCACACATATGTCTATTCCTCTCAAAACTCGCCTCCTCTAGTGCCGTCTCAAGGCACATATTTCATTTGTTATAATAGGGCTTACACATGGTTGCCAACGGGTTTCTCCGGAACTTGCTATATAGCTTTCTTTCTTCCCCCTACATACACCGCTTCTGCAAATCATCATCGAAACAGATACGGCAGAGGGTTTATTAATTCCAAGGACACAGCAGGACAAGAGGGAGGGGATTTCCTCAAAGGATTTCTTCCTTTTTGGAATCCAATGGCCAACAGCAGAAATATAAGGCAATTGGTTCGTGTCGTAGAAACCACCATAGACATCACTGTAGGAGCCTTAAGTAATATCACAGCAGAACTACAGGCAGATCGTCTCATGACTTTACAAAACCGAGTTGCCTTAGACTTTGTTCTTGCAGACCGTGGTGGAGTATGCAAATTGATTGGGTCAAGTTGCTGTATTTTCATACCAAATAACGCTCCGACAGTATACAAAGCTATCTCTAAGTTACACATGATCTCTGAGTCGATTCATCAGGACGAAGGAGATTGGTCATTATTGGAGTGGTTTTGGGGACTACTGTCCAAATGGGGTTGGAAAATATTGACGTTCCTTGGAGTAGTTTTAGCCATCAAATTCTTTTGTTGCCTTTGTATGCACTGCAGCCCCGCCATCTGCGACCTCTGTGCTACTATGTGCATCCCTAAACCCAAGTCACAAAGAACAGAGAATATCAGAATGACGCTACAGCAACAGCTCGATGACCTTATGGCCATCGACATTGACTCAGATTAATATGAGCCTGAGTATCTTGCCTGAGTTCTGGCAATAGGAGGGTCTGAGGAACTTCGATTTTCGATTGTGATCGTATCGACCTGCCATTTTGTGCTCCGCCGCCATCTTGTGTTGCCCTCACTCAGGCAGCACGACGGTCGAAGTCTTTTTCTGCTTTTTCTGCAGCTTTGTGTCAAAATTAGCCTTCTGCCTCTATTTGCAAAGCTGGTGTTAGGTTTGGCCGAGTACACTAATCTCTGTCTGGTTTTTCTAATCCCCGTCTCAACTATCTGTTGGTTCACACTATTCTCCTCTGACTTTATCTTATCGTCTGGCCTTCGCTGTCCTCTGCTAGCATTCTCTCGCTTCACAACTGTCCTCCAATACACACAAACGTATCTCGCCCCCTGCAAGTTAGTTGTGGATCTGTTAATGAATTAGTTTGAAGGAGGGGTGACAAACACAGTTGAAGGAAAGGCTTCTTCGAGTCATCTGATACTTTGTTTTTAAACCTTTCCTATTGGTTCTGTCCTGTTTTCTAACTTTCCTTATTGGCTCTTTCTTATGTATTCTGGGTGTGTATTTGGTTAATGTATATTTTTTATATATGCTATAAAAGGTTGTACGCCACGGAGTGAAGTGGCAGTCTCCTGAGAACCTACCTCGTGTACTTCTGGGACAACTGTACTAGCTGCAGCTAATAAATCTGATCTTTTACGCCGACAGAGTGTCCCCGTGTCTCTGTGTAGCTAAGCAGGAGAACCCAGGAGATTAAGGCATACCCTGCGCCGCCAGGTCCAAAAGGTTCTGGTTCTTCACTCCCCAACCTATCTGACCGTCTGCCCACTTCAGCAAACAAACACAGTGCAACTGCAACTCTGTTCTTAAAAATACTACAGTCATAACTTGTTTTCAGATTGTGCTTGCTGCACTAATTTTGTTGTTTCTTAGCGCAGTAAACTGCGCTTCACGAGGAGAGGAGCTATATGGGGATATGGTGAGAATGAAATTCCAGAATCTTTAATACAATTATTCTCAAACTTTCACCTCATGTTAACGTGTGAGAACTATTACAAGTGTGTGTGTGCAGTAAGTTCAATAACACAAAATCTAGCCCATTACTTTTAGAATCTGTACGTAGTATAACACTTATAAATCTTTCCAGCAAGGGCATAACACACTGATCCATTTTACCTATGATTGGAATTTGTGACAAATATGCTGTCCTCAAATCTCTGCCGTAGTCGTACTTACATGCTAAGTTTTCTCACTAGAGTTGCAATCTGTAACATAAAGCACATATTCCAGCAGTAACTGCATTTACTAGTTTTCGGTCTGAGATCAGAACATGCAACCAGCAAACTACACACAGATCTCTGCAGTTGGCATAATAACCCATTGAACTATCTCACAGAAATGATACTAGTGACTTGCAGCAGATTACACATATAATGCTGCTACGGGCATACCAAGCCCGATGCTGTCGCACTTGCATTTTAACACCTTGGATGTTAAACATTTTCCCCTTAGAATGCTAAGCCCCCTTTTGTTTTGGTATTTCGGATACTTAATGCTTACACCTTCAAAAACGTCTTTCCATATAAGGTTTTCATGTCAAAGTGCATCCTTTTTGCTCAACATTATAGGGATTCTAAGGGTACACAAGATTTGTATATTCCCCTGGAGGGGACCAAGAAAATAGACAAAATATATCTACATTTTGAGTTTTTAGGAAAACTGGATAAAATCTGCTGTCCAAGAAGTAATACATTTGTTTTCCTAAAAATGGAATCACCAAAAGGCTTTCAGGAAAAAGAATGATATTTTTAAGACCGTTGTGGCATTTTACTAAGGGGTAGGTCATTTTTTCAAATTTGTGTGCTTTAAACCTATTTATAGTGGAAACAGGTTTGAAATCCATGGGTGCACCCAGCAAACTATACATTGCTAAAATGTAGGCAACATTCTGAATTTAGTTTGAGGTCATTTGTCTAGATTCCTGATGGTTTTCTCAAAGAAACTAACTTTTTTTAATTAAATTTTTTTGAAAATGAGCAGATTTGGGGCCCTAGCACAGCTAGCGTTTGGGGAAAATTGACAAGCCTTTTCATTTTCCAAAACTAGACACCAGGGTGAGTCCAGAGTGGCATTCCTTCCATGGCTAACAGCTGGTTGTTTTACCCAGAAGCCCTAGGAAAACTTTAAACATTGACTGATAACACACCCATTCCTCACATTTCTGTGAGGAAAATATCTGGATTCTGGGGAGAGTCACACATTTCCCTTCACACAAAATTCCCTTAAATCTCCAAATACAAATGGTACCTCATGTGTGTGGGTAGGTCTAGTCCCCCTGACAGTAACTGGCCCAAAATGCAATATGGACACATCAAATTTTCCCGCTGAAAACCAATTCTTTTTTGCAATTTCTGTAGCTGTAGATTTTGGCCATATCTCAGCAGGTACCTAGGGAAACCTACCAAACCTGCACATTTCCAAAAACTAGACATTCTGGAGAGTCCAAGGTGGTATGACTTGTGTGGTTCGCATCAGGTTGTTTTCCCATAAACTCCTGCAAACCTCAAACTTTGGCTAAAAACACACATTTTCCTCAAATGTCAGTGAGGACAACTTCAGGAATCAGTGAGAAGCCACAAATTTTATACAAATCAGTGTACCCCCCCAGAGTCTTGATAAAAATGGGACATCACGTGTGCGGGTGATTCTCGTGCCTACAATAGGAAAGGGCACAAAGCACAACATAGACACATCAAAACTTTCCACTGAAAATAACACTTTTTTCACAATTTGGGTAACTGAAGATTTTGGCCCTAGCTCAGCCGACACCAAGGGAAACCTAACAAACCTGCACATTTCAGAAAACTAGACATCAGAGTCCGAGGTGGTGTGACTTGTGTTTGCATTAGATTGTTTTGCTCAGACGCCTTTGCAGACCTCAAACAGTTGGCTAAAAACACACATTTTCCTCACATTTCTGTATGGAAAACTTTAAGAATCAGTGGGAAGCCACACATTTCCTGACAATCAGTGTACCTCCAAGTCTCTCAATAACAATTGTACATCACATGTGTAGGTAGCCTAGAGCCCGAAAAAGAAAAGGACCCAAAACACAACATGGACACATCCATTTTTTCCACTTCGAACAGATCCTGTCTTTACAGTTTGGGCAGCTGTAGATTGTGTGCCCTAACTCAATTAACACTTATGGAAACACTTCAAAAATAGACATCCGGGGGAGTGCAGGGTGGCATGACTTGGGTGGCTCTCACCAGATTGTTTTACCCCGAAGCTCTTGCAAACTACTAGCCAATGCCAGTTCACACATGTAGGACCGGGGGTCACCAGGCCCTATGGGGGTAGCGTGGCGCGAGCAGGTAGGCACCCGAAGGTTTACGTGTAAAGTGACCATACAGCACACACATCCACTGAGACAGGAAACGCACGCAATAATTGACACCACACGGGTAGGTTGAATAAAAACCAATTAGCTTTATCTAAATCAAGGTCAGGTTCTCAAAGCACTTCATTAGACCGGTTCAGATGAGCATTGCATTAAAACGTTAAACCATTTCAGTTGAGCATTGCATTAAAACGTTAAACCATTTCAGTTGAGCACTGCATTAAAACGTTAAACCATTTCAGTTGAGCATTGCATTAAAACGTTAAACCATTTCAGTTGAGCATGGCATTTTAAGCAGAGCGCTGCGCATAGCGGTTAATCAAAGCGCTAGGCAGGGCAATTAATCAAAGCGCTACACGTGGCAATAATCAAAGCGCTAGACATAGCAGGTAATCAAAGCGTGACACATGGCAAGCTGTCAAAGCGCTAAATCTAGCAGTGACACAGGGCAATACATGGGGCATTAAACCAGAGTGCTAACCATTTAATTCATAAAAGCGCTTCTCAGAGCTAACTAGGGCACGAACTCCAAGCGCTACACATAGCCTCACGTCAGCGCATTAATTAGGGCAGTGTATCAGAGCATACGAGTAAGAGTCTTGGACTACGGTATTAACTAGGGTCGGAGGTCCGATGTTCAAGTGTTCCGGCGGGAGGAGGTACACAGCCCCCCCCTTCTTCCCGGAGATGACTTCTGGGGTGCACCTACATTTAGCCCCTCCACAGGGCAATGGAATCCGCGGCCTTTCGCTGGTGGTGGGACCGTTCTGGGCAAAAGGGGAAGCCCGCAAACTCCTGACGGATCGCACCGGGCGAGGGGCGAGCTCCGGGCCTCACTCGGGCCTCCCGCCCTCCTCCCCGGGGGATTACCTTACCCTCGGCCTGCCGAAGGCTCCGGTGGCGGTTGCCCGGCCGGGCGGGGGCTCGCACTCCTGGGAGCCCTGTCCGCCAGCCAACTGGGCCACCCGGCGGTGTCCGGGCCGAGGGCCTCCTCCGAAGCGGGGGTTGAGCGCACCCGCAGCCGCCGTTGGCAGCGCGGCCTGCGGGGGCGCGGACTCTACCTCCTCAGATGTCGGCGGGGGCGCCGTTTGACAGTCCGCCCCGTCACGTGTCTCCAGTGCGCGGCCTCCAGGCCCAGCGAGGCCTTCCTCGAATGCCGGCGGCACTCTCCTTGCGGAGGGCCGCGTTGCAGAGGCGGTGATGACAGCGACGGGGCCCCGGCCTTCCCCGCGGGCCCCGGGGATGACGGGGACAGTCCACACGGCTCAGGGCGCAGCAGTGAGCAATTCCTTTCTGGTACCCCCGGCGGGGGTGGGGGAAATTAAGGGATGGCCTGCAGCTTGGGGGGTGGCGATTTGTTTGGTGCCCAGCGCCCCCTACTCCCACAGGGGCGCCCAAGCTCGGGGCAGGCAGGCTGAAAGGGGGCAGGCCACACGCCAGTGGCAGTACAGGACAGGGGGGACCCAGGCAAAGTCAGGGAGCGCAGGGATATCACAGCGCAGGCACCTGGTCGATCCCCAAGCAGTTCTGTGGTAAGTTTAGTAGGTCTTCTTCGGCGCCTGTTGGTTCCTGCGCCCTTGGGGGGTTAGTTTCTTGGGGGGGGGGGGGTAGTTTGAGTTGGTGACTGAAGAGCTCTTAGTCAGGCTTGGTAGTTTGTCCCTGGGTTCCTCTCCTGCTGCACCAGATCAGTGGGCTAGTACAGGATCCCTCACTCAACTTAAAAGGCAGCACCTAAGCCCTGTCACTTTCAGTGGCATAGGTCCCTGACTAGGCCCTACCACCTAAAACTCCTGCGTAGGTTCCCCCAGGTCAGCATCGCCCCAACTGACTAAAAATGTTCCCTCCTTTCCTTAAGTATCCCTAGGTCAGGTGACCACTCTCTAAGGCGACAAAAGTAAACCCCACCCTTATTCTAGAAGGTTCCAGCAAGTTCCAGGAGCTTCCCCACTCTAGCTATAGGAGAAAAGGCGGGCTGGTGTCGCAACAATGTTGTAGGGTCTCAGCCAGCTCCTGGCAACTAGGGTGCTACTACAAAGGCCACTCCGCAGTAGCAGGGGCCTGTGGCAGCCATATTGGGGGAAGAGAGCACCTGCACCTTAACACTGATTAGCAATGGAAAGGCGCTCGGAGACCTAAGGCCAATGAAAAAGAGGGTGGAAAAAATGAGGCAAGGGCAAAAACACAGGGAAAGACCACCCTAGGGCTGACAGGTCTAACAACACACATATACCAGCCAAAACCATTCCACCTACACTGCTGGCCAAACACCACTAAGACATCACCATGAAGCTCCACACCACTTCATTTCTAAATAAACCTCCCAGAATGAACAGATTACACAAACAAAGCACATACAGAAAGAAATAAAACATCAAACTTAAAACAGCACACTTTTTCAAATTTAGAATAATCCACCTATGAGTAGAAAATGAAAAACCATTTAGGATTTCATGCACAACAGGAGTAACTAAACACAACAAACTATTGACAACCGGGTGTCTAAACAGAATATATATATCCATACAGACCATAGTCATTTGACATTTACTCTGATGTTGGCACCCAATATTTGAGTTGCGTATAGTACAGTTTAAAATAAGTGGGCAAACATGGGCCAGGATTAAAAGGATACTCCGGGCAGTACATATGACTCTCTTTTCGTACTCCTCTTCGGACACAGACTCCATATCTCAGACAAGGAAAGTATTTTTTGGGTGTTGGAAGAATGTATTCAGGAAAGCGGGGATCTTTCAACCTAACCACATCTGAAACCTCTCCGATTCTAGGAACACTTGCTGGCTCTACTGCAGCATGGCTGCCTATTATATACCACTGAAAGTGAATAAAACTCATCTTGGAATCTGGAGAACAATCTATGAAAACAACATAAACATTGAAAGATGCTACATGACACAAATGAAAGGTAATCTCTTATACGAGATGTGTGACTTTTGAGCAGCTTTGAAAGGCTCCAAACTTTGATCTCCTGTATCTACACCTTCCATGGGCTTCTTGAAGCCTAGAATGCACTCTGGGTGGCACACATCTGCTATCTGAGCCCAAACAGTCACAGGTGCTGTACTTTCATCATGAATAAGTTTGAGGAAGTGGATATCTCATCTGTCTGAAAAGTTGAACATAGACAGTTCATTAACATGCAAAGCGCTGCTCTCTCCCCTTTGAAGTTTCTTACACACAAGCTCTATATGGTAACCTTTATGGTTAGATCGGATTGTGCACATGTCACAGTGCTCACATTAAACAATTCTTTAACTAATTACACACCTGTATAGGAATTGTCCAGGTATAACTGGCTACTTTTGTTAAAAAAGAATTCTGCAAGTTCCCAAACAATTTTTCCACTGACAGCAAACGTGGAAAGACAGCCAGAGTGGTCAATTAAAGAATCCTTAATGGTGTATACCATGAAATAAGATTGAAATCATCCTTACTTATATTACATTAGCTCCTCATCAACTGAGAATGCACTTTCCAGCCCTTCTTGAAGTAGACGGTGTGTTAACCATTAATGACACATAAGTGGTTTCCATATTACAGGAAACATGCTTGGAGGGTCTAAATTTTGTCATGGGTCTGGGGATGTTTCTTGCAGTTTGTTGACCATATCATAAATTATTCCCTAAGTATGGCTTTTTTGGAACATGCACATCCAATTTTATTTCTTAAATTTTTTCCCAAGTTTTATGTAAGTTTGGATCTGGCCGGCATTTTTATGAAGGCTGTCATCCTAAAATTAGATCTCCTTTGTTATGGCACACATGATGTGCAGGAATCCCATGTGCATTAGCATAATTTATATATTAATATTCTGAAAACCAGACTTGGGGGTATATTCACAAGGATTTATCTCCGAGTCATCAGCACTTTATCGCAGCCAAAGTGGCGATAAATTTACCTCCCCATTCACAAGCTGTTGCTAACAGCCCACAGCACCAGTTTACCAGCGATAGCAGCCGCACACAACATCGCCACAGAGGCACATCGCAACTATCGCTAATGAGATGCAGAGTGGGTGTTCCCGTGCCAAAAGCCGCAACCACACCACAACTCAACATTCTCAACGACCAGACAGATCAGCGATAAAACCACAAAACAGGCGATAAGGAGCGTTGGCACCCAGAAATCTACACTTGCTCTGACCTAGTGTTAATTTGGACAGCAGCCACCACAAAAGGGAGACCAGCCTAGGGCTTCATCGTAAGGGCAACAGATGCCATGGAGCCACCCATCATGCGGCCCGGACACCCATGGGAGCCACAACACACACCGACACCACCCCCTGGACCACCCCTCCCTGGCACCCCCCCCAACAAAGACATGCCACATCAGCGACACAAAACATGTACAAAATATTCTGCATGACGTCGCACAATCACAACAGTTGAAATGCATGTGTCATCACAGAAATGAGCATCACACATTCACACTCGAAGAAACAAATAAAACTTTATTAACTTGAACACCGAAATGAAATGAAGACACTTGGCGGCTCCCCGCGGGACAGTCCGTAGGTCACAGCCTGCAAGAAAAAAAACATGATGAGAAGGCGTGTCTTGCGCACATCAAAGAACAGAGTGAGAGCAAAGGAGAGCGAGACGAAGAGAAGGAGAGACAGGGAGACAGAAGAAGAGAGGGAGAGAGAGAGAGAGAGAAAGAGAAGAAGGGCGAGAGAAAGAGGGGGAGGGAGGGAGAATAAGGGAGAGAGAGAGGGAGAGAGAGAGAGAGAAAGAGAGAGAGAGAAGAAGGGAGAAAGAGCGAAAGAGAGAGAGAGACGCCCCTGCGCACCCAGGCCACACTGCTCACCTTCTGCCACCGGTGTGTCTCCAACCACGTGCCGGTATATAGAGCAGTACACCAGGACACACATCTGAGTCAGAGCCATCATCTGAAACAGAGTCCAGATACATGACTGGCACAGTACACACACTTTCACTAGATAACATCATCTACCCGCCCAGGCAGAGGCATCACAAAGGCACCAGCCACCCACGGCGCATGCCTGCCCATGCACACCCAGGGAGAGGCATCACAAAGGCACCCGCAGCCCACGGAGCATGCCCTCCCATGCACACCCAGGCTGCACTGCTCACCTTCTGCCACCGGCGTGTAAACTGGATATCCCACCGTGTGCCGCTGTAAGCCACAAGCCCGGGGCCCACGGACATGGCACCCACCACACCATGCAGCCACGCACCACAGGACACCAGGCCTCACGTTTGGTGCTGGGTCTTGAATACTCCATGACAGAGGACATACCAGTGCACCCGTCAACATCGCAGGCTGCACACCCGCCCAGTTTTGATTTGTTCAGCATTACGTACATCATTTGTGTGTCTTTTGCACTCCTGTTCAGCCCAATGGGTGCCACTAAGTCTGTGACCCGGAAGCGAGGCCACGTGGCGGTAGGCCCGCGCTGCCCGCTGGCTCTGGCCTACACTGCAGTCCAGCAGGGCACACGAAACCTGAGTTGCCCAGACTGCCGGGACGGGGCATCATCGCAGGGTGCCCACCCGCTCAGCAGCCTAAGGTGCCACTGACTCAGTGCACCCAAAGTCAAAGTCACCGTCCCGTGGCGCCTGTGCCAGCCGCAATGCGCCGGGTGCGACTAACCCTGTGCAACCCCAGTCAGCGCCACGTGGTGGTCGGCCCGTGCCATATGCAGGCCTGGTTGCCACTAATCCTGTGCAACCCCAGTCAGTGCCACAAAGTGGTCAGCCCGTGCTGTACGCAGGCCTGGGTTCCCACTAACCCTGTGCGCAACAAAACTCTTGGGCCCTTTCTGATTGGGAACCGTGGCATCCGTCATCCAGCCGCCACGGGCAGAGGAGAATGTGATGTTGTCGGCCCCTTATGTTGGCGGAGTCACATGGCCTGTGATGCCTGTGCCGGATGGGTGTGGTGTATATGCAAACCTGCCCTCAGGGAGTGGCTGTGACATGCTGACAACTAGACCAGTGACCTGCACACAACCAGCGAGTACGCCTGCGACGTGTAGCAATGATCAATCAATCAATCATATTATTTGTAAAGCGCACTACTTACCCGTGAGGGTCTCAAGGCGATGGGGTTGGGGGGAATACTGCTACTGCTCAAAAAGCCAGGTCTTGAGGAGTCTTCTGAAGGTCAGCAGGTCTTGAACCCCCTCTGAGCGTAAGCGGAGTGGTCTGGCCTGCCGTACGCTGGACCAGCGCAGGGCTTGCCACCATGACACATGGGCTCTGGGCGTGGTTGAGTCCATGTCCGGACATGGAAGTGAGTGATGCGTGTGTCCCTGTTGTAGTGTCCATGGGACCCGGTACACAAAATGCAATGCATCCCACATGATGAGCATCATTGACACATGGGTAATCACTGCCCCTACATTCATCCACATATGCATACATGACTGATGAAAGACATGACACAACAGTGCGTCAATGGATGTTTATTGCACATCCAGTGCAGTTATGCAGATGGAGCAGTTCAGGGCAATGCCCAGCACACTACACAATATGGGCCCGTGGAGGGCCAGCCAGAGTCCATCCGGAGATGACAAGTCCTGCTGAAGGGAAGGGTACAGTCCGCAGCCTGGTTGACATGTCATTGATCACCAATCCGGAAGTGGCAGTCCATGTCGCTGTCCAAGGTGAGTGCACCGGAGTGTGTCGTGGGTCAGTGTAAGGTCATGATGCCATGTGCGGGACCAAGCAGAAACAGGCCAGGTTGCAGTAATGAATCCTAGTGCCTGGTCCTTCTGACCACAGTCCCATCTGCGTCCTCATCCCTGGGTGTGTGCCCTGCCCCACCTATGGGTGTTGCAGAACCGGCTGCCGCACTGTGTGCCACTGACCCATCAGGGGCCTGAGTGGATCCGGCTGCCGCACTGTGTGCCACTGACACATCAGGGGGCGGGGATGTGGATGGTGTGGGGGCAGCAGTATTCATCTGCGCCACAACTTGTGGCGGCAATGCCATGGTGGAGGTCAGTAGGGCATGATAGATCCCAGCTACATTTCGATGATGTGCAGCGGTGGCTGCCATCCTTTCCGCCTCCATAAGCACCATGTCCTCCATGATCCTCCGTATGTGTGCCAGCTCACGGCTGGCATCACTGGAGCCACTCTGAGCACACAGGTGTTCTTCTCTCCGCGTCATGCGATGTCAGTCAGGGCTCGTTGGAGACCGTGGGGCAGACATAGACACCCAAGGATGGCGTCCAGTCTGGCAGCAATGATGCCAAAGCCCACCCACACCTGCTCAGCCGTCTCCATCTGGCACTCCAACACAAGGCGTTGGAAGGCCATGTGTTGTTCCTGGAGGTCTTGGGAGGGTGCCAGGGCTGTGGGTGCCTCCTGCTGGGTGGTTTGGGTGGTGGGTGGGGTCTTATTGATGTAGCTGGGCTGCCCTGAGCCTGGAGGTGAGTGGCGGATGAATTCAATGATGTCTTGGATGTCGATGCTGGCGTTGTCCTCCTCGTCATCCGTGAAGAATGGCTGGAACTGCTCAGCAGGAGGTGTTGACGGTGCCCCTGCGATGTGAAGGGGAGATGGTGTATTACAATGTGTCCACATGTGTGTAGACGCGTGGTACATGTTGACATTCAGACAGCATGGCATTGTACATAGTGACAGTCTGTAGATCTGGGCGATGCCCCAGAGTCATTGTGGGTGTGGACTGTGCTCTGCTTGATTGTGCACATGTGCCATTGTGGCCGTCTCCACCCGTCCCCCCAGTACCTGGTGGTCACTCACCCTGTTGCGGTTATGTTGTGTCCTGTCGAGCAGTGTCCGGTCCCCCGACTCCGGCCACAGTCTCCACGCTGATGACTGTCAACACCAGCTCCTCCATGTCATCCAGCTCCAGCTGTGGTGCTGGGCCCCCACCTCCAGTCTGCATTGCTGCCTTCTGGTTGGCAGAGTTTCTCCTTGGTCTTCCGCTTGATGTCATTCCATCGCCTCTTGACCTTGTCCATTGTCCTCTTGTGCTCTCGGACGGCATTCACCTTGTCAACGATATCCCGCCATATTTGAGTTTTGGTGCCCAGTGACACATTGGAGGTGACGAAGAGTTGTTGATGGTGTTCCATCACCTCTGTGACTATGATCCTGTTTGCCGGCGGACTGAACTTTGTCTTCCTCGTCTTCTTGTCCTTGCCCTTCCCTATCCCCGTGGTACCAGGCTGGTCGTCTGGGATGCTTGTGGAGTTGCACTCGTCCTCTGTGCCTGCTCTGGCTGCCTCCATGGTGCTTGGGTGTAGGTCAGTTTGTGTGTGGGTGTTTTTTCTGCTTTTATGGGGATTTTTCCCACCCGCCAGGTGTGTGTTGCAAGCCTGGCGCTGCTTATCGCTGATTTCCTCATCACGCATTGGCCCATCACAGGTTTTTTGGTGTTGTGGTTTGTGTTTTTATCTCCATCAAGGTGGTTTAATCACAGACATTGTCCACGGTTTCGGCAGACTATCGCATGCTACCGCCTTGTTGTGAATCCCACGTTGTCACGGGGTTATTTTCCCGTGATGGGCTGCGATATTGAAAGTTGCGTTACGCTACTCTTGCGGTAGTTGTCACAAGTTCTTGTGAATATACCCCTTGGAGTCTTGTTGCTTAACCCAGTCTTTTGTGAATAGGTAGAACTAGATAAATTAGAGGAGTTAATCTGGAGTTGAAGCTGTCTTTCTTTAAATGCAAGAAACTCAGTAAAAACATTGGGGGCGTATTTATCATTATATCATGGAGGGCAGCAAGTCACTTTGCTGTGCTGTACTGCATGATAGGGAAAGGACAGGAACGTGCTGTACTTAACATTGTACAGTGCATTCCAGCCTTACAGCTAGAGTGGTCGACCTCAAAGCTGGGGAGCCGGGTTCGAATCTCGGCAACGACGCTCAACATCCTGTGATTCTGGGCAAATCACTTAATCTCCCTGTGCCTAACAAAAACAAATGTGTCCTTCTGTAACAAAGCTGGTGCTCATTTACAGTGCTCTGATATCCAATGTCTTTGGTCTAGTTTGTGCTATATAAAACTCTTTAAAAAAAAAAAAGCTTTTTGTTGCCCTGGGCCACAATGTGCTGTCTAGCACCAACCCAGGGCACCTTGCACCCTAGTGCAAGGGTTCCTGCGTTGTAAGCAGGATTGTTTTTTTGCAGGAAGAGACACCTATCTGCACAAAAACAAACCCATGAGGCAATTTCCTCTTTCTATGTGTGCTGCAAAATGCAGCACACATTGAGAGAGAAAGTAACAAGTAGAAATAAAGACAAGTCTCCTTGTTATGCCTCACCTGGGGAGGTGTAGGCTTTTGGTGCATTTCCCGGCTTACCAGTAATGATAAATCTGGGAATGCGCCAAAATCCATGGGTGGATGTGTGGAAACACCCATCCCCACCCATAGAGCGCCTTCCCAGGGAAAAGTAACGCAACACAGTGATTTGCGCTGCATTGCGTTACTTTAGATTTCGCAAGCCAGGCAAGGCCACGCCTGGCTTGATAAATCTAACTTAAGAGTTGGTCACTCTTGCACCACATGGCATGCTGAAAGAGTGACACAACTCCTTGATAAATATGACCCCTGATTTATTTGTTTAGCAAGCGCAATCTTTCATTTTTACCTTATCCTTGCTGAGTTTACTATAGGCACTCCAGCAGCCATGTCAGTAACATACTTGTGTTATCGATTTCACAATCCATACTTTTTAAATCACTCAACATCATTCACCTCTGAGATTTTCAGACAAAATTTCACTTTGAGTGTGTACTCAACTCTTGCGTATTGAATTAGTTGCAGAATGCACATTTTTATTGTGTCTAATAGTGTTGGGAAGGTCTTCTTGGGTGTCCATGTCTACAGTTGCCATATAGATCCTGATATTAGGCCAGATATCTGTAGAAAGGCCTAGTTAAATCCTCAATTTCAGTGCAATAATGGAGATCTTGTTATCTTAAGTTACACTGCTATGGTGGACCTTACACTACCTGCAGGCATTGCGCTACTGCACTATTTGTGGGCTCCAGCCAGCAATAAAATCAAAAAATAAACAAGAACAGGACAAAAACATTTTATTATATTAGGAAAAGGAGCAGTAACAGTAATGACTTCTGCAACTCTACGTGAATTCACTGTTACCTACTCTTGTTTTTAATGCACTATAGATGTTTTACTTTTTGTTGAAATGCTTTTTTTTTATTGTGGTTTGGCTAGCATCTGCATATGAACAACACACACCTAGATGTGCTCTGCCAAGCACATGGTATTCTTGTAAAACAGGTTAGGAACAAATGTTTTGCCTTTTATGATTTGGAGTTCCCCTGTAACTAGTGGGTCTGAAGGAAAATTGCCATATAGCTAAGCTTAAAAAACACATGTGCATCAACAAACGACTTGCTGGAATGTTTTTCGAAATTACATTGATGAATTTTCTACCATCCTTGTATATCTTGGGATTTTTTAAGAAATTTTAAAAATTGTGACTATTAGTTGAAATGTATTGATAAAAGTTCAATTGGCCTGCACATTGCATGCAAAATTCACAGTGGGCAAGTGGTCTGTTGGCCACGGAATGCTGTTTAAATGTTATTCAACCTGGTTTAACAGACCATCAATTTACATTTAGTTGAGTAAAGGGGGAGGGGGGGTCTGCCTTCCTTGACCACAGCAGTATTACTATTTGAAGATTTCTTTAGCCAGGTGACGAGCTCCAGTCGTCGTCTGTGAGTGGGCCGGCCTACGGCTGCAATCATTCTCATGACAGAGGGAGGAGAAGCTTTTCTATTGTCCTTGACTGCTCTCTCTTCAGGAGTCCTTCTACTTGACCTACCCCAGACCTCTAAGTAACCTCTGATTGGGAACAGTCTAAAAATATCTACAGAAAACATAACTACAAAAACAATTGATGGACGGAACGCCAAATGATATCAAATACTCACCTTCAGTACAGAGATCTGAGCCTAAATCTATTTTTGCTCACCACACCACCCCAGTTTGGACCTAGCCATATGCAAATCAGTCTTGACCCTGATCCCCATGGGACCAGTCTAGCCTGAACTACCAAGCCTGGTCCTCCCTGGGCCAGGAGCAAGCACCCTAGGACTGGTTTTGGGATATCATCCGTCATCAACTAGGATAACATAATTATTAGTTCCCTGTACATTTCTTTGTTCTCAGCACTTTTTTGGCATTTTTCCAACTATTTACAGGTTTTTGAAACTTTGGAAAATATTTGAAAGTATTCAAGTAAAGATAAAGTGTGTAGAAACGTCAGCAAAGAAAGTGAGGTGGAGCAAAGTTTGCAACAATTAACTTCGACTAGTAAACTGCAGGTACTGGCCAAGGCACCCATTCATTTTAAAAATAACTTAGCTGTGTTTCAGTGTTGACTAAGCAGTGGGCAGCTGCAAAATTATTCTTTACAAGGAAGCGTCCAGCCCACATCACCAAGTGATCCCAAAGAGGCTTGCATTTATTATTATTATTTTATTTACAAAGCCCTTGTACACTCCCTAGGGCATCATGGTGCTGTAAAAAGTCTGTAACTCACACTATGTGTAGGACAGCATAACTAGGTGTGGAAAAAAGAAGGAAAAGGAGGAAATAGGTGGGCATGACCATTGTACGGACGTAAACCCTCACTCACCCGAGGGTGACATGCTTCATCATAGGGTTCCTCCAACAAAAAAGGAACGCAAGGTATCCAATGTGGGCTACGACTTTCAAGCCGGGAAGGAGCGGGAGTGTTCTCAGATAAGCACGTTATTGTAATAACCTCAAACAAGTGTTAGTGAGGGGCAGAGTGCAAAAACAAAGAGATAAACGTGCAGGAAATAAAACTTCCTCAATAGGAATAACCTACTGGGAATATTAAAAATGGCAACGTGAGACAGGGTTATGGATATTTACCCTGTTTAGGTCAACATATTTCTGCCCTAGGTGACACCAAAATGTTCGGGGCATTCATCAGGACCAAGGGCCTGATGTAGGTAAATATGAAATACCGATTCCTAAATACCGAATTTTACCGATTCGGTATTTCATATGTAGCTAATAATTCGGTAAAAAATACCGAATCGGTAATATTCGTTATTACCGAATCGGTAATACCGATTCGGTAATAAGGAATCACCTTCCCATTCATTCCTATGGGCCTGGAGGCCCATAGGAATGAATGGGAAGCCATTCACTATTACCGATTCGGTAAATACCGAATCGGCAATAGGGGTTGCATATTCAAGGGTGGCAGGGTATCACATTGACACCCTGTTGCACCCCTGAATCGTGCATGTGTGCACATGTGGCGCACATACATGCCCTAAGGGCATGTATGTCTGCCACATTGCACCTTGAGAACAGCAAATTATTGCTTTCTTAAAGGTATTCGGTATTTACCATCAACTTGTAGTTGGTGGTAAATAACGAATCCTGAATGCCAAAATGCACTCACTTAAGTGCCTCCTACATAGCTTTTAAGGATTCGGTATTTTACCGATTCCTTAAAATAAGGAATCGGTAAATTACCGAATCCTTAAAACATGCCTCCTACATGAGAAAGGGCTAAATACCGGTCGGTAACGGGAAAATTACCGAGTTTTGGCCGTTACCGACCGGTATTTAGCTACCTACATATGGCCCTTAGTCTCTAGTCACTCTGCTCGAATAAATGTGTATAGCAAAGATTAGGAAATATTTTGGACCAACCATTCGCATTAGTCGTACTTCAGTTCGGAAGGTCAAAAATCCTAGAACAAAAATGAAATAAGGATATAGTCAATATAACATACATGGCCACCACCACCAATTGTGTATATAGTGTTCCACACCACTAAAAGTGTCAATCCTTACCTATTGATTCTGTTTATGTACTGACTCTACCTAGATTCAGTCACATCATATGCAGATCCTCTATTAAAATAAAATATATATGTGTAAATGATGACTTATAAAACATGATAAACCATCTGCTTTTCATATTACCTAGCTTAAAGGTCAAAGGGTGTCAAAGAACCTCGGCAATCTCTCTCGTTCGTTAGAGCAATCTAAGTATACACTGCAACCTGTTCTAATCCAACGGATGATTTATGCCCCAATACTTTTAAAACTTATTAAAGTTTGGAATTTCTAAAATCTCCATGTTTAATGTCAAAAATGCCCGTGCTAGCAGCTCTAATGCATCAAACCGATGTCTTCTTTCTCGATGTTAAAATTATGTAAACAAACTCTCGATCGATCAATTTCTCAAACTAAATACGAAGACCCAAAGAGTTTAAACTGCTGCAAAGATAGATAGTTGCAAGGGGAGAATGGATGTTCAAAAAGGTGCATCATGAACAGCCCACAGCTTGCTCTGAATTTGGACTGGAGTGATGTGCGCGTCGCTCAGTGTTGCCAGATTTTCAGACCCGTCCCAAGCCCAAAGCCACTCAAATATAAGCCCAAAATAAGCCCAATCAGACCAGTTTCAGCCCAAAAACCAGTCCAAATTAGCAAGTCTCCAATTATGCACAAATTGTCATCAGAAACAATTTTAACGACAAATATACATTCTATTCAATATACAGATGGTGGGAGGGTGTTAACTGGGCACCTGCCTTAATGCTATTATTAGGTCTTGCCTAGCTATTGCGTTTACGCAATCGCTATGCGAGACTCTAGTAAGAGGGGCATTTCAAAGTGCTCCCAAAAGGGGATTGCATGGCGAGCACGCGCACAATCAGGTGCATCGTGCCGCCATGCAATCCCCTTTTGGGAGCACTTCAGCCCACTGGCGCCCTCGGCATCATACTTCAAAGGGTCCGCTCCCCCGCCTGGAATGCGCTCCCCCGCCCCCGCCACAGCATGCCGAGAGATCAGGCAAGTTGAATTGCAGCGTGAAAATAAAAATCCGAGCTTAATCAAGGCGTCTCAGCTTCCGCACTGTGTGATTTTGGCCAAATTCTTTTTCACGAAGCCGCTTTTGTGCACATCCCAAATGACCGCACCTTCAAATGCGCGAGTTCGGAAAACTCTGAAATGCACCTACATGTAACAGAAATGCATTCTTTTAACTTTAAAGACATTTGATCATGTATTTGTTTGTGTCACAGCTCGCCAATCTTCACCCCTTCCCTCGCTCGCTCTCTCCCTATTCCTCTCCTCGCCTTTGCTTTCTCCCTCCCCTCACTTCCCCTTCCCTCATCTCCTCCACAATCCGAGCTTAATCACGGCGTCTCTGCTTCTGCACTGTGTGATTTTTGGTAAGTTGAACCGCACAATGCACGAGTTCGGACATGCTTTCCTGCAACATGCAGTGCCATGTGCATTTTCACTTTTCAAGCAGCCCGGGGGAATAGCGGCCGCTTCTTTCAAAGGAAATAGGTCTTGCATTTACAGGAGATGAGCTATTGGCATTGTAAATGACAATGGCTTTCATTTATTTGTTAATTATAACAACAGATAAATAAAAATATTCTCAGTTACAATACCAATAGCTTAAACTCTTCCAAATGCGAGACCTATTGCATTGCAAATGCTTGTTAAGACCAGTTCTCACTGCGACTTCTAAGAGCCCCTGCAGCTCCACTCGGTCTTTTGCTTAAAGACTCAGCACCCCCCCTCGAAATTTTTTCTTACACCCCCCCCCGCGAAATGTGGCTCTAGTTGCGCCTCTGACTCACTCACCTGAGGTCGGGGCGGGCGTCGAAGTCCGGACTCAGCAACTGCGGGCACCGCCGGGCGGCCTGCTGCTGTGCTGCGTGACTCCAGGCTGTGCTGTCGACTGGTGGTGGGCTCACTGGGCTGGCTAGCCTGCGCTGCGCAGAGAGCGCTGCCTGCGAGCACCACCCGCCGCCGCCGCCTGTGGCCTGGGTGACCACAAGTGGACCACAGTGGGCGGCAGCAGCAGGGACACCACGTGTGTCCGACTCCTCATGATAATGATGGTGCGTCCTGAGCCTCCATCACGTCACGCACGCAGTCCAAGCAATTTATAGAGAACCGCAGGGGCTGGCCAAAAAATGATACCCAGGGCCGTCATTGGTAGCGTTTTTGCGCGCTACTGGATTGACGGCCCTGGGGGACCCTCACATTGGCCCGCACACACACAAGTTGACAACAACAAAGCTAGGCGACCCCTGCAGCATGCATGTGCAAAATAAGTGTGAGTGCACTGTGCACTGTCTATGTAACAAGTTAGCGCTTGCCACTGACAGTGACTGCCACCATAACGCGACGGACTCCTCGTGGTCGGCGCCCGCCCAGGCCACTAAAATTGCGCACAACCTATTAAATCTAGCCCAAAAAGTAGCCCCCCACCAGGCATGGGTTTTTCCCGCACAACTGGGAAAAAGTCGCCCAATTGTGCGGGAAATAGCTCAATCTGGCAACATTGGCATCGCTACGAGCAAGCTTTGTTTACACCAGTAAAGTGGCATTTCTCACGACTGCTCTGCGCATGCGTTACAACGTGAAAAACGTCCACACGCATTGCGTATGTCGTAATCAGCTAAGGCCCTTATACGTTGTCATGGTAACTCCACGCAACAGTCACAACATTAACGAAGGGCTCGCAATCACTGGCTATAAACAAATAAAGCCACAAAGAAAAACAAAAGTTTTAGACTCAACACACAAAGTATATTTGTGTGTATTTTTTGGCCATTTGAACAGATCTTTTAATTATTGATTTGGATCACTCAATGATCTCTCTAATAATTACCGATCTCAACTCGAACATCATCGGTCATATTATGTGCGGACAGCAACAGCGTGTGCCGCGATCCCTGATATAGGAAGCTGTATCACATACAGCAAAACATATTTGATAATAATATCACAATGCTGCTAATGAAATTTTCTCTCCTCATGTGAGCCCAACTTCCATTTCACTCACATAACCCAGACAGTATTCACAGATTTCATCATTAAAGTCAGAGAAAATATATCTTTGCCTGTTCTAATACTAGAAAAGACAACAAAAGGCCACAAATATCTGTATCCAGCTTACTAAACATATATACGGAAATTAGGGACTGATCTTGTAAATAGATAAATCTATTACAAACTGCACCAGGGTATCTCATCATTTAATCCAATGTGATGACTAGCCAGTCTAAATACCCAGCGCTGTTCACGGCGAATTAGAATAGTCTCTACAGGTCCAATATCTCTGTGGTAGTGAGCTTTATCTAGAACGACCCACCTCATGTCCTCCTCTGTATGACCTGTCTCCCAAAAAAGGCGTGTGAGTGTTGTATTGGATTTTTTTGCATTTAATTGAACTCTTATGTTCCATCATTCGTGTTTTAACTTTACGTGTGGTCATCCCAACATACATCAGGTCACAAGGACACTGAATGAGGTACACCACTGGTTCAGTGTTACAATTAGTATGCTGAGACAAAATCCATGGTGTTTTAAGCCCTAAGTCTTGAGGAAATATGGATTTTTGTGATCAGTTATGTCCCCTATCTTAGACCCCAACGGCTCCATGTATATGTTACAATTACGTGTATGTTCCCTCCAGTTCCAGTTATGAAGACGCAAACACCTGTGCGTCCACCGTCAACATGTCCTCTTTCAGATCCGCCATGAATGGGCCGGATATTCGATTCCTAAGTATGAAAGGCCACCGACTTTATATGGTTCATCTACTCCATTTTGCAGTTCAGGCGAGTAGGCCCTGAATGCTGCCATCGAGCCTTTCCCTGCTTTCTACCTCTGACAGCTCCAGTCTGAGCTCGCATCTGTATCCATGAACTTTGTCCTACTCCCTGCGCGGCTAACGGTGCCTGACTCGGCCTGTCTGCCTGCCAAAAACTGTATTTCACCTTCAAGATTATCTGCTCCGCTCCTCATCCAATGCATTCCTGTCTAGTAGTTTAAGTAAACATCCTTCCAGCTACCGAGCAACGGGCCCGGCTTCTCTGTCTTCATGCAAATAATTCATGGCCCTGTTACTATGGAAGATTTCTGCCCCTCGCATCTCATGTAGACACTTAGACGCTTGTACACGCACTCACAGTTAGTATAGAATAGATTTTGTTCGAGAGACCTTTCCTTTTGGATAACATAGTTCTTTAAACATAGGATGTTAGATATGATTTGGGATTAGGTTGACTTGACCCCCCAGACTTTTGTCTCCACATGTAGAGCTAAATGTCAAGTCCCCTTCACCCCCTAGTTTCACGTCAATCACACGTCATGCGGCTGCGCGCACATCTCTGCCAAGTATTTTTGCTGACATTGCAAGATTCTTTCATGGATCCACCCATTTGTGATATCATGTATAAATGACGTTTTCTAGTTACGCCTAGTTACGCCTATTTCTAGTTACGCATGCATATCTTTATCTATTTTATCAGCTGTTACGCCTCCTGCATCTGTTTCACTGTAATGCCTTTTCTATAAAAATGATTACCTGTCAATAATTTATTGCTCTTCACTTCCTGAACCTCCGTGGTGATGGAATATGATGCCTACAATTCGAATTGTATAAGGAATAAAGCCCTTTCCGAACCTCTAATACCACGGATTCTGCCTCTTATTTTACTGAGTTATTCTTAATAGTTTTCCGCATCAAAAATAGTACAGGTAATTAAATTATTTACCACATAAATTGGCGCCCGAATAGGGACACTTTCTCATCTCACGCGCCGGAAGTGCGTTGCAGGCCCGGTCTCCTGCCACAGCTGGACGGACAACAACGCGTACCCACAGGATTTCCTGTATCTCCCTCCGGCCAAGCGGGGGCGACTGAGGCTGCGATCAACACCCAGACGAGGCGGTGAGAAGTGCGAAGTATCCCGACCAGAGCCTAGCTGAGAGAGCAAGATCCGAGGTATACAGAGGCCCACCAGGTTCCAAAGTTCCGAAGTTCCGAGTCGAGTCCAGTCCGGTCCAGTCCAGTTCCAGTTCAGTTCCGAGGCCTTCCGTTCCGAGCTACCCGGTGAGTACCATTGCCGGGGAGGCGTTCAGACGTGCACATAGGTTGTGCCGGTCAAGACGGGTTTGGGTACACAAATCCGGTCTGCACTGTTTCAGCAGTGTATCTGTACTGTTTAGCAGTATATCTAGTATGTCTAGTATATAATTCAGAATCACCTAGTTAGTGTCGAGTATTATGCTAAGTGACTAGTTCCCTAATGGCCATTGTTGTTTGTTAAATGTTAAATGTTAAATGTTTTAAATACGTTCTGCATATTGTGGTGTGAATGACTGTTCATTATTGTGTTTATTGTATTAAGTGAGTTCAAGATTAAGTATCAGACCAGTTCTCAACATGCCGCTCTTTTCGAAATTAAGACAGATCAAAACTAGAAAAGGGGTACTCGAAGAAGCTGTTCCCATTCCTCCTAGGGACACTCCAGGGTACTTCATGTACCATAAACATGGTCTAGACGCCGTATTATTTCTTGATTTATGGGTGGACTACACCAAGGAATTACCAGAAAGTCAGAGGTGGCCCGCAGCTGGGACCTGGGATGCAGATTGCATCATGAAAGTAGAAGAAGAATTATGGAAAAAGAAAGCTAGACAATCACAGAAAGATGCCATTGAATTATGGCGTAAAGAATCATATAGACGTACAGAAAAAGCGCTCAGACAGGAAGAGAAAAGTAAGGAGAATTCAAATAAAGTCCGAGAAAATCTATTAATTGAGGAAGGTACCCGAGTGAAATCAGAACAAGTAGACAGACAAAGAAACGCCCTTATGAATGGTATGTATCCTCTTCTGGCCGAAGGGTTACCTAAGGCTACTCCGGAGATACCAAAAGACTTGCCACCACCATTGTTTCCCATAAAAGTGCATCCCAAAGGGCATCCCAGAACCGCAGAAGATGTTTTCCTTTCCTCTTATTTAGATGACGCAGCTCCCGAGTATGTTAACACCGCACCACATAGACCGCTTGCCGATGGTGTTCAACGCCAAGATCCTCCGTCTGTACCTCCACAACAACAAACTCTGACACACGTTCCGACAAGCACATCTGTTTCTACAGCTTTTCCCGCAACTACGGTTGCTGTCTCACGTTCAACAAATCCTTTCACGTCCAGCACCCCAGACGGTGCTACAGGAGGTACAACAGACATTTTTTCCACGCCACCCAGAATAAATAAATTTTCCTTTAAAGAATTAGCACACCAACGTACGCCCAAACTACCAACCCCAGACATGCTTAAAGAACTTCTAATGGATTGTAGATATGATCCTGTGCCCGGCAAAGAGGATGAAATGCTACTGGCATCATTACGTATCCGACGAGCTGCAATATATTTAGCGAGGCTACCAGGAATGACTACACATTTAGAAAATATATATCACTTTGTCCAGTCAGGGCGAGGTCCTGAAAGTATTAGCAGAGTCATGGAGTACCAGAAAGCGGAGGTGCAGGGGCAACTGTTACGTTTCCTCATAAACTGTGTGATCAGAAATCAAGACCGGCCTGGGGTAAATCCGGAAGAAATGCAAATACTCACCACATGGGGTCGGAATATATCAGAGGGGAAACATGATAGACTGTTAAGTGTAGTAGCTATGTGCCGAAAGATCCGCAAAGAAATTGAACGAATACACGAAGAAATATTAGAGGTAGACGAGTCTGAACAAAACAGAAGGGAAGGGGAAGAATCAGGAATGCCAACAGGACACGTGGACACGATGGCTTATGTAGGTAGAGGAAGATTTTCTAATAATACTAGATGCTCAAATGATTCAATACGTCCGGCACGTCCAGAAAGTAGCAGAAATTACCAAACCCCTATAATCAATATAAGATCTCCCGAACACTTATTCCAAGCCGCTGACAACTTACTTCGAGAACGAAGGGGACATCATATACTTGATTCATTGGACGAACAAGAATTAGCTAGATCAGCAGTACTATGGGCTGACAGTCCCGGAAAATATAGTGATGATGCACTAGCACACACGTTTTTGAACCTTACCCCAGCCGAACAGCGTTTAGCTGGTATATACATGATTCAACATCTCCTTATATTATATAAAAGCCAACACTCCGATCCTGGTCCTCTACCTGATATATTGACTGAATTACTCACGAATAAATGGAGAGGTTCAGGTACTGATTTAATTAGAGAAATACTAGAATACAGAAACCAGTATATTCTTTTTGTATGCCCAGAACATGTCTCACTGCCCATCAAGGAAAGAACGACGTATTATATGGATAGACAGAATCCCTTACGCGAAGTGCACCCAATAAAAGGTGATGACAATGAGTTTAAACGTGTATTTGTATACACACCCATATCTAAAATGGAACTATTAGAAATGAAGAAAGTGGTACCCAGTCATGACAAAGACCCAGCGGGTTTCCACCGTGAAATTAAAGACATGTTGCTCATGGGAGAGTATACCTATCCCGACATTATGAAAATATTAAAGGTATTAATGCCTGCGGGCATTTACGAAAAACTCAAAGAAAAAGATTGGGAGGTGGGAGACCAAAAGATAGATTGGACAGCATTAGAAACAGAAGAAACAGCCCGAGGTCCAGGTTCAGGGCTTGGGAACAAGACTAAAATGCTACCAGGTTTACTAGTGCAGGTACTGCCACGTTTATTAACTACGAAAAAGGAAGACTGGGGTGCAATCTCAGCCTGTAAACAAAAGCAAGATGAAGACACTAGTGATTTCTATGCCCGATTCGAAAAATGTTTCGGTATAAATAGTGGCATAAAAGCAAGTAGCGAATCATATCCACATCTGTTTGTGACAAAATTAGTTGAAAATTCCCTGCCCCAAGTTAAAAATAGAATATTGAAATTCGAGAGTACCTGGCAAGGTAACACTCCGTCACAAATGTTACAAATGTTACAGTATCATCACAATAGAATTAGAGAGGAACAAGAACATGAACAAAGACGCATGAAAGACACGAAAATGAAAATGCTAGTTGCCCAGTCAGTTCCAGCTGACGGTCATAAAAAGGGTATGACACAGTCCAGTGATTCAGCAGGTCCTGTGAAAGGGACATGCAACTATTGTAAGCAGCCAGGTCATTATATACACGATTGTCCAGTCTTAAAACATAATATCGCCATAGGTATAACAAAGGAAAGACCAAGGCCACCTAGACAGGATCAGAACCAACAACAGTCCATGCCAGCTCCACAACAGTCCATGCCAGCTCCACAACAGTCCATGCCAGCTCCACCACCGCAGCCTATTGCTGCCACACAAGCAACGACACGACAGATGTACCAGTATGCACAATATGACTATCCTGATTATCAACGATACGCATGAAACAGCCTAGAGAGGGAAGTTGGCTTACCCCTTATCGAGGTCCCTGTAGATCAAGAAGGACCTTATGTACACAGTGAACTATTAGGCCAAGATAGAAAAATTTTACTTGATACAGGGGCAAGCAGAACAACAATACGACGTAGTGAAGTTCCAGGGGCACCCCTCTCAGGCTCACAGAATATTTCCCTTGGCTTTTCAGGAAAACCTATCATTAATGAAGTATCACAACCTCTTCCACTTACGATTGGTCCCTTGACACGAACCACAGATTTATTGCTTACTAAATCATGTCCAGAAAACCTGTTAGGTATAAAAACATTGAAAGCTCTAGGAGCTATAATATGTTGTTCTCCGGAAGGAGTAAGATTGTTTTTACGTGATTTCAAAGGGCACTATGTGTCTCGAGACATGGATCACCGACTGCAGAATTTACCTACACACTTATGGGCACAAGGCCCCACTGATGTTGGTTGCATGAACATTACACCATATCGAGTCACACTAAAGACAGGAGTGGTACTACCACGAATGCGACAATACAAGTTACCTCCAGATGCTGTAGTGGCTTTACTGCGAATCATTGACGAGCTTATTGCCCAAGGAGTGGTTGTGGAAACCGACTCCAATGTATGTAATTCCCCGATAATTCCGATTCTTAAACGAACTGATCCAAAAGCCCCGCCAGTATACCGATTGGTTATTGATCTGCGCGAATTAAATAAATGCATTGTACCACAATACCCCGTGGTCCCAGACATCTCGTCATTACTGACAGCCATTGACTCCAAAGCCACGTTCTTTACTGTAATTGATCTCAAGAATGCCTTTTTCAGCGTCCCAATAGATCCGGAAAGCCAATACTTGTTCGGATTCAGTTTGAATGGACGAAGTTTTAAATTCACACGCGCACCTCAAGGATTCACAGAAAGCCCCAGCATCTATAGCCAAGCACTGAAACGAGAACTTGACAGTATCCACATGCCAGTTAACACTGCCCTGCTTCAATATGTCGATGATCTGCTGATCACCGCCCGAAGCGAACCTGAATGTGAAAAAGCATCACTGATGGTTTTACAGTTTCTGGCCGAAAAGGGGCACAAGGTGTCCCCTTCTAAGCTGCAATTCTGTGTCCAGCAAGTTGTTTACCTTGGGCACTCGCTGTCCAAGGAGGGAAGACAGCTTACACCTGACCGCATTCAGTTAATTGTTAACATGCCAATACCCAAGACACAAAAGGAGGTGCGGGCTTTCATAGGCCTCACTTCATACTGTAGGCAGTGGATCCCTCAATATGCATTTCTAGCAAAACCACTCATTCAGTTGACAACACAGGAGGCGGCCACATCGACTGTCCTCCCTTGGACTCAGGAACATACACAAGCTTTTGAAAGCTTAAAGAAAGCTTTATGTCAAGCACCTGTTTTAGCAACACCATGTTACAATAAACATTTTACACTCTTTGTTACAGAACGCGAAGGTACTGCCTTGTCAGTACTCACTCAGGAACAAGCAGGATCACACAAACCATGTGCCTATTTCTCTAGTACATTAGATCCCGTAGCTCAGGCTCTGCCTGCGTGCCTGAAATCAGTGGCAGCGACAGCTTTAGCAATCAGACAAAGCGATGCCATAGTGTTAGGACATTCATTGATCGTACAGGTACCACATGCAGTAGAGGTTCTTGTGAACCGAACGCAAACACAACACTTGACTATAGCAAGACTTACCGGTTATGAATTGACATTGTTTCAGCCACACATAGAAATCAGACGTTGTAGTACATTGAATCCTGCCACACTTTTGCCAGTAAACGGAACAGACCCACTAGCACATGATTGTATTGAAGTTATTACTATCACGACGAAACCCAGACAAGACTTGACAGATGTCCCATTGTTAGATCCAGACCTGACATTGTATGTAGATGGTTCATGTATGAGAACAAGTACAGGAGAGTTAGTGGCCGCGTATGCAGTCACAACAGACACTGAAGTCATCGAAACAAATTGCATAAATACCTTGTCAGCCCAAGCAGCAGAGCTCATCGCTCTGACACAAGCCTGTATTCAAGCCAAAAATAAGAAAGTAAACATATACACTGATTCACGTTATGCATTCGGAGTTGTACATGACTTCGGCGTGCTGTGGCGAGAGAGAGGTTATTTAACTTCTCACGGTTCCCACATTCAGCACGGATCACTCATTCATGCCCTATTAGACGCAATTCATCTACCCACTGCAATATCGATTATGAAATGTAAAGCTCATACGAAAGTTACTGATATCATTTCTCAAGGCAACGATCTAGCTGACAGAACAGCTAAACAGACTGCTCAAACTCACACAACTGACATGACAAAGACAATAGTTCAGACACCAACACATTCCATGACGGTTAAGGATCCCGCTCTTGACGTAATTGACATACAGACACATGCTACACCAGATGAAATAAAGAAATGGACTGAATTAGGAGGGATCCAAACGGATCAAGGATGGATGACGAAGGAAAAATCTGTATGGTTTCTTCCTGACTCCATGGTTCAAGTTATCATTAACACAATACATAGTCCAGCGCACCTAGGAGAGAAAGCTATGCTAGACAGCATTCAACACATTTGGTTCAACAAACATTTACGAGCCGCAGCTAAACAAAAAGTCCGTACCTGTATGATCTGTTGTCAGTTTAACCCAGGTAAAAGCATTCCCGTAGAACAGGGTGGATTTCAGCCTCCTGATCACCCTTTTGAAGTCCTCCAGATGGATTATATCCAGATGGAACGATGTCGAGGATTCAAATATGTTCTCGTAGTTGTCTGTGCTCTTTCTCGTTGGACAGAAGCCTACCCGGTTTCAGATTACACTGCCCCGACTACTGCCAAACAGTTAGTTCGAGAATTCTTCCCACGGTATGGTTTACCACGTGTTGTCTACTCAGATAACGGCCAGCCGTTCTCATCCGAACTGATGAAACACGTTTCACTTTTGTTAGGCTATCAATGGAAATTCCACTGTGTCCGACACCCCGAGGCAGCAGGTCTCGTGGAACGCCATAATCAAACTCTGAAAATTAGATTGTCAAAAATATGTAGAGAGAAAGGTGTCGATTGGGTAGTAGCCTTACCAGTTGCACTCTTTTACATGAGAATGGTAGCACACTCTCGAACAGGGCTATCTCCGTATGAGGTGATCTTCGGTAGACCACCAAATATGTGGGGGACGCCTATACCTCGTAAAATAACTGATGTTGACTGTAAAATGCTGACAGACTACCTGGCTTCCTTGATGTCTGCACTACAATCTTGTCGTTCACAGGTAGCTGCAGCCTTTCCTGATAACACCGAGGTAAAACCCCATGACGTAGTTCCCGGGGACCTGGTGCTGGTACGAAATTTTGACCGGAAGACTCAGCTAGATCCCAGGTGGAAATCGCCTCAACTCGTACTGCTCACCACAAGGACAGCCGTGAAGATCGAAGGTCGGAAAGGATGGTTACATTCGAGTCATATCAAGAAATTTCATGGACTACCATCTGAGGTGAACGTTACACCTTGCGTCTCTTCACCGATTGATTCAAAGCTCCCCTTTTTTGAACCGTCGGATAAAGAACTGTATAAACTGAAATTAAGGTCTAGCAAGTCAGACAATTTGATTGTTTAAGTCCTCTCCAAGGTGAATCGGTTGAATTTGTCTCTGACATGTATCCCCTAGACCTGAATAGAGAAAGAAATCGAAAGATGCAGTTGAAAAAGCATGCGTACTGTAAATCACTGCGTAGTCATTGCACAGTGACATTATTAATTTTGTTTTTCTTAAGTCTTCTGATCATCGCTGCAAGTATACTGTTGCACATATATTATCCTATTTCTAAACGTGCTTACAATGTTACTGCTGAACATTCCTTTAGTGAATTACCCCCGCATGAGTTGTCCTATAGATTTGCGCTGCGCAATAACACTTTCATTAGTATGTTACATCATTCCCAACAGACCAGCAATGCTACCAATTGTTGGATATGTGGCCGACTCCCTCCCTATCAGAACTATAAAGGAATTCTGCCTCTCTTTCCATATCCGTTCACACACAATGGCTCCTGTGGAGCATGGTTTAGTTTAATTAATTCCTTAGATTCAAACTCGGTAGTTTATCAAGACAATTGGGTATGGGGAAACCTGAACCTAGTTTTACTCAAAGTCTGCTACCCTAACAAGGAGGGACTTCCCAAAAGAACAGGAACCGATCTAGAAAATGAAGTATATGGATTAGGTAATTTTACGCTTAATCTCATGATCCTGAATGTTGAATCCGAAGCTGCGCCAGTTTTGCCCGCTATGTCAGTATTCCCAGTTAAAGGTGAATTGTGCGTAAGAAAGAATGGTTCCATACATATGGGCCATAGTAAATGCTCCACTGTAATAGAATTCAGTGATCAAGGCAAGTCTACATTTAAAGCTTCCCGCCATTCCTATTTTGTATGTGGTCAGACCGCATACATACGTTTGCCTTTAGATTGGGATGGTACCTGTTACATCGCATTCCTTTTGCCACCTGTTTTCCTAGCCCCTCCTGATTATCACAGAAATACTCATTTAGTACACAATAGAGAACGGAGAGATCTCCCAATTGTCGATTACACTGAGACGGCATGGGAAAAATATACAGATTTTAATAAAGGTCTCTTTCCCTATATAGGTACAGTTACCAATAGTAAGCTGATACGTAGATTAACTAGGACCCTTGAAGCCGTAGTAAATGAAACTATTTCCGCCTTAGGCAACTTAACAGAGGAGCAGTCTGCGATGCGGATTGTTGTTCTTCAAAATCGTCTTGTTCTTGACGTCATCCTGGCCGATAGGGGCGGAGCTTGTAGGGTCATCGGATCAAGTTGCTGCGTATTCATCCCAGAAAATTCGCCATCTGTATATAAAGCTATAACCCGCCTTCATAAAATTGTAAGCCAGATACACCAGAATCCAGGCACCTGGACTTGGTCCGGTTGGTTTTGGAGTGTATTGTCAGCCTGGGGATGGAGGATCCTATCCTTCCTAGGTATTGGCTTTCTCATACTATTCAGTTGCTGCTTATGCCTGCAATGTGGACCAGCGATTTGTGGTCTGTGTGCCACATCGTGTATTCCACATCAAAGTTTTCGCTCAAGATCTCGAATAAAGAAGGAAGAACAAATGATGCTATATGAACAGATCGATGGATTAATGAAGATTGATATCTCCTAAGGGTCAGTAGGGGACAAGGAGGGAATGAGGAAATATGGATTTTTGTGATCAGTTATGTCCCCTATCTTAGACCCCAACGGCTCCATGTATATGTTACAAGTACGTTTATGTTCCCTCCAGTTCCAGTTATGAAGACGCAAACACCTGTGCGTCCACCGTCAACATGTCCTCTTTCAGATCCGCCATGAATGGGCCGGATATTCGATTCCTAAGTATGAAAGGCCACCGACTTTATATGGTTCATCTACTCCATTTTGCAGTTCAGGCGAGTAGGCCCTGAATGCTGCCATCGAGCCTTTCCCTGCTTTCTACCTCTGACAGCTCCAGTCTGAGCTCGCATCTGTATCCATGAACTTTGTCCTACTCCCTGCGCAGCTAACGGTGCCTGACTCGGCCTGTCTGCCTGCCAAAAACTGTATTTCACCTTCAAGATTATCTGCTCCGCTCCTCATCCAATGCATTCCTGTCTAGTAGTTTAAGTAAACATCCTTCCAGCTACCGAGCAACGGGCCCGGCTTCTCTGTCTTCATGCAAATAATTCATGGCCCTGTTACTATGGAAGATTTCTGCCCCTCGCATCTCATGTAGACACTTAGACGCTTGTACACGCACTCACAGTTAGTATAGAATAGATTTTGTTCGAGAGACCTTTCCTTTTGGATAACATAGTTCTTTAAACATAGGATGTTAGATATGATTTGGGATTAGGTTGACTTGACCCCCCAGACTTTTGTCTCCACATGTAGAGCTAAATGTCAAGTCCCCTTCACCCCCTAGTTTCACGTCAATCACACGTCATGCGGCTGCGCGCGCATCTCTGCCAAGTATTTTTGCTGACATTGCAAGATTCTTTCATGGATCCACCCATTTGTGATATCATGTATAAATGACGTTTTCTAGTTACGCCTAGTTACGCCTATTTCTAGTTACGCATGCATATCTTTATCTATTTTATCAGCTGTTACGCCTCCTGCATCTGTTTCACTGTAATGCCTTTTCTATAACAAGCATTTGCAATGCAATAGGTCTCGCATTTACGCGAGTTTAAGCTATTGGCATTGTAAATGACAATGCCTTTTATTTGTTTTAGAAACGAAAACGAAAACAAAAATAAAAGGCATTGTTATTTGCAATGTCAATAGCGGATACTCGCGTAATGCGAGACCTATTGCATTGCAAATGCTTGTTTTTCCCATTGCAGGTACCGGGGTGTATCGTTACGCATTGTATTATTTCTCCTTTGCCCAGCACAGGATTAAATTGTTACACAGTGCACTATTGTTTGTCTATTGCAACGTGTGTGATTCTATCATTGTAACCAGCCTAGCATGTTGAAAGCGGTGGTTGAGATTTGAACCTACCAGTCAGCCAGAAGAAATATTACCCTTTATTCTATTTTGGCTTATGTATCATGTGGTCTGAACGTATATATTTTTGTATAAAGTTTATACTTGTTTTTATCAAACTTGTGTGGAGTTCATTTGTGGTGTCACCAGGGGGCTGCTGTGGGCGTGGTTGCACATACTGAACACTATTGCCTTGGAGATAGGCCTGGCTGCTCTTGCCAAGCTACTAAGGGGGTGAGCAGGGCTATCTCAAACGGTGTCCTTACTTGGCCTAACGTTGAGTGGGGAGCCCCGGATCGCGCACTTAGTGACAGTAGTGCGGGACTGGGACTACGGCTTCCAACACACAGTGAATGGTGCATCTTCATAGGATGAAGAAAAGTGGAATCGCAACCTGTGGTAAGTTAATGTGGTAGAATGTGGGCTCTGTAATGGTCCTACATTTTTATCTCTTACATCATTGTATTTTTACCTGGTTTTCTCCCTTGGCTAAGATTGTTGATGTTTGTATTACATTCCATATTCTAAACGTTGTGTTGGGCAGTTGTAATCCTGCTGCAGAGGTGTTTGGATGCTCCAATAAATGAACACAACTTTTATCATAAATTTGTGTGCACAGCTTCTTTTGATCCATGACACTACCTCGACATAGGGATGGGCATTATAAGGAAAGGTGCCAAACCAATTGCTCCCATGCTCAATTTACAGGATAGGCAAGCCTGCTTTCCCAACGGCAGCATGTTCACGGTTTTATGAGTGAGCACCTCGGAAGATGATGGCAGACCAATTACCCAATTTAGGGTTACAAATTCACCAAAATTTCAATGATACATCCTATTTGACAGGCCTCTGTGTAAACTATCGTAGTTCCTGTCAAGGAACTGCGCGGAAGTGTCTCTGTGCGGGTCTGTGGCTGACCACCCTCACCACATAAGGCAGACTGCTAATGTGGGTCTGTGAAATACATATTAGTTCTGGAAACCTAAGATGGTGGTGGAGTGGCACAGCAACAGGAAGTGGACGGAGTGAAGAGGGTGCAGAGCAGTGATCGCTCCTCCGCTATGGCAGAGGAGTGTCGCCCCACTGCTTTTAAGCAGTGCATAGTTGAAACATAAAATGATAATAACTTTACATCATTATCATTTTATGCTTTGTGCTGCTTTGCAGGCGGGTGAGTGGGCGGGGCTGCCCTGCTCTCGGAGCAGGGTGGGGTTGGAGTGGTTTGCCTACTCCTAAGTACGCAATGACTGTTTGGTCGGCTCTCTCGGGCCGCCAAACAAGTCATGCGCACTTTCCCCGTTCTCCACGCATGCTGCATTACAGACTGTGTGGAGAACATGCCCACCCTTTGAGCCCCTGGCTGAGCTCCATGTCACAAGCGCTCAAACCACTCACAATTCTGCATTGCAGCGTTGTGATTGGCTTAGGGAAAGCAGCCTGGCTGCCTGAGTCCTGTTCCTGGAGTCGGAGGGAGTAGAGCAGGAGCAGAGATGCAGGACACGGGACCCGGTGGCAAGGAAAGTTTATTTTTTTTATTCACCCCCATGTGACACCCCCACTGCACCCCCCCCGTGACCTCTACTGCGACACCCACCCCGTGACACCCCACAACCCCCCTCGCCGGCCGCCACTGGTGCAGAGGGGAGGAGTCATGGGAAAGAGTTGGAAGTGGTCAGGGCTAGGAGGCAGGAGAGAAACCTGAGTTTGGAGACAGGGTGTAACATGATGGGGAGGGAAGTGCCGACACAGATGTTTCATTGGCGGCGGCTCCCGCCATAAAGTAGGGTGAGACGTTGGTGGTGTTTCTTCCACCACACCATCATTTTGTTGGTGTATCCGTCAAACTCTAAATCAGCTCCCAAGTGTAGCCCTATCATGAATTGATGGAAAAAACACGATAATTTGTTGAACCAAATATGTTCATCCTTGAGGATTAAAAGTATAACTTGGGCTTTTAATGGTTTCATTACTTGGCAGGGCAGCCACTTGTCACCTCCACAATTTCATGTTCAAGTGAGGGGTCGTTTTATCCTTTCGTGTTTTCACTTTTTCTTTCATTTCAGTTAAGTTTTATGCAAAATGAGGCTTAGGAGATGAAAGCAAATTTGCTGCTCCTTCTGACACTTGAAAGCTCACAGCATGTGCTCATGGCAAACGAAGAAATAAACTAGCGATGAAAACAGAGCACTGGAATGCGTGTTTGTTCGAGTGTGATTGCCAGTGGTATGACCCTCGCAGGCTTTGAAGTAGATACTGGGTACTTTGTCATGAATTGCAGATAACTAGCAGACTCGGTAACGTCGTCCATGTTACTGTGGAGAGAAACTGTTTGCACTGGGAGTGCGCGCGCAGTAAAACTCCTTCTTTTCCCATGAAACTCACAGCGGCAACATTTCAGCAAAAGGGCAGTTAATGTTACATCAAATGCCCTTTGATCTTCATGACCCCACACGAGTGGCATCACACAACTTTTTTTCGGAGGTGAATATTGTACAATGCTCCTTGAAACGTCGATGACATTACATGTTAATAGCAGCGAGTGAGTGATCCGGAGCTGTCAAACACGGTGACTAAAATAGATAAATGTTAGAGCACTTACAACATGCCTGGACTAGGTCACACAATTATTTTCTTTTTTAAACACGAGGAGATGGGAGTGATCTGACCAGAATCACAGGATGTTGAGCCTAAGCCCAGATTCAAAACCGGTGGCCAGAAGTACGACCGTTTTTGCAACCGCAACAAGCTTTCGCCACGCGGCCACGAAAGTGAAAGTGATCGCGATTGCGATCGCGTGCTGCCGAGGAAAGACACATGGCGCTGCGCCCGTGCACGTTCACGTGCACTGAAGCTTTAGGCCACGGCAGCACTTTGAAAATTCCAACTATAAAATGTCTCTCCGAGCCAGCGCAAGCGCTGGGGCTCAGCGAGACCTAAAAATGATTACCTGTCAATAATGTATTGCTCTTCACTTCCTGAACCTCCGTGGTGATGGAATATGATGCCTACAATTCGAATTGTATAAGGAATAAAGCCCTTTCCGAACCTCTAATACCACGGATTCTGCCTCTTATTTTACTGAGTTATTCTTAATAGTTTTCCGCATCAAAAATAGTACAGGTAATTAAATTATTTACCACAGTCTAATTGGGTAGTGTTGGCTGTCCTGTCCAAATCGCTCGTGGCACATCTATGGTACGGGACTGTTGTGGTCTAGTGTGTACTAAAATATCATCTAGGTTCACACTCCGTTTAAAATCAAATAGAGGCTTCTTGCAGACCTTTTGACCTTTATTCAGAATGTGCCAGTTCAAATTGGCAACTTTCCTAATAGTGTCACTCAAGTGGCTGAAAGTTCTCACACATACCAATTGATCAGACGGGGGTTTCGGATATGATTCTAACAGAGCATCACGGTTATTGATTTGGGCCCTTTTGTTAGCTCGTAGTATGAGAGAGATAGGGTATTGTCGTGCCTGGAGATTGTTAGTCAAATTTTCAGCATGTTGTCGATATTTGATAAGCTCAGCACAATTTCTCCTTAGCCGCAAAAACTGTCCTACTGGGAGATTATCACGCAAAGCGCGGGAATGGAAGTTCTTGTAGTTCAACAGTGAGTTGCGGGCCATAGGCTTCTGATAGAGTTCTGTAAAAATGTGGCCATCTCTCGGATACAAGAGTAAGTCCAAAAATAGTAGAGACTCTTTGCTTGATTCATACGTGAAATTAAGGTTCGCATTCAATGAATTCAACCAGATTGAAAAGTGATACAATAAATCCTGATCACCCAGCCAGACTACCAGAATATCATCGATGTACCTCTTACACAAAACCAAGCTTCTGTGGAAGGGGTTCTGCGTATGATATATAAATGTTTCCTCAAACCAATGTATATAGAGATTGGCCATCGAGGGGGCACAGGTGCTGCCCATCGAAGTGCCAGTCACCTGCCAATAGAGTTGATCCTCAAATGAAAAGAAGTTTTCTCTCATGGCAAGATTGGCACATTCCATTACAAAGGATGTCGGCGTCTCATCAGATCGAGGATGCATAGTAAGCAATTGTTCAATTGTCGTAAGGGTATCCTCCTGAGGTATATTAGTGTATAGAGCCTTAACATCAAAAGAGGCCAACAGATGTTTGTCAGGGTCGAATTGTATGGTCGTGAGGAAAGTCAGCACATGTTTTGTGTCTTGTAAATATGATGGCATCCGTGCCACCAAAGGCCTGAGGAACCAGTCCACGAATTGGGGCAAGGGTTCTAAGATAGAACCAATGTCCGATACGATTGGTCTAGCTGGAGGAGGTCTTTGGACCTCGTATATCTTGTGAAGGATATAAAATGCAGCAATCCTGGGCTGTTTGGTTGTCAACAAATCTGCTTCACCTTTAGTAATCCATCCGGATTTAGCTGCTCTGGTAACTAATGTCATGATAGTCTTTTGCAACCTCGATGTAGGGTCAGGGGTGATAGGTTTGTAGTATCTAGTGTCTTGTATCTGCCGTAAGCATTCATCACGATACATTGTAATATCCATCACTACAGTGGTGCCACCCTTATCTGTCGGTTTTATAACAATATTAGGATCAGATCCTAATGCACGTACCGACTGTAGTTCCTCCTTGGAAAGATTGAAAAAAAGAGCGTTTGGCTAGTGAACGGGCCAAGGCACACATTCATTTTAAAAACAGCTTAGCTGTGTTTCAGTCTCGACTTAGCAGTGGGGAGATGCAAAATTATTCTTTACAAGGAAGCCGACCAGCCCACATCACCCAGTGACCCCAAAGAGGCTTGCAGTTATTATTATTATTTTATTTACAAAGCCCTTGTACACTTCCTAGTGCATCATGGTGCTGAAAAACGTCTTGCAGGATTGCCCAAGGAAGAGGTGGGTAGGAGGACAAAAAGTCTAACAGGAAAAGAGGGTCTGAGTGTTCTTCTGAAGGGTAAGTGGTCCATCTCTTGATGGAGTGTGAAAGGCAGGAAGTTCCACATTTTGGGCGCAAGATAGTAAAGTGAGCACCCACACCCACAAGACAACAATTCTACTCTCTGAAACTGAATGCAGTTGCACATGTGTCCTGTTACAGTAGAATCATCTGTGTTTGGCCTAGCTCCGAGCCCACACAGAAAAATAAAATGATAATAACGTCTTACTCCATCAACCAGAGCTCATCAGCTGATTAACTCAAGGGAGCCTTTTCAAACAGGAGGAGGCTGGGTGCACACTGCCTCACATCCCAGCACTCAGTTTGCCCCGACGCATCATATTAAATGCAGTGAATGATAACACTTACTTTAGTGTGGTACAGAGACCTGAGAAGACTTTGGGCAGCATTTCCAGCTCCCACAAAAGAATGTGTTGCTCTCTACTGAAGAAGAACAACTATCCTGAAATACGTGTCTAGAGATACACAGCACTGGCTGCACCAACAAGGCTGAAAAACTGAAGCCTGACACTGAAGTAAGTGTTATCATGCACTGCATTTAATATGATGCATCGGGGCAAACTGAGTGCTGGGATGTGAGGCAGTGTACGACCACCCTCCACCTGATTATGTTGATATGTTGGTCTAGATCCACATTTACACAGTATCAATAAGAAGATTGGATCTATGGTCAATAAAATTATCAGCTAAAATTTGAAATCGTATAACACAATGAACTTAGGAGGGGAAGAAAAAATGCACAAACATGGTTGGAAGCAGAGATGAGGGAAACTGGCAGTCTGTAGACCCGCAGACATTGTGATAGTGAGCGTTACATGAATGGTCACATAGAGCATTTCCCTGCTGTGGACTGGAGTAATCCTGTATCCTTTATGTAAAGCAAAGCTTTCAAAATAATTCTTAGGACATCACTCCCCTTCATAAGGTGTTTGAACCTGAGGTTTGTGTAGAAGGCATGGACAGCAAGAACACGATCCGTGTAGAATGCTGAGCCAGGTCTCCTTGATATCTCTTTTTCTAGGACACAATCATGCAACTTGATATTTGTTTAACAAGAGACCTAGGGGTATATTTAGGAGAAGTCGGCACTGCTGTTGGGCTACTTTTATTGATGCAAAGGGGCCGCAAACCTTTCAACTTTATCTATGAGGAAACGGAAAGCCACTTTTCATGGCTTTGTATGGCCTCATAGATATGGAGTAGGGCAAGGCAACGCAAATTGCTGTGTTGCCATACTCTGCTTGAGTGAGGCGTTCCATGGGCGTTGTGGTGGGTGCTCCCATGAAACACCCATGGATCTTGATGCATCACCAGATTTACAAGGCCATGTAAACGTGCGGATGCGTCAGAACCTCATGCCTCCCAGGGGAGGCGAAATGAGTAGAAATATCTTTATTTTCCTAATTTTTTCCCTTTTCTGTGTGTGATGCATTTTGCAACACACATAAAAAAGTGTAAAACGCTTCCCATTTTGTGCAGAAAGGTGGCCCTTCCTACACAAAAACAATCCTACATGCAATGCAGACACCCTTCCTCCATGGTGCAGGGTTCCTGAGTTGGTGCTAGGCATCCAAAATAGCGGCTGCACAGTGGGAATGGATAGGAATGTGCTGTGTTGCATAAATGTTGCATTTCTGCCCATGTCCTTTGACGCAGGAAAGCACAGTAAGGTGACTTGCTGTCTTGCCGGCGTCAAAAGCCTATAAATCTGGGCCTTAGTGTTAATCACATTACATTTAGGCTGGATGGCAAGCTAATTCATAGGAGAAAGGATGGGAGGAGGGGGGCACCTCAAAAGTGGAACATGAGGAAATTAAGCAGAATGTGCGAGATTAACAAGCCAATGTCATACAAAAAGGAGCGTCCAGAGGTAGGGTGAAGGAGATGGGTGTAGATCTAAGGGAGATATGGAAGTGGCAATTATATATAACTTTATATTGAGAACCTACCTTAAAATAGGCAGGTAACTGTGCCCTGGTCCAGGCCAGTTCATGGATGGGCACAGACAGGCTTTCCTTTGGTGCTCCATCGGTGTGCCAGCTGTGGTGCTATTGCTTTTATATAGCACAGAACTGGCCCACACATTCTGAAATCCTACAGGTAGCCAGACTGCCCAGTGGTCCAAAATGTGTGCCTCAGAAGGCCTTTCCCCTTCAATATGGTGCCCGCTGAGCATCTGTAAATAAAGCAGCAAAGGGTGAAAGAGAGGACCAAGTGGGGGAATCTGACAGTGAAACACCCAAATAATCAAATTCATGGACTCTCTCTAGAGAAGAGTTTCTTAATTGAACCCGTAAATGACCCAGGTGAATTAAACACTATACATTTATATTTTGGGTATGTCACAATATAACATACTGCCTTTTAATATCAAAGAAAAATTGGTCTTAAGACAGCATGTTTTATTATCTCTGCGAAAGCTTCTCTGAAAATACTAATTAACTCCTAAAAGGTAACGGTGAATTATGTGATAGTCTCAAAATATGTAACTAAGCTATAGCACATCAGAGTGGCTGTGCCATTCCTACAGAAGAATGAACTAGGATGGTGAGGAACATGGAGCTTTTGATCATCCAGGAAAACTTCTTGCTTAATGGACGAACTGCAACTTTGGGCCGGAGACAATTCGATTATTCCCATAAACCAGACAGGCTTCTCCAAATCTGTTGGAACTGTAACAAACATAACAACCATGGCTCTGCCTAATGATAAGGCTAAGACCACAAAAATGCTGTTATACTTGTGCTTTATCGATTACTGGGCTGCTTTTGATCACGTAAATCGCAACAGACTTTGGCTAAAACTGGCCAGCTGGGTTCATACCCCAGGCGTTACTAAATCTGCTAATCAATCTGCATACTCAGACCTGGGTTCAAGTAAAGTTGATGGACGGGTCAACTCTATCAAGAAAGATACCAACAACGAAAGGCCACAAGCAAGGCTTTGTGCTGGCCCCGACCCTATTTAATCTGTTTCTTGCAGACCTTATTCCACTACTAAGTGCCAGCAATTCACATTCTCCAAGGGTCGGGAACCTAGTACTACCACGTCTACTTTATGCAGACGACCTAGTTTTGATTAGCCAAACGAAGGTGGGTTTACAGCATCTTCCTAACACTACATTTGATTACTCCAAGGCAAATAATCTAAATATCAACTTGGAGAAAACCCAAACCATGACAATCAAAAAGAATTCAAAGAAAACACCTGTCTAGTTTTGGGGTAAGACCCGCAATAGAGTATAAATACTTAGGAGTGATTATCGGCAAAGGTGGGCATTTCGCAGTCCAAAGGGACACAATCAAAAGGAAAGGGAATAGCCTTGGCAGCCCAGATGAGAAATCTTAACTCTAAACTGAACGGCCCCTCACTTGCCCCACTAGTTGAAGTAATACGGGCACAACTCCTACCAACATTAACTTACGGGAGTGAGGCACAGAGGGGAAGGGAATCCAAGCTGCTGGTTGATATAGTATAGATAATCTTTGGTCTCCCAACAAGAGTCTCTCCAGCACAGATTAGGCTCAAGCCTGGTGTTCAGAAACAGACCCTTGCAAGACAAGGTGAGACAGTCATCTTTTGGGACAAAGTACCAAAATCAAAACCAGGAACCCTAAATTGGTACTTGTGGTTAGAACTACAACAGAAAAAATCATCACCAGCGGCAAAATACTTACTGGCAAGTCTGACCACTCTGGGTCTCATCGAGCTTTGGGAAACCCCTATTAGTCACTGCCTTCTTAAAAAAATAACAAAGAAAATAGTAAAGTGTCAATCCTGGATTGAGGACAAAGCAGCCCTATCCAGAAGGTCCCACGGCTGGATGACCTTCAGAAACTACTCCTCCCCCGCCACTCAAAAATACCTAGCCCTGGGGTTTGTTAAATCCACTGAAATCAAATTCCTAAAGTACCGACTTGGCCTGCTACCATGCACAAAGCACTTTCCGCACTGGCTGAAAAACCAATTCAATTCCACCTGCCGCTTGTGCGATACAGCGCAAGAAGACATGCTGCACCTTCACTGTATGTGTACAGAACTGACACAGGAACGGAAACAGCTTTTAAAGCCACTTTTTAATCAGAGAGGTATCCGCACACGGAGGCAAGCGGTGCTAGTGTGCTTTGCACCTGAGGACACGCAGCTGAACTGCCACCTGGTAAACGTTTTGAGACAAGTGGAGAAGAGAATGCCACAATATCGACAGTCTGATCTCCGGCCACCAACTTCAGATAGAACAATATTATAGCCAAAAGGAAAAAAGTTGGACGCTGCTAAAGAAATGTTAATTTCATCAACATATTGCACAGACCAACTGGCTTGCACTGATTTTAACTGATGTTTAGTAAATTGTTTTTACATTCTTTATAAAGGATGTAATTTATAATGGAAATGTTATGATATGTTCTGTAGCAATTGTTTTAAGTAACTGTGCTAATAAATACTTGACTCTGACTCTGTCTCTTGCTTAAAGGCCACCAGTGAATGATATCACAATAGCTCTCAAAGCCCAAGTAGACTTCATCAAAGGAACATTCTAGAACGCCTATTGTTGGTCATTGTTAGGAATGCAGGATTGAGTAAAGAGAAGTGCTTTTCACTAGACCAAATGGTCCTTTAAATAGCTTCCAAGGAAACCCAGCTCAGCATCACTCAGCATTAGCGACTCAGAGCCAGGATTTGTGGGTATTGATAATACAGTTGTATTCTTGTGATACAACTGTTACAAATAGAATGAGTTACAGATCTTCTGCAACGTCATACTTGTCATTAAAAATCCAGATAAGATATGAATATGGAAACCACAAGTACCATAGATTGGATATTCGGACATCTCTTCATATAGACATTTAAGGTGTGTAGAAGAAAGTTGCAGAAAATGGGAACAGATGCACAGGCTGAGGAAGATGCAGAGTTTGGCAAAAGTCTGATGTTGCGCCCCCCCATAACATAAATCATCTGGAAAAGATCACTGAAGCTATTGTGAAAAACGTAACATTTGGTCTGTGAAACAGTTTCTGCAGATGTTTATCCACAGCGATATATATCTAGAGACGATAGTGGGTATGCACAAATGTTTGTCAAAAGATCTCTAGAGTATTGACCTATGAACATCTAGACCTGAATTATTATCTGTGTGAATGCTTTTGTTACTATTTTACTTTGTTGTTCCTTTTGTGTTTAGAATCTGATAAGACAGCAGGGTGTTTTATACCAGTGAGCTAGGTGATATCCCATGTTCCGTACTTTATGAGTTCCTGTATCTGGCCAATACTGTTGTGAATTTCTTTTGCGGTGTCCTTTATCTGACTGCACATAACAGATCGTGTGCATTTGAAACTGTTCTGTATTAAATTTGTCGAAAGCTTCAATATTACACATATGAATTCATAAGCATACACTTCTTCAGAACATGTTGATTTTGGGCTCAATTTTACCAATGGTTCCTAAATAACCTTTAACCAGTAAGAAAACCAGTGTGTATTGTGTATAACTGGGAGCTCTTTCCTCACTTTCTTATTTTCTTTCTTTCCTAGTTTCTTTCTCTCTTTTTCTATCTTTCTTTCTTTCTTGCATTCTTTCCTTTTTTCTTGCTTTCCTTGTTTCCTTCTTCTTTCATTCCTTTTTTCTTTCTTTCTTTCTTTCTTTCTTTCTCTTCTTTCTTTCTTTACATTTTTCTGTCATTCCTTCTTCATTCTTTCTTGCTTTGTTTTTCTTAATTCCTTATTTCCTTATTTCTTATTTCTTGCCTTGGTTCTCTCCATCTTTCCTTCTTTCTTTCTTGCTTTCTTTCTTTTAACTTCTTTCTTGCTTTCATTTCTTATTTCTTGATTTCGTTACTTCTTTCCTTCCTTCTCTTTTTTCTTTCTTTCAATCTGTCTTTCTCCTTTTCTTTCCAGCTTTCATTCCTTCCTGCTTTCTTATTTTCATTCCTTCTTTACTTCTTTCTTGCTTTCTGTCTTCCTATCTTTTTTCTTTCCTTCCTTTTTTCTGTCTCTCTTTCTATCCTCCATTCTTTCTTTCTTGCCATCCTTTCCTTCTTTCTTGCCTACCTTATTTTGTGCCTTCACTCTTTCTTGCCTACTTTTTTACTTCTTACTTTCCACCTTTCCTTCATTCTTTGTTTCCTTCCTTCCTTCTTTTCCTCCTTGCTTTTTCCTTCTTCCAACCTTTCATGCTTTCTTACTCAAAGGCAAGAGGATGGCAGCCAATGGCACAACACTTGTCTTTTTAGGTCAGTGTTAGCCAAGACCTTTTGATTTTACTAAAATTATGTGTATGACTTAGTTATGTATTGGAATTTTCCGTAACACTTCATCCATTTGTCTGTTGTCGTGTCATTCCCATTTTTCTCTAACCCACTGAAGCATGCATCAACTGGCAACATGTCACCCCACTTCTGCCATTGGCTGACTTCACTATGACTATGCGGCCCTTTCACTAAGAGCACAACTACACCCAATATAGTTCCCTTCATTATCGGGGAGTACTATTCTAATGTATGCTTTTTTTAGACCAAAAACATTTTTGTCTTTAAGTTAAAAAAAAATCAGATTGACAAACAGCAGCTTTCCAAACAAAAACGTTTTTCAAAAGCTGCAACAAAATAAAACAAGAATTGCCAAATGGCTGGCGAATGACACCAGACCTATTCCATTTGCCAATGCTTGTTTCACCAGCCCCCTCCAAGCTCATGTCAGATCAGCTTCTCTAATAAAAGGGTGTGCCACTCTATTCAGCGTTCCTTCTTTGTTTAGTCTGGTTGAAGTATCGCAACATTTGCACAAAAGTCCCCTGCTGCTCTTGCTGTAGCGTTTTTGTAAAAGGGATTTGTTTTAAAAGCAAAAATGTGCCACAACCTGTCAGACAAGAAACTTCTGATGTCACTGTGCATACCATACCTATCTTGCAATTTCTGAACCAAAACTTCAATGTTGGTTTGTTTCATATATAAGACTTGGAGGATCAAGCGTATCTATGCAAAAACCAGTCAGCGATTCCTAACAATTTATCGTGCAACTTTCGGTCAGGACTTCTATTTTTCATCGAATTATCGAAATCGGCTTAGAACAAGACATCATTACGTCACCGAATAAAATGGGTGAGTGATTTCCTTTGTTCATTTCAAGTTCATAGCTAAGTTTTAATTGCATTAAAATTCACCAGATTACAATTTAATATCTGACTATGGAATTCTAGCTGCACTTGTTCAGACAACTTAACTTTGATGAAATGGGGTCAATCATATTACATTATCATGTGTGCTGGTGACCTTTTTCAACTCATGCGATTCTTGGAAGAGAGGTCTCAGAGCATGGGTGTTGAATTCTTGTCTGCTGGCAAAGGTCTAGAGACAGACAAGGTTGAATATGAGCAAGCCCTGTAAATGGTCCACTTTGGCCAAAGGTTAACATTTTGGGAACACAGTCCTGCAAGATGGCTCTATGTCTAGAAGAAGACTTATCTAATGTTTTATTTGTTATCAAAATTCCCTGGGAATGGATTGGTTCCTTCAATCCACCTTGTAACAGTATCCAACATCAAAAATTAACTCTAATGGGTTAATCAAGATACTTCAGACGATTTTGTTGCTGGAAGGTATTGCCTTGATTTGTGGGAAATTAAGATATTTGTCACAATTCATTTGTTCCATCTGATTAGTGTTCCTTTATCTTTTAGTATTTCTATTCCAGTATTGTAGAGTAATTGTTGAAGGCTGCTTTGCCTCTAAGTTTCTCTTCTCTTGCTGACTCCAGTTCTCCTTCTGCAGTGAAAGTTGTTTTTTGGAATGTATTAATGCAGCTTATGCGTTAAAGTTGTCATGTTCATTTCTCTTTCTAAATTGAATCTGAAAATTTCGCGAACCTGGGAGGTGCATACGCTTCACTGTACATGTGTCGTATTCTCAGTATTGGTGATGGATAGATGGGGGTGAGCACCTTTAGATGAGAAGCATCAGTAGTTCTCTTTATGAGCACAAAGCAAAAGAGACTAACGTTCAGGTGCATTAGATACAGGATGTTTGTATGTAAGTACATGCATGAGGTTGTTATACATTCAATTCACTACTAAAAAGTCCAAACACTTAAAAATCTGAACTAATTTTGTCCAATTTCAAATCCTCCACTAATCATAAAAATATGCTTTTCATTGTTTCTGAGCAGTGCTGACCTTTGTAGTGAGAAATCCCTTAATGAAACAAAGCACCTTTTGAATTTCAGCGCCAAAGTTGGACAGACTTACATCTCTTAAAGCCTGGTACGGGGTGCTGGTGGTGTATGACAGAATGCAGTTTGCAAATGTCAGTTGGCTATGAGGTGACTTAAGGACCATGAATCATGGCATCCTTCTGCAGAGCCTCATATTGGCTTGTAAATGTTTGTCCAGCAATGACTTGGAGAGCTGAGCTGATCAGGAAAAAAATAGCAGGATAGTCTTCAGCAATAGGCTCTCTACATTGTACGGCATACGAAGGAGTCACATGCCCCTTCCATTCTGTTTCCCACATATATTTATTTATTTGTTCAATGTTTTCTATAGCACGATGATCCAGTGGGTTAACTACCCCAGGTACTCAAACACCATACACTCACCTGGGCACATAAACACACATTCCAGTAGGCTAGTAAATACCGCTGGGGGTCAATTTCATAAATGCCTTTTTTTGAGATTAGTTACCTGTCAAATTTTAACTAATCTTTCACTGATCAACAAGTTCTTTCCTCTGGTCAATGGACCTATTAGTTGGAACTAGTTGATGGTGAAATGACACAGAATTATATTTCCTATTATTTTGAAATAACCACAGACTCGGGAAAAGTTTAAATGGTTTATCTGGTTAAATTCGTGTGAGCCAAAATCAAAAAATACAGTACGAACTCCATTTCTCCAAAGAGGAAAAGTCAATTATTTCAATAATCAGTCACCTATATTAGAACGAAGTTTCACAATGTCAGTACTCAGGAAAGAGAGGCTAGAGAGAGCAGTACAATGACATACTACACAGAAATATGTTTACTTAGAATGGTGTTGAGGCCAACCCCTTGGCCAAGGAGCTGGAAGGGTCCCCTGGTAAAGATCAGGTGACAAAGACTTCAGGACAGGTTTCAGGACAGGATTCAGGACAGGAGAGATGACCTCTTCTAGTTTTGACGCCTGCATCGCACCCCTCTCTGACACTATCTTCCTCCTCGGTTCTTCCTCGATCTTCTTCTAATTATTTGCCTTATTTCCCTCCTCGATTCTCCCGTGATGTTCTCCTAATTAATTGGCTTAAATTCTAAGCTTGCAAATCGATTCTTCTTCAGCATTCGTTCAGCTCTCGGACAACATCCCGGTCTCTCAGCATCTTGGTATCAGTGCGATCACTGTTCTAACTAAACTACCTCAATAATAGCTTTCTAATGAATGTACCACCCATTAATGTTTCAACTTTATGAAACTCCTAATTCTAATTGGACAGGCAAGGGGGGATGATCATCACACCATGCTAAGTTTTAATAATTTTCTTTGGTTCTTTGTTTAATGTTCCCACCCCTTAATTCTTATTCCCAAGCTTTATTTCCCACCCATATTCACATCTTTATCAAACAAAAATATACATATGATATTAATTTCTATTCAACATTCAGGATGTCCAGCAGGTTCCCAGGCCATGTAACAATGATGGCCTTGGACGAGTTTCAAAAACGGCATCATGGCTTCCCGGCTTGTTATTACTGTGCCTGCGTGAAAGTCACATGTGGGATGGACTTCTGTCTCACTCGGAGGCCCAAATATGAACTAATAAAGAGGTCAAAAAGAAACATATTAATTTCAAAATAAAATGATTTCACTGTATACCACCTATCTCTACTCTAATCCCATTTACTTATAAAAGCTCTCCTGACATTAGCACTTAGTAAATAGCATGATTTAGTTTCAGCAAAGCAGATGCTTACCATGTGAACTTTCAAGCGGCCATTTATAGAGCGACAGGGCAGGTGCAGAAATTTCCCTCCAAGCAAAGACTCATACTGCGTAGATGCAGTTGATGCATGCAAAGTACAGTTTCCCGCGTTAGCAGCCATTCTAAATTTCACTCGGGGTACTTGTTAGTAAAACATGTAAGCAAGCTTCATATTTACTAAAATATGTAATGTGGTGCATATCCATTACACAATACTCTATTAATACAGTGTTACGAGTTATATGAGAGGATTGCATCCGAGGAAGTCTCTTTATACGAGTCCTTGCTCCATCAATCCCCTCTCTGATGGCATTTGTGCCATCACAAAATTACCCATCACCAAACCAGATGCCAACTTTAGCACATCTCGATTCCCTTTCCGGTCTTTTTATTTCCTTCTTCATTTTTATCTTATAAATTTTTCATCTTTTTATATAGTCCGCCATTCATTTCTTCTAACTGGATTTCTTCATACTTTCTTTTCTTTCCCTTTTCATTCACTTCATATCTCTTTCTCTTTCTACAACATTTCCACCATGTCATTATTGCTAAGACTAATATTATTATTCCAAGTATAGGTAGAATTATTTGGCCTACAAAACCTTTGCCTATATTAGCAAACCAAGTCCCTATTGAGGTAATACTATTTGTTAATTTCTTCCATAAACTATCAACTTCCAGTGCTTTCAAATCTTCTTCCAGTTTCGAAATATTTTTTAATGTATCCTCCAATTTCTACACTTTTATCTGGAATATAAGTGCAACAATGTTGCGCTTTCAGCATTTTACAGACTCTGCCCTCTTTTGCCAATAGTATATCAAGAGCAAGTCAATTTTGTTAAACCATTGTTCTAATTTCAACCATTTCGGTATTGATCATTAAGAACCCTCCAGCAGTATCAGTCGATAGATGATCAACTACTGTGGATAATTGACAAATCTTTCATCAATTCAGAATGACTCCCACTGAAGGTACCAATGCACTAAATATATTGCCTACTATTTCTGAAAAACGCTCTTTTTCTAAGGGTTAGTTTGTTTGCGTTTTCACTGCTTCCAGTGATTCTTTTTACATGATAGACTTTAGGGAATACTATTCCAAAATAGCAACTCCTGTACCAACGTGCACGTAGCCTAAAATAAGCTTTATTCCCACACACATAATAAACTCCAGGAAATACAGGATCTGTTCCCCCTTTTAGTCTCCATTCTCCAATTATCAAAAAGTTATGTTCAAATTCACTGGAACCAATAAATACATTGTTATAGTCAATCTTAAATCTATGGAGGCAGATCTTCCCTTTCTTTTCAAAATCTAGGGACATCGCAGCATGAGTCTTGCCAGCATTGAGGAATCTGAGGTTTCTTTTCAGAAGCCTTTCTTTGGAAGTCCTGTCTCCTCTCATCCACTAAATTCAAAAATATTTTTTCTTCTTCGTGTAATGAACATGTTAGATTGTTTTTGTGTGCTTCTGCTATATCTATTGTTTTCATAGTTAAGAAATATTCACCCATAAACTGTGCATCTTTAGTACTAAGAACTGGATTCATACTCTTGTGAATAGGAACCTCTGAAAATATCACATCTACATTTGAATAATAATACTGTAATTTTCCTGTTCTATAAAATAAACTAGTTAATATACTACATGAAATATCATATGTTAATGGTAAATGGCGATAGCTGACACCTTCTGCTACTGATGCTGGTAATTTCATACATACATAACAATCACTAATCTCCATGGTGTCTACGTACTGAACTAATTGCTTTGTGAATACATTTAGAGCAGTGTCATTATTTGTCATAGTGTGATGTTCACCTATTTCATCTTGTGCTTCTGATTCTACTCTATTTCCTTTTACGTTAGCCACCCTTTCATTAGTATCTGTGTTATTTTTCTTTTCTGTCACCATCAAATAAGGGATCGCTATGGTTAATACTAACCAGAATATAAGTACTAAAAATATACTACAAATACATATTCTACAACACTTCTTTATACAATTTTGTTTTGGTCTTCCAGTAACCCTATCATCAGCCATTTTAATTTAAGAAGATTCCTCTTGTTTTCTTTGCTCTATTTTTATCAATGAATTTTTATTTAATTGATCTTCAAGGGGGTCTCACTTCTCCTTCGTCAATCAGTTCAACAATTATTTCTTCGTCACTTTCTTCATTCAAATCTAGATTCCCAAATTCTTCAAGAATCACATAGGTCCATTCAGGACCTTTGAACTTATTGTTCAAAATTTGAAGTTTATTTTTGTTATGTTGTGGCACAATTTAATTATCTTTGTCTCCAGAGTCCCTCTCTATCTGTCGTTGTGCAGGGCTTATTGTTGTGACCTTATCTGCCTGAACGTGTTCTTCTTCTTCTATCTGGTCCTGTTCAGGTCTTATTTCGAATTGTTCTTCTTCTTCCTGAACTTGTTCTTCTTTTCCTAACTGGTCCTGCTCAGGTCTTACTTCACTTTGCTTTTCTGCAACCTGCACGTGTTCTTCTAGACCTATCAGTCCCTCCTCAGATCCGTGAATATGTTGGTTCACCTCTGTCTGAGTATATTTTTCTCTCCTTGTCTGGTCCTGCTCAGGGTCTCCAACAGTTTTATTCACCCTTTCCTGAGCTTGTTCTTCTACACCTGTATGATCCTCTCTAGTTTCTTGCCTTTCTAATTTGGTTCTACTTCTCGTTTTAATAATCACCTCAGGTATGTCGACCACTGGTATCCAGTCTTCTTGACTTGTGCTCGGTTGTTCTTGATCAGCTGCTTCAGAATCTGTTATTCTAGATTCTTCAGCTGTATAACCTTCAGCGGCCTCAACTGATTGTGTCAGTTGTGGTTCCCTTTCCCCAGGAGCTGGTAATCTTTTGGTATGACTGGCATGAATACAGTTAGGTAAACCTGCACATTTCACTGCTGTTGTTGTGACCAGTATGACCTGTCGCGGCTCATCCCACCCGGGTGCTAGGCACGACTCTCTGGTGTGATTCTTCACTACCACACAGTCTCTGGGATTTAGCTCATGTGCTTGATCTGGCTGCTTGGCAACTGCGTCTTCTCCAACCTGGTGAGAGACAGAACGCACTTGGTCAGCCAACCCTTTGCAATAATCTAGTACCAGATCATCAGTTATACTCAACAGTTTGTGTCCTGGTATAAATGATAATCTCATTGCTCTTCCCATGAGAATTTCATGGGGACTCAATCCTGTGTTTCTATCAGGAATGTTTCTGAGTCCCATCAGAACAAGAGGTAATGCATCTGACCAACACAGTGATGTGGATGCACATACTTTTGCCAGTCTTGATTTGATTGTGCCATTCATTTGTTCTACCACTCCAGAAGCCTCTGGGCGATATGCACAGTGCAGTTTTTGTTCAATTTTAAATGCTTCGCAGATTAACCAAATTATTTCATCATTAAAGTGAGATCCTTTATCTGATTCCACAGTTACTGGAAAACCAAACAGCGAAATTAGCTCCCTCAACAGAAGTCTGGCAACTGTTATGCTGTCATTTCTTGTAGTAGGGTATGCCTCCACCCACCGTGAAAACAAACAAACTATGACAAGGACGTATTTCAATCCCCTGCATGGTGGTAATTGAATAAAATCTATCTGCAACCTCACAAATGGTCCTTCTGATTTTCCAATTCATCCCCAAATGACCACTGTTTTCCTGCCTGGGTTTATTTGTTGACAAGTTAAACATCTCTGGCAAAGATTTTCTGCGACAGCCCTAAATCTCGGATTATACCAGTCCTGTCTAAAGAGCCTGATCATGGCGTCCTGCCTATGTGTGTGTCTCCATGATACATTCAGGCCATTTGAGAGAGCAAACAATTTGGCATCACTGGTCTGCCATCTTGGTAAATCCACACATCATCCTCTGTTCTCCTTTGACATCCTGTTTTTATCCACTCCTCCTTTTCACTCACTTCCACCTCATCCTGTAATTGTCTCACTTCATCCCATGTTTCTAGTGCTGAGAGTAGCACAAGTTGGCATCTGATTCCACTTGTTTCAATTTTCCTGTTCAGTGCCATTTTATTTCTGGCACAATACTGGGCAACCTGGTCAGCATATCGATTACCAGCTACCACATAGTCATTTCCTGACTGATGTGCAGCACACTTGACCACTGCCACTTCTTTTGGCAATTGTATTGCTTCCAACAGTTCTTTCACAAATGTTCCATTTTTAATAGGGGATCCTGAAGAAGTCATGAAATCTCTCTGCATTCAGAGCTGGCCAAAGTCATGCGCAACCCCGTAACCATACTGGCTATCAGTGTAAATGGTTACTTTCCAATTCTCCCCAATTTTGCATGCTTTAATCAAAGCTATCAATTCGGCTACTTGTGCAGACTTGACTCCTGGTAAATAGGATGCTTCGACTATTCCAGCCAATGTGCATACAGCATAAGCAGCACTTAATCCTCCTTCCTCATGTCTCATACATGAGCCATCTACAAATAGCTCATCACCAGTTTCTTTCAGACGTTCTTCCTGTACATGTGGACGGGGCTTGGTACATAACTCAGTGACATCCAGACAGTCATGCTCACCTTCATCTCTTACTTCTTCCCCACGTACATCTGGTAATAAAGTAGCAGGGTTTCATATAGTACACCTGACCACTGTCAAGTTTTCTACTCCCAAAATGATTATTTCGTACTTAGTCATATGACTAGGGGTAAGGTACTGTGTTCGTGTTCTAGTCAAAAGAATTTCCACTGAATGTGGAACTAATACCTTTACAGGATGTCACATCACAATGGACTCACTTTGTTCAAGACTCATACAAGTAGCAGCTACTGCTTTTTAACAGCCAGGTAATGCTGACGCTACAGGGTCCAAGGTAGCAGAAAAGTACGCTACTGGACGTCTCATCCAACCATGTTGTTGGGTTAACATTGAAAGGGCACAATTTTCTCTTTCACAACAGAATAGTGCAAATTCTTTTGTATAGTCTGGCATACCTAGAGATGGAGCTTCACAAAAACAATTTCGTAATTTCACAAAAGCTTCCATGCTTCCTTCATCCCAAACTACTGGGTCCTTTGCCCGTTTCCGTGTCATCTGTAATAGTGGTTTAGCTAACAAAGAAAAACCTACAATCCACTGCCTATAATACCCCACTACACCAAGAAATATTCTGATTTCTCTCTTGGTTTGTGGTAACTGCATTTGTTTTATTATCTTTATTCTTTCAGGGGTCACATTTCTCACTCCTCTTTCTATTTGATGTCCCAAATATTTGACTCCAGTTCGACAAAATTGTAATCTCTCTGGAGACACTTTGTGTCCTCCATCAGCCAAATGATTTAACAAGGCAATTGAATCAGTAACACAAACATCTTGCGACTTTGATGCAATGAGCAAGTCGTCGATATATTGGACCAGAACTGAATTTCTGGGTATCACTAGTGTTTCTAGACACTTTTTCAAAATGTTATTGAAAATTGAAGGACTTTCTCTATACCCTTGAGGAACTCGATTCCATACTAAAATACGGTCCTCAAACTTAAATGAAAAGAGTTACTGGCTGTCTGGGTGTAAAGGAATAGAGAAAAATGCTTGGCATAAATCAATTACAGTAAACCATCCTGCATTCCATGGTATTTGATACAGAATCACTGCTGGATTTGGCACTACTGGGCAACAAGGCACCACAATCTTATTAATCTTTCTCAAATCTTGCACTATCCGGTATTTTCCGCTAGGCTTTTTAATGCCAATTATAGGTGAATTACAAGGACTGTTAATTATTTCCTTTAAAATGCCTTGTTTAATCATTCGATCAAGTTCTGCTGCAACACCTGCTTTAACTTCAGGGCTTATTTTGTATTGCCTAGTATTTGGGTAGACTGCACCTTCTTTTACAGTCACCTTTACTGGGTCTAAATTTGTCATTAACCCTACTTCTTTTCCAGTGAAATCCCACACCTCTGGATTCACAGTTGTTTTTAATTCATCTGGTAAATCATCTTTTGTCATCATTGAATACATCTCGTCTACTTTTGTGCCTTGTTTTGCCAGCATTATTTTATAGACACCATCTTCATCAGGGGTCTGAATCGCAACACCATCTGGTGTGCAATAAATTGTACAGTTCCTTTTGCAGTCTCTTCCTAGCAAGTTTACTGGACTAGAGTCGCACACCACAAATTTGCGCATTTCTCCGAAATTGCCGATGCGCATCTCCATGGGTTCTGTTATTGGGGTTTTAATCTGTTTGTTTGAAACGCCTACTACTTGGATGGCTTCTCCCGAGAGGAGTAGGTTTGGGATGTCTGCTGTTCTCACAGTAGAACGGGTAGCACCAGTGTCCAACAAAAAGGTAATATCTTTTCCTTCTACCTTCTCAATATATGGACCTGACTGATCTACTGGTAAGGATGCACCAAGTACGCACTTCTCTTACTCCCCCCTCAGGCACCATCCTTGATCTTCCTCACGCAAAAAAAAACTGTGAAGTTACAGAATTTTTCTTACCACTTCCTCCTGGAAATCCGGTGTCCGCACTGTACTTTGCTCTGTTTACAAAATTTGGCATGGGGCAGGTGGTAACTGACTCTGTTGACTAATAACCTACTGCGATTGACTCATTATCACCTCATTCTGCGTCTGTGGATTCAAGGTTTGATTTGGGCCATTATTCTGAATATTTTTACACTTGTTTTTCCAATGTCCCAATTTTCCACACCCATGACAAGGAAATTTCTTCTTTGCTTCCTCTCTACTCATTCGCCCTCTTGGTTTTCCCCCATTATTATCATTCTGACCCTGTACTTTCACTTGATCATCATTCTGACTTTTTAATTTATGTTTGATTTAATGATGTTCTGCCAATTTCACTTCTGCCCACATCACCTTTTCTTCCAACTTTTTACGTCTATTTTCAATATCATCTCCGCAATACTTGACATATTTTAGAATCTCATTGATAGGTTTTCCCTGCTAGCACAACATGTGTTGTTGAATCATTTGGGAAATTTCTAGTCTTAAACCAGACACAAACCGATACACAAAATGACCCATATTTTTATCTCTAATGTTCTCAAATCCACTATACTGCTTGAATACCTGTAATAGGCATTCATAATAATCATGTACAGACTCATTTATGTCTTGGATTGTTCTAGCTATCTTTACCCAATCTATTTCTTTTGGTGGAATTTTCCCTTTCAAGAAAGTGATCACCTGGTGATATTTCTTTATTACCTCTTCTGAAGGGGCTCCTGTTTTTCCATCTCTTGGGTAATCATCGCTAGGCCAATGAACTGTGATTTTACATTCTGTCCATTAATCAGCAGGCACCACTATGTCAAATAGACTATCCAAATCTTTCAACAAAACTTTAGAAACCTTCACAAACCTTTCAACCTGCCTGTACCATTCAACTGGTTTTTCTCCTAACTTTGGAAAATCATTAGTAAATGACAAAATATATTGTCGAGTCCATGGAACATGTACATATCCCCCTCCTGGAACTTCTCTCATTGGGCACAATCTCTCTGTTTTTCCTGATTCTTTCAGCAAGAATTCAGATGTTATTCGATTTGACTGTGCTTCCTCCTTTTTCCTCATCCACCTAGCTTTCCATTTGTCTAAGTCTCCCCACTTTTGTAAGATGGCCATTAACTCCTTAATTTGCAGTTTTCTTCCAGACACATTCATATTTTCCAAATCCTTATCAGTAAATTCTGCTCTATATGGTTTCTGTAATACTTTAGTTCTCCCTATTACATTTCCCATTTTGGAGGCAAGATCGGTCAATTTCTCATGAAATATTTTTGTATTTCTAGTGATGTTTCTATAAATGAACAGTAAATTTCCTTCACTGTAAGCATTTAGTCTATTTAGACCCACGTTTCCAGCTATCATTTCTTCCAATTCCACTTTTAATTTGTAAATATCTAAAATATTTGGTTGTTGGTTCGGTTTGTCTATTCCCTGTGCCCATCTCTCTAATTCTTCCGGGGATACTATTGTGGCACTTTTGGTTCCTGTAGATGTTTCTAATCGTATTTCTTTTGAACAGCTAGGTGTAACTCTTCTCGGGGTTTCATTTATCTGTCCTCTTATCGGCAAATCCATTAATGAACTTACCGAATTCTTACGAAATAATATTGGTTTCAGTAGAAAATCCTCCATTCCTCTTGAGGGTCTAGTGCCTCCGGACAGCGTAATTTCATGAGCTAGGTAATGTGGAGTTTTGTGGTGTATTGCCTTGTGTGTCATGCATGCAATTTTTAGTTCTATTCTTGCTTCGCATGGTAGCCAGTTGAGCACTTTCAGATGTGGAGTGATGTGGTCATATTTTTTTGTTCCCGTTATAAGTCTGGTTGCTGCATTGAGACAGGCTTTTAGGGGAGCTGTTGAGATCTTAGGGAGTCCTTATAGAGTTGCGCATCCATATTCAATTCTTGATATGACCAGTGCCTGTACTGCCATTTTCAGATCCCCTGGGTTCGATGAGTGACTTCAGTTTTCGGAGGTAATTCAGATGAAAACAAGTGGTTTTGCCATTGTGTTGATGAGTGCTCGCATGTTTAGATCTTGGTGTGATACCAAGGGATTTGGTTGAATCAACTATCGTTGGTGTACCGTTTAGTGCTGTGATCAACTTGGTCCATTCTTTAATCTTGGTTGAACTTCTAGGAGGGAGGATCAAAAGGAATTCGTTTTCTGTGATTTGAGCTTAAGATGATTGTCAGCTAGCCATTCAACAGTTTTCTTGTGTGCTTGGTTCATAGTTTTGATCTCTTCCGGAGATGCTATCTTCATATACAGCTGGGTGTCGTCCGCGTACATGTGAAAGGAAATTTTAGCCTTGTGAAATACCTCAGTTAATGGTTCTGCTTAAAGGTTGAATAGTGAAGGGGATAGAGTTGATCCTTGTGGAACCCCAATTTGAATCGGAGATGGTGGGGATAGCTTGTTGTCTGCCAGAAATCTTTGTGATCTGTTCTCTAGGAAGGAGTAGAACCATTTCAGTACAGTTCCCGATAAGCCCATCCTATTTTCCAGGGGTTCTAATAATATAGGATGGTTTACTGAGTCAAATGCAGATGATAGGTCCAGAAGGATCAGGAGGAAGGTTTCATTTTGGTCGAGGGCTAGCAGAGCATCATCTACTATGTGTAGGATTGCTTTTTCTGTACTGTGCCTTGGTCTAAACCCTGATTGGCAGTCATTTAGTAGTTCAAATTCAGTAATGTATTTACTTAGTTGATTGTGCGCACATTTTTCTAGTACTTTGGCTAGTAGGGGAATGGCTGTTACTGGACGAAAGTTGTTTGGGTCAGATGGGTTCTCCGTAGGTTTCTTTAGGAGAGGGATGACCTGACCTGTTTTTAGGCAGTCTCCAATTGATCCTTGGGCAAGCAATTCAATAATTATCTCAGTCCAGTAGAGAATGACCATGTGGTTGCAGGAGGGCCAGCATTTTGATGGCAGAGGGTCATTGTAATGATTATTTGGTTTCAGAGATGGTAATATTTTGGTAATGTCATGCTGATCATATAGTTTGAAGGTTGACCACTGGACATTATTTTTGGGCATTATTTGTGTCGGTAGGGCATTGTTCCTCCCTTGATCACTCCTTAGGATGCATCATCTGAGGTTATTGAGTGCTGTAATCTGCATGTTTTGATTTATGCAGCTAGTACCCTGCTTTATTGGCATTCATACTGAGGGAAGATGCTCTATCATCCGCTAGCAGGCAGCCAGTAGGCACCATATAGGATCTAACTGGATGGAAAACCAATTTTCTGATCCTGAATGGAAGACTCAAAGCTCCTCAAATGTTTCCCTACATCGCATATAGATCTCTGGAAACTGCTTTGACACACCTTAGCTTACTTAAGAATTAGTTGGCATTGTAATTTCAGTAAATAAACAAGTCTACAATCAAGAATTATAAGAAACAGCACATTACCTTAACCTCAAAAATAGCTGGAGCCTCACAAGAACATTGGTGGAATTAAAAATTGAAGATTGTGATGCCGCATTTCTTGGATTTATGAAACTGATATTGAAGATAGCAATATTGAAATGTGGGCAAAGATACCGCTTCAATACTTCATGAGCTAGGACACAGTGGCTATCAATACCATGAAGGGTTGAGGCTTCAAACTTAACTCACATCCAAAGGTCTTCTTGGAGAAATAACAACAAAACAACCCTCATAGAAATTAGCAAGGAACTGCTCAGAGTGAGGATGATGGCCTTGGCCATTCCTGTGCAATGGTTCTGCTTCGTCTCTCTGCAGCCTTTGACACTGTGATCTGCAATGCACTTCTTTACGGACCTGATGAAGAAGTGACATTGGTTGGACTGGCACTGAAGTGCATGTGAAACTTGCCTCACTTATCTTACCTTTAATCAACAGCACAATTCACCTACACTGACCATATTCTAAATAAATAAAGTTAAGGAGGCCTTACTTAGGTATTGAACAGGGCTCAAATGTATTTGACATCCTTTTTTTTATTCTGGCATCTTTTATCGTTTGTGCATTGAAAAAATTCCTCATCTGATTTGGCTTTTCTCTCTTAGTAATTATTTATTTTATGTCATCTCTTCTCTTTTTCACAGACTTCTCTTTACTAAGCAAAATCTTTATGACAGCACTTCTAATGATACATGCAAATTTAGTTTTTAACCAATGCATTTCAAAGTTATTTGCACTCCTTCATCAGGGCATTACCTCCATCAATCATTTGACACCATATGAAGTACACAATTATTCTAAATCTGTACTCCTGAGAGTTGCATGATACCAACATAAACCAGGTACTCCTTAAAGTTCAAGAGGGCTTGGGGGTGCTCCTCAAATTTTGCCTTGTCTAACGCATGTTCAGACATGAATGCAGGAATCCCTTTGCTGCTGCTAGTGATCAAAGACCCCACAGGCCTGTGAATCCTTTGCCCCTCTCTTGGATGTCCAGCTAGCCTAGTCATCGGACCCACACCGATACAAAATCTCCTGAAAATCAAATGGTCTAGGACTATCATATCGTCTCTTCGATCCCTTCACTGGATCGCCATCAATCAACCATCCGATTTAAAAACTCTGCTGAAAGACTAGCTGATGAATCTCTACAAGGCAACCTGCTGTCTATGTGATTACTATAGTTGTGTCCAAAAGTAGATCTAAGAGGATAGGATCCAGCTAGATGTTACGACTAATCGCTGATTATGTATACCTTAATTACATTACATTGAATATATATGTATCATATAGGGATTCCCAGTAATTGTAGAAAAGGTGCTACTCTTCTGGATGTATGTTGGACACCTCTTCTCTGGGGAGCTTCTACCCTTTCCACTGAGCATACTAATAGATTCGCCCTCTTGAAACCTGCTGTCCTCAAATCATGTAAGGTAGAAGAAGATCCCTGCCCCAGCCAGGCGTAGAACTTTCAAACCACCCTCTCTGCACCTCCTGTCAGTTTTACGGCAAAAGCAACTTTATAAAGTTCTGAAGGGCACCAACACCTACCTGTTCCTCCCAGCTTACTAACCATTAACCCATAACTTTCCACTATAGTGTAAAGGAGCCTTTCAGTGAATGATGTCACAATAGTCCACACATAACAACCCAGCATTATTAAAGGGACATTACAAAACCCTTTTGTTGATGATTGTTCATGTGTCAAGGGTAAGAGGACAAGCTTTCTTTTCTTTTCATTAAATGGCCTCTTTAATATATTTGTTCTACAACTCATTCTGCCTTTTCTCCTCATAAAAGCAATCAAAAGCAGTGACGTGAGGGTTATGGAAAAATGTAAGTAAATGAAAATCAATTAATAATTTGGAAATCTGATGACAGCTGATGACTTTTAAAGCTATTACAAAATTAATTTTGTAACCTGCTCTCCTTTTTAAATTGTCTTTTAGATCCTGAAGTGCGATTGATGTTGTCCATTGCCATGTATCTGCTCGTTACCTGGATCTGTTTATACGTGTGTGTGGTGGTTGGAGGAAGCTGGCCTCTGTTTCAGATAAACAACACCTACCTCCTGTTTGTGATAGGAAAGATCCTCGCAACTGCTTTGTTAATTGAAAATGGCCTGGTATGGTTTGGTGAAAGATTTGTCTTTAGTCGTCTGTGGGAAATTGTGATTTGTTTGCTCCTTGTCCGCATCATGTTATATGGGATATGGATAATTCGAGGTGCTCCGTCGCTGAATGAGAGAGAGGAGTTGTGGCTAGACGACATCCTCTTACCTGCTGCAGCAATTGAATTGGCCGTGGCAGGCCCTTCTGGAATGTTCAGCCCTCATCCTCAGTTGCTCATGATCGTGCGTTTTCTCCTTGGGCTCTCCTTGATGCGCTGTGGTGAGATCATTCGATACGTCCTGCGCCAGCCTCAGATAAACGTCCACCTCCGGGTGCTCCTACAAAAGATCCTAAACTGTGCTTTTTTAATGGCCATTCTCAGTACACGGGTTTGTGTAAGAATAATCACTAATCTTCCTGCTAGTAGAACCACAATGCATACCATCAAAATGGTGCTTTTTGGGGGAAGCCTGCTTGTTATTTTGTTTGCAACATTCTTATGGCGTGTGCCTCAGGCGTCATTGTAGAGTTTGCCATATCTATCTCATGCACGTCATGCTGTATCTCTGTCTTTGAGAAGGTGAGTCCTCATCAACGAGGCATGCTGGGGTCACATCATGAGACTGGCATTATGATGATTGATATTTTACACGCATGCATTGAAATTATTTCTTATGTGATGTAAAGGAAGGCTGGAAGTATGTTTGTATTGGCTATCGTGGCAACCCCTACTCAGTTTTTCAGTATTCTGTTTCTCCCATCTCATCCACCAAAATGAAACATGCTGCACAAAGATAGCCATGAGGGCCTTAATCCATTAGAGAACACTGAAGAAACTGAAAAACCTAACCCTGAACTCAATTGTGAACGCCAATGTTCATGCATTGACCTCTGCCATTCTAGGAACAACATGAGGATGAGAACTTTGGTTACTGCTATGAATCAGGGATATTTAGCTCCATGGGCTTCCAACCATTTTGCCCCCATTGGGCTTGGTGTGGATAAAGCTGTTTCCACATTGGTAGCCAAGGGCTGTACTGAGAAAGCTGGAGGAAGAGTCCTGCTGCTTGCAGTTTGTGCTGTGATGTCGATATCAGTCACGGGAATTGGGATAGCAAGACTCAGAATTTTGCTGGAGTCCCCCAACAGTTGCATCAGCATCACAAAATCAAACCTTTCACTGTATATGGTGAGTGCTTCCGCCACACTAGTCTCCAGTGACTTCAATTGCGGACCACTACTCACTGTCTGGAGGTTAGGAAAGACTCCATCAATCTGACTGTTGCAGCAACTTGATTTCATGCCCCTAACATAGATTTCATCAGCACTACAAGATTAAGGTTGCTTACAAACCTTTCTTACGCTCAGAATGTGGGAAACCTCATACAGTCAAAGGAAATAATGCTACAAAGGAAGCCTATGTCGTTCAGTAGCACAGGATTTCATGAATATACCGCTCTGAACTAGACCACTTTATTAAGCATGATGGCAGTTGCGAGTCCGTTTTCAGTTGGATTTGGGCCAAGTAAATTTAATGATTGCACACCTTGGGCCACATGCACGTAGCTTTTTTTCTGTCGCAAATGGCCTGATTTTGTGAATTGGGCCATTTGTGACCAAAGAAAGCTTTCTCCTATGTACAAACCCTAGTTTATGATTCTATAACCTATTACTGAATCGCAAAATGGGTTTGTGATTTCGTATTAGAAAGTGGTGTGTTAAGGACGTCCGTTCCTAATATCGGCTTCTCCTGGCAAATCCCACAACCCGTGTTACTCTCTGCATTTTTTGGTTCTCCCAATGAAACCACAACCATCCCACAAATAAAATAAGCATTTGCAATGCAATAGGTCTCGCATTTACGCGAGTTTAAGCTATTGGCATTGTAAATGACAATGCCTTTTGTTTATGTTTTAAAAAACTAAACATAAATAAAAGGCATTGTCATTTACATTGCCAATAGCTCAAACTTGCGTAAATTCGAGACCTATTTCATTGCAAATGCTTGTGCCCTAAGCAGGCTGGTAATGCAGAGAGACATTCCCTGCAGGTTCAAGCAAATGCAAGACCTTTTGCATTGCAAATGCTTGTTTTGGAATTTTCTCGGTTTTTTTTGCTTTCTCTGTAAACTGATGCCGTGACTTGGTACTCTTTACTTTTGGCCCTTATTTCAACCCTGCACAGGTAGTGGCATGGGCCCTCTTACACCTGTGTCAGGGAGAGAGAGAGCACGAAGTACCCTACTACTGCGGAGTCTGTCACACAGGGTAGTAACTGCAGAGAAGCAGTGCAAAGGAAAGTAACAGGGTGAGACAGTGAGGGAGATATGATGGAGGAATAGAAGGAGATGAAGACAGAGAGGGGGAGAGGTGCGCCAGTTGGTAATGGGAAATGATGGGTGGGATAAAGGAGAGAGTGGGCATAACAAAATGCAGGGTGTGCGAGACAGGAAGGATGAGGACAAAGAGAAGGGCTGAGTGAGACCTGGGTGCTACAGTAAGAGATATGGGAAGGGGATACACATGTGGGAGGGAGGGAAGATGAGGGGCATGAATGTTAAGAGATTAAAGAAACGTTGATGGAGAAACAGGGGAAGAGCGAGAACGGTAGAAAGGGAGGGGTCGAGGGAGACAGAAGGACCATAGAGAGGGGAGATGAGGGAGACGGGATTCATTCAACGTGACAGGGTTTTCGGTCATGAATATGTTTTACTTTGTCAGTTAATTGGCTCAGGCAAAACATATGAAAACGTCACCAGGGAAGGAAAAATAGACAGAGAGAATTACTTATTAATATAATTCTCTGTGCCTATTTTTCCTTTCCTGGTGACGTTTTCATATTTTTCCTCCTGAACCAATTAACTAAGTAGGTAAAATACATCAAATAACAGATGAATGACTGTAGAATGGGGAAGTTACTGGTAGATTAATGCTCTTGACATGCTTTGCAAAGTTTTTATGTTGGGAGCAATTGTCTCCTAAAAGCCCGGACGGCCCCTTTGAAAAGAATCCTCTGAAGCCATCTGCTTAATGTCATGAAAGCGCACTTCGTCAGTGAACTACCCGATGACTCTGCATGCATGGGGCAGGGAGCAAATGAAAACAAGCATTGGCCGTGAAAGTAACACGACCGCGCAAATAAACAAGCCGAGGTGACCAGGGCTGGGCGAGAAGGGAGGGGGGAATGCCAGCATCAAACCAGTCTGAAGCTGACGAAAAGGGAGGGGGAGAAGGGAGGAGGGAGTGCGAGCAGCAGCTGTGCACGTGCACGCCATCGTGCACTCAAGCTTTAGGCCTGCCAAATCATGTGGGTAGCACTTTTGAAAGCCCACTTACAAAATGTCTCAAAGAGACAGCTTGCGCTGTCTCAGCGAGATCTAAAAGGGGGTTAAGTGGTGCTTATTCTAATATTTTCCTCACTATCTTAAGTCGGTCAACATGTTTCAGTGCCTTTTATAATGTACATCTGTAGGTTTTCTTCAGGGGCAGAAGACCCCTAAAGTATCACTATCTTTACTATTCACCAGGTGGAAAAAACAAAGCTTAAATGACCTCTCTGTTAGTGTTAGCAACATAGATCTTCTACGGTAATCCATGGGATAAAAGCAGGAAAATAGCATTGTATATTATAGACTGGAATAGCATATGACATAAAGGCTCAGATTCACAAAGGTGTCAGGCAGGCAGCACAGTACCCAAAGAGGCTGCGCTGCGTTGCTAGACAGGGAAAGAGCAGGAGAGCACCATATTTACAGTTTTTCGATGGAACTACGACGATGCCCCTTTGGCGGATACCATAACTGTCTGATCTTACCGCGGAGCCGGAGCAACCTTGGCCGAAGCCCGGTGGAGCTGTCCTATGCAGCTATAGAGGAGTTTGGCCCTGGTTCACCTACCCAGCCGGACATTTGACTTTGTTTTCCTCATCTCCCCGTTGTGTTTCCTTCCCTCTACCTTTCATTCCCCATAAGACATGTGTCTTGGATATGCTACGCTCTAATAACTCATATTATTGTGTAATCTCATGTTTTTCTCCTATGTCTATGCTTGGAACTTGTAATTGAAGTAATTATGTAACCTGCAACTTGCTGATCCTCAAGTAAAGCACTCTGATACCTCCGGGTCTAGCCAGCGCTATATAAAACTTTGCAAATAAAATAAACAGTGATATGGCACTCTCCTCTCCCTAGCGACGGCACTGATTTGTGCTGCCATGCACCAGGAACACTCCTTAGTGCCATAGTGCTAGGGTGGGTGCCTGTGTCTACTATAGGTTTTGTCTTCCTGTAAAAAATCTTATTGCTAGACATTTGTAAACCCTTTTCCTACATTGTATGTGTGCTATACAGTGCAGCAAACATGCAAAGCAAGGAGAAATTAAAACATTTCTTCTTTTCACACCTGCTTTTCAGCGGCTTTAATTTCTGGCTCTAAACCATGTCTACTAAATTCAGTAGATAGGGTTTGCACCAAAAAGCATTGGTTGTTGCATGGGAATGCCTATGTTACACCCATGTAACACCCTCCTGACATATGGTAATGAAAAGCAGCACTTGGCGTTGGTTTGTTAATCCCCAAACAGATTTAGCGTTGGGTGTGTGTTAACAAAGTAACACTAACCCAACGCTAAACCTTTGTGAATCCGGGCCAAAGTGTTATCTGCAGCTCATCTGTCTCCTGGTGACAGAATAGAATACTTCGATAATCCTGTCCGATATGTTCCTTACTATTTCACTTTCAGATCACAGGCGCCTGTGGGTCTGCTCATACATTGATGTGGTCCCTTTTCCCTATCCACAGATCTTGGGAAATCAAGATGTGAGGTCGGTCAGGCTTTGCCCTAGTTCATGCCTCGGGCTGGATGCGATATACGAGTATACGAGTGAGGGGCCATCCGGTGTCACCAAAAAAACAATCAAGAGATTCGTACATACTGGAGAGGTGCATGCATTTGATCATTGCTTTTTCCCTTGAAAGAAAAAGTACATGTCACGTTAAGAGGTGGTGATTGTGTTATTACATCTAGTGAAATATTTTAATGTTGTACGTTGTCACGTGCAGAATGTAGAATCCTATTTGCTTCTCAAAAGCCCCAAGGACACTATTTCTGTTGTTTCAAACATGAAGGTAAAAAACATAGCTACAGTAAAGGCATTACCATTTTTTATCCTTGACAAAGTTGAATAAACCCATAATTTTCCAGGATCTGAAACTATAGCTCTGTGAGGGTTTGAAAATACTGCACACTTCCCAGAAATCCTCAAAGGCGTTTCTGGCTGTAGTTTGCTTCCGGGGGAATTTTGAAGCAATAATCGGTAGAAAAAATGTTCCTTCCGGGTATTTCTCAAACCTCTGCTAAGTGCATGCCTCAAAATAGCTGCTGGTGATTCTAGCAGCAGCTCTGTGCTCCTGGATGTCTGAGCTCTCTGGTGCACGGCTCAGCAAGTGAGAGGATGGTAGGACCAGGGCAGATCCTGCACTCACCTGCCTCACCTGACATGATGTGACTGACTCCACCAGACTAAGATTCAGTAGGCTCAGCCTTGACAAGAGACAGACTCTTCCACAGCCATACTTGACTTTCACAGGCACAAGCTTGACATGATGTGACCCCCTCATCCCCCATAATCCCAGCCTCTCATAAGCACCAATGTAACGTGTGACCAACTCTGCCATCTCTATCGCCCTTCCACAGGCAGCAGCTTCACTCGACACACTCTACTCTGATCTTAATGTACCTTTGGAGGTCCCGGCCTGATCTGTGACCCACTTTTCTTTAAACCTCTGTACAATTCATTGGTGTCAGACTGACAGAACACTGGCTCTGCCCCAACCCTACATATCTTTCTGGGAAGTAGCTGGACATGTGACAGATTGCCCAGTCCTATATGCCTTTCACAGACACTCTCTTGATGTTCGTCTAACTCTGCTCCAGACCCAGAGGTCTCTCAGACAAACGGTTGACTTTACACTATCTCTGCCTACTTTTTACTGACTCCAGCTGGGCATGATACTCTCTCCATAGCCCTGCTGGAATTAAGCAACTACCATGAGGTCGACAGACTCTGTCCCTAACCTACATTCCGCCCACAGGTACGACCTTTATATGTGATTGACTGTGCAGTGATACCATGTTTCACATTGTCACAAGAATGAGCTGCGACTGACTTACCGCAGCCTTAAAGGCTTTTCAATGGGACATGCTGGGCAAGCAACTTATTCTCTTTTAGCCTTGTACTCTATTCACAGGCACCAACAGGCCATCACATACTTGTCCCTATTGTTACAAGCTTTAACATGCCTAGTCCCAGATTCTGAAAATTAGCACGGAACACAGCGCAGCCCCCAAATTGGCTGCGCTGCATTGCATGGTAGGGAGAGAGCAGTAGAGCTCCATATTCACAGAGATGTGGCACTCTCCTCCCCTCTCACTAGCACCGGTGCTGATTTCAGCTGCCCTGCATCAGGCACACTCCTTAGCTCCATAGTAGTCTAGCATAGGTTTTTTACAGGAAGGCTAATCTCCCTCTACAAAATACTATGCCTAGACACACGTCAAAGCTTTCCCTACTTTGTATGTGCGCTGCACAGTGCAATACGTATGTAAAGTTGGAAAATAAAGGAGAAATGAAAACGTTTCTTCTTTTAATGCCTGCTTTATAGTGGCATTCATTTTTGGTGCTAAAACCTGTCAACTAAGGTTAGTAAATAGGGTTTAGTGTCAAAAAGCATAGGTGGTTGCATAGGAATGCTTATGTACCACCCATGTAACTCCCCCTTGATGCAAAGTAATCAAAGCAGCGTTTGGCTCTGCTTTGCGTCACTTACAAAGCAACAATAATACTAATTAGCACAGGTTTGTTAAACCCCAAATAGGTTTAGTGTCAGGTTAACATTACAAATGTAATGCTAACCTAACGCTAAACCTTTGTGAATCTAGGGCCCTAGTCTCTTGACATCTTCCCACGTGTCTGAACCCCCTAAAGTAACGTGGCCTGCAATGGTTCTGAGCAGTTGAGTCACCCTTGGGCCCAGAAGGCAAATTCTAGAAATTCTCTCTTACCCCACACCTTCAGCAACAGACTCTTCAAAACAGCTTTCTGGGAAGGTGGCCGGCACCTCACCTCACCTGCCAGGAAACCAAACACCCTGAGGTGCATGGCTAGGTGAGGCATGGCAACCTGGTGGCCGTCAACATTTTGAAGAGGTGCAGCACCGTGGCTGGGATTGCACACAGCCTGATATAGGCGCCTTCAAAACTTTTTGAGGAGATTGACTCCTGTGTGCGTGTGCAGATCATAGTGACGTAGACTGGGGCGAGGCTGTGCCAAATAGCAATGACCTACTAGGTTACTGCAAATTCTCACTACATGGAAAAACTAAAGACTCAGTAAAAACATGAATCAAGATGGCAGCATCAGGTTTGTCAGGGTGCTGATGTGGCATGTCCCCTAAATTAGAATAGTGTCACAACTCGCATATTCACTAACTAATCCACCTATACCTATAACCCTTTCTCATCCCCTCTGCTTTTAATCATGTGGTAGAAAGATCCCACTAAAAACATTTTAAGCTCCCCACATAAACTTTTAATAGAGTTCTGACAGTTTAACAAATGGAGTACATAAATGTCGACATAAGTGACATTACCTTACTCGAACTAGGAAACATAGGACTTGGAGACTGTAAAACCATTGTTCGCTTATACGCTTAAATGCTTCCCAGTGCACGATGTGGAACCCACTGATAATATACCATGTTTGGTAAGTGAGCATTCATCATCCTATGTGAGTACATGAATGTAAGGCAGGTCTAGAGCAGGTTTGGCTCTATCTTGCAGCAGTTTTGTACTTCTTGGATGTTTGTCTGTTTACGAAAAATATACAACAGTCCTTTAATGCCTCTCACTCAGTCTAGTGCGTTAGCTACCTGTGTTTTACCTGTCCTGTGTGTGAGAGAATTGTGTGATATTTTCTGCTGCTGCCACCTGTCCATATCTTATTATTTGTGTTAGGCAAGGTTGCACTCCGGCTGTCCATGTTGTACCTTTATTGTGTTGTGAAGCTCATTATAAAACTTTCCACTCCCCATAAGAAAAAAGCGATCCACTTGGCCAATGCTTGTATTAATGCATGATATGAGTGAAAGAGTGAATCCTCCCAAAATATGTGGGCAGAGTTTACTTTTGATTTTATGCATTAAACAAGCAGTTTATAAATGAAGTAGGGGACGTCATAAATTTCAAAGGTTAGCTGAAAATGTGGCCCCATGTCATGTATAACACCTCCAGCCAATTTTTGGTGGTTTAGCTAACAGCACTTCGCTTGCTGGTTGTTTGATCCCATAATGAAACTGTTAAAAGGAAAACTACAAGCTCCACAATGCAACATGCTGTTGGCAGAAAAACATTGATGATGATATCCTATGTCGTAGTGCAGTAGAGCTGAGTTGTGAAATGCAAAATAAAATGTGGTTCCTGCCTTTCTGCCTTTTTTCCTTGTTTAATGTCTATGTCACCCCTCTAGCAGAGGTAATTAAATCACATGGTTTCTACCTCACATCTTATGCTGACAACACTCAAATTGTTGTCTCTTTGGCCAGTGATGAAAATGAGACAGTATCCAGATTCCATGACTGCATGGTGGCTGTGCAAATAAAAACAGTGGTTCTGTCGGCTATACGCACTATTTCTTTAGGGAAGAATTATTTATTTTACGTATTGCTATACAACCTTCAATAATGATATCTGAATTATTATGGAACACATAGCAAGAACACTGACAAGACTTAGTGAGTATTCTGATGTTTTATATAAATTAAAGCATTTATATATGATCACAATTTTGTTGGCAAGGCTGTCAAAACAAGGTGAAGTTTATAGTGATGTGTGCTAAAGTGACTTTTGTGCTCAGTGGTAGAACATGGTGCATATATTATGTACAAGGTGATTAAAACCACAGTATATACAAGGGAAAAGAATTGTACGGGTCAGAGTATTACGACAAAAACAATGACTCTGATGCTTGTACAGATTATTCAATCATTTGCACCCAGAGCCTCGATAGATCTGGACCCGAAGAGATCGTCAATGTTTCAACCCAATCAATGCTTAATTAAGAAGTCAAGGCGGGTCTTCATCAGGACAGGTGTAGGGGAGAAGGAGATGACAGCCTATGACTGGGGAAAGTATACATCAAAATGTGTTCTATATGGAAACCAGAATTGGTACGTCAGTTAGTGCTGAGAATAGGGTGACAACACTCACCCTAAGTAAATCACCTTTTCAATCGTGATTTGTAGGTCATCAATTAAAACGCAACCCATCCAAGTGATGTGATCTAAGGGGTGATCACATCAGTATTAGAGAATGTACCCACTCGTCCACCTCTGATTGCTGGACCACACCAATAAATAATGTATCCCCAGAGGACAACTCACCAGCCGTGGTCTTGCTGCTGGCGTGGGAGATCTAAAGAAAAGTGGGATAATGGATTTAAGTCACTTCCGCTGCGTGTAATCAGGACATATTTAAGGCAACCACTAAAACCACTCATGGGCTTACATGCTGTATTAACAAGAATGTGCTGGGAAGATTAAATCAAGAATGGGAAACCAGGAATTTAGTTCTGGTAAAGCGCTGTCGTCTTGTAGGAAGCCCCGGCAGGAATGGCAGACTTAGATAATAGCTCCAGCACACATGCGTGCAAGCGCTTGTTCCCAGCGTGGGAGATCTAAGGGAAAACGAAATAATGGATTTAAGTTACTCCTGATGCGTGTTATCAGGACGTGTTTGTGGCAACGACCCAACCCACTCATGGGCTTACCTGCTGTGTTAACACGTCTTTATGAATGAGCTGGGAAGATTCAATCAAGGATGCGAAACCAGGCGTTATTCCCGGTAAAATGCTGCCGTCTCGTAGGAAGCCCGGCATAAATGGAAGGCTTATATAAATGCTCCAGCGCGCATCGGTGCAAGCACGTGTGACGTGATCTCTCTGGCAGCAGCTAGGTGCCGGTATGAAGAAGGTTTACGGCGTAACCAAGGCAACAGGAACACATCATTTTTTTTCAGCAAGTGTCTACATCCCGGTTAACCGGCATAGCCAAATAAGGTGGTAGTGTTAGGTAAACGGATACCTCATATGTAGGCCCTGAATGAAGACTGGCACAGTGTTTAAAAGTGCGATTACATGCACGAAATGCATGATATATCAGTAGCCATATATTTACATATTGAAGCAGCCTCAGTTCGAGTGCAAAGAAAAACCATGTACGTGTGTGGCATGTATACGTAATGCATGGTGTATCAGTATCCATATATACATATCGAAGCGGCCTCAGTTGTGGAGATTCCAAGTGGTTTAAAAATGATCATAGTCGGGGGCGTGGCTTGGACGCCGTTCAAGATGGCCGCCTGAGTCCGGGGCTCCGCCGCATCGGGATGACTTCTTCTGCCTCGCGTTGATTTACGCGATGTTGTTACACGCTACCTGCCGGTTCCTGTAATCGGAACATGTTCTGCACATGGTGAGCCCAAAATGAGCGCGCAGGGACTTCTCAATGCTTCGTTTTCATGCCGTTTTGTGAGCGCCTCATAGCGGCCGCCATTTTGTTTTTCGGCGCGATGATTCCTACGCAGCTACATTTCTCCTCACGAAATATGGAATCTTGGATTACGACCATGGTAGACACTGCATAATCCCTTACTTTTTCTCTTCTTTTTATTTTTTATTTGTAATCCTTCATGGTCAACCTTCAAGGATGCACAGCTCTTATTCTTTCCTTGGTCTGATTGCGGTTTGAGGACTATGGTCAGACGCTGTTCTCAGTGACTTTATTTTTTCTGCGTCAACTCCTTCGGATATCTTGGTTCTTCTTCGTGGCAGGTGGAGGTGGCTGTGGGGTCTTTGAGTGGATCGTTGTGACCCGTTAACGTGCCTATTAAAACTCTGGTGACGGCGTTGCACGCTCCCCTGTAGTGCGATACTTGTGGCGATTTGTTTGGAGCGCCCCTATGGGCAAGCTTCGCAATCCGAAGTTTGTTTTCGTACCTTCAAAGGGCTCTTCTGCGGCTCATCCTTCCTCCTCCTCATCAGTTGCTCCTTCTTCCAGTCCTACAGACCCAATGGCGGCATCGTCGTCCAGTCGTCCTCCCTTGACACAGTCAACCTCCAGTAAGTCCTCTTCTTCTGCTACGTCAACCAAACGTCTAAAACAGGACTCTCCTCCTCCGGATCCACCGTCACCCCCTATCTCCATGGAGTTAATACTTGAGGAAATACGGGCTTTACGTCCGTTCGTTGAGGAAACCAATAACAAGATGCAACTTTTTGAAGAGAGATGGTCAACTATCGAGAGCAGAGTGTCGGTGGTGGAGCTTCAGACTTCGGAGATTCAATCTCACTCTCAGCGTATCACCTCATTGGAGAAATCTGTTCTTGCTCTGCAGCAACATACCGAGGATTTAGAAAACCGGAATAGGAGGAACAACCTGCGCATTTATGGTTTGCCGGAATCCTTGGAGAGCGATGACCCCGTCTCGTTCTTCTCTACTTTCCTTCCGAAACTTCTGGACATGCCTCCTACCACCTCTCTCACCATTCAGAGGGCTCACAGGCTTGGTCCTCGTCTATCAACTGCAACTAAACCTCGAGGTGTTATCATTCTCTTTCTGAAGTTCACTGACCTGCTCCTTGTCCTTTCCGCGGCTAGAGCCAAGCGCCAAGTTTCCTGGTTGGGCCAGAGAGTTTTCCTTGCTCAGGATGTTTCCAATGCTACCGCAGCAAGAAGAAAGGAGTTTTTGAGCCTTCGTACACCCTTGCGCGCTCTTGGTGCCAGATTTGGTCTTTTCCATCCTTGTACCTTCAAAGTCACTCATCAGAATAAGACTTGGACTTTTCAAGATCCTGCGGAGCTTAAAAACTTTATTCACATACAGTCCAACGTTGGCATGGATACTTCCGCTTCTACTAGTGGCTGAATGCTCCTCTCCTTTTTTCTTACAGGGTGTTCCTGATAATGTTTCTGCATTGCCATGGCCTGTTATGATGTTGGTTTTTCTCATTCTGTTTTATTCTTAAGAGCTTTTGATATGTTCTCTCATTGTCCCTGATTAACCCTGCTGGTTGCTCTCTTTTGCGTAACCTTTGTTTTTTCCATTTTTATTATTGCCCACAATTTTGGGCTGTCTGCATTCCATTGTTTGTTGTTTATACTTCTATTTACGTGTCCCATGTTCTTATCAGCGCTTTTTATTCTTGTGTTTGTTTTCCTTGCCCAGATCGACTAAGGTATTCCCCTCTTCCCTCATGTGAGTCGTGTTTCCCATTACGTCCTGGTGCGGTCGGATTGTCCTCCTGGTTTCGGGAGGTCATGCTTGTATTGTTGCGTCATCCACTGCCTCGATATCCTCTCCATGTTCCCTTCAGGTATGTTACTTTCAGTCGTCCTTTATGGATTTGTACTGTCTCTTCTTGCATTTTCTTCTCTTCACCTTTCCCCTCTCTTCCCTTCTTTATTCTTACTTTCTTTATTCTTCATTTCCCTTACCTTGCTTGAGCTTTCTTTTCTTGTATCTATTCTTTTCTACGTCTATCTTTTACAAATGTTTTACTTTTTACCCATTGCTGTAGATATTGTTCCTGATAATGTTATTCACTGTTTAAGTTCAGAGTAATTTCCTGGAATGTGAAAGGTTTTATTAACCCTATCAAACGCCAGAGAATTCTTCCCCACCTTGCTACTTACAATCCTGACATAGTTCTCTTACAAGAGACGCATCTTTCGGAGTCTGAGTCTATCAAATTAAAACGTGGGTGGGTGGGTACGGTTCTATTTTCCCCTTCTACCAACAAGAAGAATGGTGTGGTTATTCTATGTCATAAAAAATTAGTATGTAAAGTCTTAACACAAGAGTCGGATTCTGATGGTAGATGGATTCTAGCTAAATTGTCAATTAATTCTATTCCTTTAACTGTGTTTAATGTTTATGGCCCTACGCAACCTGATTTACTTTTTTGGCCTTTAATTACTAGCAAATGTTTTCAATATAAAAATGACCTCTTCATTCTAGGTGGCGATTGTAACCAGATCGTGGACCCCTTTATTGATCGTAAGTCAAGTGTTCGTTTCATACCTCACAAACCCCACAAACAATTTCTCGACACCATTTCTCAAGCATCTCTCATTGACTCTTGGAGGCTTTCGCACCCTGACACTCTTGATTATTCCTTTTTCTCTCCTCCTCACTCCTCTTTCTCTCGTCTCGATTATATTTTTCTTTCTCTTTCCTTGTCGCAAAATTTGCTGTCGTCTTCTATTGAACCTATACTTATCTCTGACCATGCTCCTATTGTAACAGATCTTGACCTTCTCTCCCCTCCTCCCAGATCCTCTCGTTGGCGCTTTAACAACTCTTTACTTACTGATCCCCTTTTCTCCTCTTCCTTCCGCTCTTTTGCTAATGATTTCTTTCTATTAAATGATGTTTCTAATATTTCCCCCCATCTTCTCTGGGACTCCTTTAAAGCCACTGCGCGCGGATTTGTTATTGATTTTGTTTCCAAGAAAAAGAAACGCTTTCTCCAGAAGCGGAGAGATACATTAGCCCATATTAAGTCTCTGGAGCGCCAGTTCTATTCTTCCTCTAAGAATTCCGTACCTCCGGAACTTATTCGTGCCAAACTAGATTTTAACAAATCAACTACCGATAATGCCTCGTCAACGCTTCTTCGTAGTACTGCCCGGTTTTATGGTGGTCGCAACAAAGCTGGGAAGCTTTTAGCCAATTATCTCAAATCACGCAAAGAACGTTCATTCATTGACTCCATCTACTCCTCTGATAATACTTTATTGCATAAAGCTCAGGATATTCTTGAACAATTTCAATTATTTTATCGTACCCTTTATACACCTGAGTCTTCTCCCTCTCCCTCTCTTGTCCAAGCCTACCTAGATAAACTTCCTAAGCCCTTGACGTCTCATCTTCATTTCCCGGATCTCGAAGTTGACCTTTCTTTACATGAGCTCTCCACGGCGTTGGCTATTCTTACCAAGGGCAAAACTCCAGGTCCTGATGGTTTTTCAGTCGAATTTTATTTACATTTTTCTGACCTGTTACTTCCTAAACTCCTGTCTCTTTTTCAATCGTTTCATTCATCGGGGAGAGCGGAAGGTACGTTTCAAGAAGCTACCATCTGCCTTATCCCTAAAGACGGTCGCGACCCTAAATATTGTAAGAATTACCGTCCGATTTCTTTAGTGAATGTTGATTATAAGCTGTTTGCCAAAGTATTGGCTCTACGCCTAGATCCCTTAATGCCCCATCTCATCGGTAAGGAGCAGTGTGGCTTTGTGAAGGGTCGGTTGACATCTGATAATTCTCGTCTCTTCCTTAATGTACTAAATAAAGTTCCATCTCTTTCTATTCCCTTAGCGGCAATCTCGGTTGACGCAGAGAAAGCCTTTGATAGAGTTGACTGGTCTTTCCTATTTGCTTCATTGCGCTGGCATGGCTTTGGTCCTCGCTTCATCTCTCTTATTTCTTTGTTATACTCTGCCCCTAAGGCTTCAGTCCTGGTCAATGGTCAAGTTTCTTCGTATTTCCCTCTTCAGCGTGGGGTTCGTCAAGGTTGCCCTTTATCTCCCTTGCTTTTTGTTCTTGCCCTTGAGCCCTTTCTGTCGTCTATCCGTAACAATAATGCCATCACTGGTTTTCCTTATGGTGACAAGCAACTGAAACTCTCTGCATACGCAGACGATATTCTTCTTTTCATCTCCACTCCAGAAACATCTATTCCCCCATTGCTGTCCGAATTCGAGTCTTTCTCACAGGTTTCTGGTTATAAAATCAATTCGGATAAAACTGAAATTCTTCCCCTTACGAAATTTTGTACTCCTCATGCCTTTGCCCCCACGGGCTTTGCTTGGAATGGCTCTAAAATTAAATATTTAGGAGTATGGTTTTCTAACTCTATTTCTTCTTCAATTGCTCTTAATATGTCAGCGATTTTGTCCCGCATTGAACGATTATTTTCTTCTTGGAATCCTCTTTTCCTTTCTTGGTGGGGGAGATTAGACTCCATCAAAATGATGATAGCTCCCATTTTAATCTACGTTCTTTCTATGCTACCTGTTCATATCCCCGCAATTTTCTTTAAACGTATAGATTCTTGTTTGTCTGGCTTCCTTTGGAACAAGAAAAGATCTAGAATCTCTTTGGCATCGCTCCGTAAATCAAAGGCCAATGGTGGGGTCAACTTTCCAGACTTCCGTCTGTATCATAAATCTTTTTCCCTTCGCCAGGCATCTAGATGGCTTGCTTCTGTCCCTTCTGCTTTTGCCCCTCTTTGGCTTTGCATCGAGCATATATTATTGCTACCCTTTTCTTTTGGGGAGGTTATTCGCTTCTCTGCTAGGGTTCCACACTTGGCTCTTCCTTTATTTAAGCATACTTCTTCTCTTCTAAAGCCACTTTTCAACCCTACACCTATTACTCGAGAGTCCTTCTTGAATTCCACTGTCTGGCATAATTCCCTTATTCTTATAAGGAATAGACCCATCTTCTGGAAGTCTTGGAGATCGCTGGGCATCATTTGGGTGAACCAGTTTTTTGATGGAACATCCCCTTGTTCTTTTCCCCAGTTTCAGATGACCTTTCGCTGTCCGCGCTCCTTCTTGCAGAAGTTTGTTGTCCTGATGACGCTTATCCTTGATGCTTTTTACTCTCTTCCCCCCTCCCCTTCTTCGCTCTCCCAAACACCTCTTCTTAAAATTCTCTTAACCTTACCCAAGGCGTCTCTCATTTACAAATTCTTTTCATCCCCTAATCCAGAGCGCCTTAAAACTAAGGTAGAACTTGCTTGGGAGGAAGACCTGGGTTGTGCTTGGTCCGTCGCCTTGTGGGACAAACTCTGGTCTAGATCTTTGAAAATTTCTCGTTCGGCCTCTCTTACTCAATCTTTATTCTACTTATATCATAGACTATATCTCTCTCCACTCTCTCTAGCCCGTTTTTCTTCCTCTTCTGATTCTAGTTGTTGGACTTGTTCTGCCCCCAACGCTAATCTTTTTCACCTCTTGTTTTTATGTCCCTCTGTCTCTCAATTCTGGAACTCTGTCTGGCTTTATATCTCTCGTATTTTCACTCTCCCTTCTCCATACTCAATTTCTACTCTCTTTTTAGGCAGCTTATCTGACTCTTTAAATCTCCCTCTATGTTCGCATGGTCTTTTTGACCTCATGCTTGCTCTCGCCTTTCAACACATTTCCTCTAACTGGAAAACCCTGTCTAACCTTTCCATCCGTCACTGGTGGAATTCCTTGTGTCACTTTCACAGACTTGATACTGCCTTTGCTTCCTTCTATAATCCTACACATAATAGGGACCTTTTTTGGCTGCCTCTTACTACATACTTAGATCGGATGGTCCCGAGGAATGTTCCCGCCATCACTTCGGAAAACTTCAAACCACCTTGAGGGAGTTACTCCTCCTTCTCCTACTTTAATAATGTCAGATTGGTTTATGACACTATTGGGTTTGCTGTGTAACATTTTGATTGTTGTATTGCCTACAGCTTTCCTTCCTTCCTTATAGCAAGGTTTTAGGATCTTTTATTATATAATATGTTTTTGCCGTTCCCCTTTTCCCCCTTTTTATTTTCCTGGTCCTCCTTCCCCTTCTTCCCTTCCCATTTCTCCTTAAAACTCTATAAAATGCTTTTGTCTTTCTTTTAATGACATTAGCTTGTTCAATGTAATTTATTCCATTTATCTTTCTCTTATATTGCGGCTGATGCCTATGTATTTATTCCTTCTTGAATAAAGCTTTTCAAACAGAAAAATGATCATAGTCAGGCTGCAACAATAGAGAATGAATAATTACTCAATTACAGAATGATAACAGTAGTAAGGCAACCCCGGTTACATGCACAATCGGTGCAGGGTAGTGGTCTTTCTGTTATACCACTTTGGGCAAGAATTACATAACACCACAGAAATTAACGATTTGGAAGATACATAAGCAGTCAACATTTAGTTAGTCACTGGCTCGTAGGGGAATGACGGTTTTCAGTTGTGTATCAACAGGTGTAATGTATTATAACTGCCCCATCTGTCTGTATGTTTCCTGAAGCTCACTGAGTCCCTCTGTTACTGTGTTAAGTGAATGAATCCACCTACATTCTTTGAAATTCAGAGACTCTGATAAGGAACCACCCCTAGGGTGGAGCAGATTTTCTCCAGTACCCACCAACGTAGGCTCTCTGGAGGATGATTTTATGTAGTAAAGTGCTCAACCAACAGGGCTCCTTGCACCCTACACCTCACCCTGCTCATGTGCTGTAATGGCTGTGAGCACCCGGATGAGTAGGAACAGTTTGACATTGAAAAAACTGAGGTTTTGCTATTTGGTTCTCATTTGTCCTATTTGGACCCCTAGTTGGTGGCCATAAGATTTAGGGGTGCTTCTGTCACCGGTTACTAAGGCCCGAATTTAGGGGTAGTAATTGATAACAAACTCACATTTACTGATCAAATCAATGTCGTGACATCCTCTTTATTTCATACAGTAAGGACCATTAAAGAGATCCTACCTGTCATCCCCTCAGATCTGCAAAATACGGTAGTCAGGTAGTAAGTACTTACTAAAATAGACTGCTGCAATGAACTGCATCTCAACCTGCATCAACTGACTGAACAGGATGCAGACTCTTCAAAACACCGCAGCACGACTATTCCAAAATATCAGTCAGTGTCTAGATCTATCAGGAAGTTACATTGTCTGCGAGTATAAGACAGAGAATTACTTTCAAAGCTCTATGTATCACTTATAAACCAATACATAACCAAGGTCTAGTTTTTCCTAAAAACTGTTTCCGCTGGTGCGTCCCAGGTAGAATACTACGGTCCACGACAGCCAAATGTGCAGTAGTCTCCAGGTTTTAAAGATCTTCCTGGGGTGCAAGAAGTTTTGTAATTGGAGCAGCAAAGGTTTGGAAATCTCTCCCCCTGCAAATTAGAGTCATGCCTAATCTGTTTATGTTTGGGAAGGCTTTGAAAACCTTGTTGTTTAACCCCTTCCCCGCTCATGACGGAACCGCTCCGTCATGAGCCACGGTTGCCGTATGCTCATGACGGAACGGTTCCGTCATGCCACGACCGTTGGCGGCCGCTCCGCCCACGCGGCGCTGTTTCCCCGCCTGTGCGGGGGGACAACGCAACTGGGCGGAGTCATGACGGAACCGTTCCGTCATGAGCACAGCTCAACCGTGGCTCATGACGGAGCGGCTCCGTCATGAGCACAGCGCCACCGCACTGCCCCCCCGCACCCCCCAGCGCCGCGGCGGAATTCCCGCCGCGGCGAAGGGGTTAATCAGTGGTTAATTTGTAAAAATATAAATGCTGGGGCTCTCGTCAGGAGGAAGCTTCCACCAGTCCATTTCTCACGTTAGAGCCACCTAAAATAGAACACCCATGAAAGTGAGGAGAGGATGTGTCATAATGGTCAGAGCTGCCGACTTCGCAGTGGAGGTTCAAGTCTCGGCGTCGGCTCAACAACCTCTTATTGGGCAAATCAGTCCTCATGTGTAAATGTCCTTAACTGGTGCTCATGAAAAGCGCTGGTGCTCAAATTAAGCAATTACCAAAGTTGCTTCCTCTAAGAATGCATATTGTCAGTGCACACCTTGATGCTGTCCTGCCCACCACTGTAACAATCAGAACACCCCATCCACTGTTCCCTCTGCCAAACTGCCATTGAAGAGCATTGCACACAGAGAAAAACACCGTTCTCATTATTTCCCGTATTTCAAGGTCGCCAGCTTTATTCCACCTGTTTCAGGTAATAAATTCAGAACTTGAAATGCTGCGTTTTCTGCAATCCATTTCATTGTCCGCGCATTTTGGGCTTGACGCTCTTTAAAATGCTCTTTCCTTTCCAAAGAATGTCTCTGGCTGTACAATCGTGTTTATTGACTTTTTTCATAACTGTGGCTTATTGACTGTCAACAACTGTGGTCTACTAGTGCTTAAGGCCTGACCTGCTCCATAGTGCCAGACAAGTGATCCAATGAAGCTAGGGTTCGCCAGTGTATGTATATTAATAAACTTACATGCATATATTACGTTTTCCCAGTCATAATTATCTAATTAATCGATTGTCAGTTAGAAGTTATGCCACTGTCTAAAGGCAATGTTTGGAAAACATTCTGAGGTAGAAATACCACCACAGAGGCTGAAGAAGGGCTATTAATCAGCTGAAACAGCTGGGGAGGTGATTATGAGATTTATTTGGGAACTTGTTGCAGTAAACAGGTTAAAGGCTGATGCAAATCATTTGATTGATTTTACAAAAAAGATGTGAATAAAAGGTTTTGCTTTTGACAGTTAAGGGGCTATTGGGCTGTGCGGTGGGATTTATATCAGAAGGTTTACTCGTTGCATTGTTTTCCTGTGTGAAGTGCCTTCCTATACTACTTAACATACCAGCACTTTCTAACAATGTCAGCACTTGTGGCAAGCATAGGGAGGCGAAAACCATATGATTTTGTTCTTGGCTTAACACAAAAATGCCAAACTACTTTCAGAAAAAGAAATAATTTCTTGTTTTTATTTGCATCGGTTTCTCATTTACAAGCCTTGAAAATACTGAATGTATCATTCTCAGAATGATGAAATGCTGAGTTGGCTTTTCCAAAAATAAACTCACAGATGTTAGCTGCTAGTTCTTAACTGGCTTATCCCTCATAAGAATGTCTTTGTGGCATAGTTCAGACCTTTACGAATAAAGGTGCCTTGTGATGACATCATAGCACTGAGAGTATGACATGCTATGGCGGGGCTGCAGTGTTCAAATAGGCACCCCAGGTACCCTCACATCACATGCTTTCCAGGGCTGACTGCTGACGGTTACCTTGCCGGATACCGGGTCCAAATCAGTGGTATAACATAAGCCCCCACTGTGCGGGGTGAGGAGGCCTGCGGGCTCTATGGGGGCCACCCTCCATGTACTTTGCAGGGGGCCCCCCTCAAGTTTCATTATGCCGCAGCTCCAAATACCATATCAGCTGTACTCTTTCAGCAAAAATGTGGTCCCCACCAGCACACACTTTAAAAAACTCAGGGATTTTCGGAGGTTGCACACACTACCGCCAATGAAAGGCTTGCGCGTGATCATAAAACAGACTCACACATTGTGCATTTAGGTGTGTGTATTTGTGTGTGTGTATGCGTGTTTATAGATAAAGAGACACATGTTTTATTATAGTCTCTTTAGTGTTGCCAAAGTTGTTCTGGTCACTAACTTGTGACTGTATACAGCACTCGCAGATGCAGCAGACTTTGTCATTCCGTAGAGTAGTAAAATCAGGCGTTGCTACCATTTAAGGTAGGGCCATTCCCTTTGTTGACCTCGAAAGAAAGAATGCTTGAGTTAACCTGAAAGAGTAGCCTTAAGAGTTTAACACATATCTTTGAGATGAAGACAACAGCCCCGCGAACGGATATTACAGTGGCTGTAAATAAGTGAGCAATATAATAAATAAACTGAAATTCTTTTCTACCCTCAGACCTACACAGCCTCCAATGATAAGACACACCACATAATCGCACTGATAAAAATAATAACATAAGGAATCTAATAGAGCTAACAATGATGGTAATAATAAACACAAGAACAATGATAATGTAGTTTAACAAGCTCTGCGTCACATTTTGAAACTCTTCTTGGCACAATTGAAAAACCTTCTAGTTTTCCGGCGCTACATGATTACTCACAGTGGTGAAGTTGACAACGTCCCAGTCGTCATTGCGGTACTGGCTGTGGAGCAGCATGTCCTCCATGTTGTGGCCCGTGCACTGGACGAAGTCCCACATGCTGAAGGACTTGCTGTGGAATGATTTTGGGGGAGTCGTCCACCAGGGCTGGGGCCTGCAAGTAGTCACTGTACCTTTTTCCTCGTCCTCTATGTTCCGGAGCTGGCCAGCCCACAGCACTTCGTTTTTGGTGATGGCCGAATTGCCGAACAGGTTGTAGTTGCAGATGGTGATGTTGGGAAACGTCATCATCACGCATGACGCAGCACGCACAGCCCCTACCCCCACAGAACCAAATCCAGCCCAATGAGGGCCCTGCCCACCGCCGCGCCACCTAAGGCAAATTCGGATATAACGAGAATGAATCTTTTTATTTTATTATTGGCTCTCACATCCACTCTTCATGATTGTGGGACACTTGGGAGACGAACAACACTGTCTGGAGCAGTGAGTCAGTAAGTGAGGTCATTATATTACTGACTTTGCCACAATATGACGGGCAGACGCATGGTGTAGACCCGGCCCTGAAAAATAAGTGCCGGTGCTAAGCACCGGAAAGCACCGTTCAGCACCATGATGCACTAGGGAGTGTACAAGGGCTTTGTAAATAAAATATTAATAATAAATGCAAGCCTCTTTGGGGTCACTGGGTGATGTGGGCTGGTCGGCTTCCTTGTATAGAATAATTTTGCAGCTGCCCACTGCTAAGTCGAGACTAAAATGAATGGGTGCCTCTTGGCCAGTGCCTGCAGTTGACTAGTCAAAGTTAATTGTTGCAAACTTTGCTCCGCCTCACTTTCTTTGCTGACGTTTCTACACACTTTAGTGTCGATTCCAATCCGGTAAAACCCGGGTACGAACCGTCGGACGGAGCGTTTTCTCCGTCCGACTCGTACCCAGGAAAACCACCTTACAAACCCGCAAGTACGATTCGTACAGAAACACCATTTCCGTACGAATCGTAAAAAACACCGACCGGCTAAAACATACCCACAATTCCGATCCGGGACACCGCGTACGCGACATTCGCACAGAGTCAGGCAGCGTTTTACCATCCACCAAGTATGATTCGTACCCACATCACTTCGCATCAATATTTTTACGGGACCCAAAAAGTGCCGGAAAAGCTAAGTACGCCACGAAGTATAGCGAAATGGGGGCCTGGTACGCACCGTACCCCCATCCCTACACGTCCGCACCGTACCCCCAGCCCCCCCATGTCTGCGCCGTACCCCAGCCCCCCATGTCCGTGCTGTACCCCAGCCCCCCATGTCCACGCCGTACCCCAGCACCCCCCATGTCCGTGCCGTACCCCAGCACCCCCCCATGTCCGCGCCGTACCCCCACCCCCGTATGTACGGTGCATATCCCCCGTATGTACGGTGCGTACCCCCACCCCCCGTATGTACGGTGCGTACCCCCCTATGTACGGTGCATACCCCCACCCCCCGTATGTACGGTGCATACCCCCACCCCCCGTATGTACGGTGTGTACCCCCACCCCCCCGTATGTACGGTGCGTACATGGGGGGGTGCTGGGGTACGGTACGGATGTACGCGGGAGGGGTTGGAGGCTGGGGGGGCCGGGGTAGGGGTGGTACACAGTTCGCTCCGTACGGGACGTTTCACATGCGGTTGTATATTCGGACGGAGCGTATTACCTGCGTTTGTATATTCGGACGGACGGTACGGATCGTACTTGTGCGCTCGGACTTCAGTTTTACGAATCGTACGTAAAACTGTCCGGGGACGTGTCGTAGACTTTTCCCGATGTCATTCGTATGTATTTTCCACGTACGAATCGTACTTGCCCGTTTGTACGGGACTTGTACAATTCGTACGTAAAAGAATACAGGTACGATTCGTACGGGACATTTTTTTACCGGATCGGAATCGGCACCTTTATCTTTACTTGAATACTTTCAAATATTTTCCAAAGTTTCAAAACCTGTAAATAGTTGGCAAAATGTCAAAAATTTGCTGAGAACAAAGAAATATACAGGGAACTAATAATTATGTTATCCTGACTGATGACGGGAGATATCCCAAAACCAGTCCTAGGGTGCTTGCTCCTGGCCCAGGGAGGACCAGGCTTGGTAGTTCGGGCTAGACTGTTCCCATGGGGATCAGGGTCAAGACTGATTTGCATATGGCTAGGTCCAAACTGGGGTGGTGTGTTGAGCAAAAATAGATTTAGGCTCAGCTGTCTGCACTGGAGGTGAGTGTTTGATATCATTCGTCGTTCAGTCCATCAATTGTTCTTTTTGTAATTATGGTTTTTGTAGAGATTTTTTGACTGTTCACAATCAGAGGTTACTTAAAGGTCTGGGGTAGGTCAAGTAGAAGGACTCCTGAACAGAGAGCAGTCAAGGCCAATAGAAAGACTTCTCCTCCCTCTGTCATGAGAATGATTGCTGCCGTAGGCCGGCCCACTCACAGACGACGACTGGAGCTCGTCACCTGGCTAAAGAGATGTTCAAATAGTAATACTGCTGTGGTCAAGGAAGGCAGACATCCCCTTCACTCAACTAAATGTAAATTGATGGTCTGTTGAACCAGGTTGAATAACATTTAAACAGGATTCCGTGGCCAACAAACCACTTTCCCACTGTGAATTGTGCATGTAACGTGCAAGCCAATTGAACTTTTATCAATAAATTTCACCTAACAGTCACAACTTTAAAAATCGCTTAAAATATCCCAAGATATGCAAGGATAGTAGAAAATTCATCAATGTAATTTCGAAAAACATTCCAGGCAATCGTTTGTTGATGCACATGTGTTTTTTAAGCTTAGCTATATGGAAATTTTCCTTCAGACCCACTAGTTACAGGGGAACTCCAAATCATCAAAGGCAAAACATTTGTTCCTAACCTGTTTTACAAGAATACCATGTGCTTGGCAGAGCACATCTAGGTGTGTGTTGTTCATATGCAGATGCTAGCCAAACCACAAAGAATATAAAAAAAGAAAAAGCATTTCAATAAACAGTAAAACATATATAGAGCATTAAAAACAAGAGTAGGCAACAGTGAATTCACGTAGGGCTGAGTTCCAGAAGTTATTACTGTTACTGCTCCTGTTTCTAATATAATAAAATGTTTTTGTCCTGTTCTTGTTTTATTGTTTGGTTTTATTGCTGGCTGGAACCCACAAATAGGGCAGTAGGCTCAATGCCTGCAGCTAGTGTAAGGTCCACCATGGCAGTGTAAGTTAAGATAACAAGATTTCCATTATTGCACTGAAATCGAGGATTTAACTAGGCCTTTCTACAGATATCTGGCCCAATATCAGGATATAAATGGCAATTTTGAACATGGACCAGCCCAATACTATAAGACACAATAAAAATGTGCATTTTGCAAATAATTGTATATGCAAGTGTTGAGTACACACTCAAAGTGAAATTTTGTCTGAAAATCTCATAGGTGAATGGTGTAGGGTGATTTAAAAATTATGGATTGTGAAATCGATAACATGAGTATGCTACTGACATGGCTGCTGGTGTGCATATAATAGATTCAGCATGGATAAGGTGAAAATGAAAGATTGCGCTCGCTAAACAAATAAATCAGGGGTCATATTTATCAAGGAGTTGCATCGTACTTTCACTACTCCATGTGGTGCAAGAGTGACGCACCTCTTAAGTTAGATTTATCAAGCCAGGCAAAGCAATGCAAGGTGGGCTTGCCTGGCTTTATACATTTAGAGTAACGCAATGCAGCGCAAATCGCTGTGTTGCGTTACTTTGCCCTGGGAAGGCGTTCTATGGGTGGATTTGGGTGTTTCCACACATCCACCCATGGATTTTGGTGCATTCCAGATTTATCATTACTGGTAAACCTGGGAATGCACCAAAAACCTATGCCTCCCCAGGTGAGGCGTAACGAAGAGACATATCTTTATTTCTACTTGTTACTTTCTCCCTCAATGTGTGCTGCATTTCAATGTGTGCTGCATTTTGCAGCACACATAGAAAGAGGAAATTGCCTCATGGGATTGTTTTTGTGCAGATAGGAGTCTCTTCCTGCAAAAAAACAATCCTGCTTACAACGCATGCACCCTTGCACTTGGGTGCAAGGTTGCCTGCGTTGGTGCTAGGCAGAACATTGTGGCCCAGTTACAGAAGGACACATTCATTTTTGTTAAGCACTGGGAGATTAAGTGATTTGCCCAGAATCACAGGGTGTTGAGTGGCGTTGCCAAGACTCAAACCCGGTTCCCCAGCTTTGAGGTCGACCACTCTAGCTGTACGGCTAGGAATGAGTTGTACAATGTTAAGTACAGCACATTCCTGCCCTTTCCCTATCACGCAATACAGCGCAGCAAATTGACTTGCTGCCCTGCATGATATAATGATATATATGCCCCCAATGTTTTTACTGAGTTTCTTGCATTTAAAGAAAGACAGCTTCAACTCCAGATTAATTCCTCTAATTTATCTAGTTCTACCTATTCACAAGAGACAGAGTTAAGCAACAAGACTTCAAGTCTGGTTTTGAGATTATTAATACATAAATGTTGCCAATGCACATAGAATTCCTGCACACCCTGTGTGCCATAACAAAGGAGATCTAATTTTAGGATCAGCCAGGTCCAAACTTACATAAAATCTGGAAAAAAATGTAAGAAATAAAATTGGATGTGCATGTTCCAAAAAAGCCATACTGAGGGAATAATTTATGATATTTTGAACAAACTGCAAGAAACATCCCCAGACCCATGACAAACTTTAGACCCTCCAGGCATGTTTCCTGGAGTATAGAAACCACTTATGTGTCATTACTAAACTAAACTCACCATCTACTTCAAGAAGGGCTGGAAAGTGAAAAGCAAGGATGATTTCAATCTTATTTCAGGGTATACACCATTAAGGATTCTTTAATTGACCACCCTGGCTGTCCTTCCACGTTTGCAGTCAGTGGAAAAAACTTGTATATTTTTCTTTTAGCAAAAGTAACCAGTTATACCTGGACAATTCCTACACAGGTGTACAAATATTTAAAGAATTGTTTAAAGTGAGCACTGTGACGTGCACATTCCGATCTAACCATAAAGCTTACCATAAAGAGCTTGTGTGTAAGAAACTTCAAAGGGGAGAGAGCAGTGCTTTGCATGTTAATGAACAGCTCATGTTGAACTTTTCAGACAGAAGAGATGTCCACTTCCTCAAACTTATTCATGATGAAAGTACTGTTTGGGGTCAGGTAACAGATGTGTGCAAACCAGAGTGCATTCTAGGCTTCAAGAAGCCCATGGAAGATGTAGATACAGTAGATAAAAATTTAGAGACTTACAAAGCTACTCAAAAGTTCTTGTATAAGAGATGACTTTTCATTTGTTTCATCTTTCAATGTTTATGTTGTTTTCCTAGATCGTTCTCCAGATTCCAAGAAGAGCTTTATTCACTTTCAGTAGTCTATAATAGGCAGCCTGGCTGCAATAGAGCAAGCAAGTGTTCCTAGACTTAGAGAGGTTTAAGATGTGGTTAGATTGAAAGATCCCCGCTTTCCTGAGTACGTCCTTCCAACACCCAAAAAATACTTTCCTTGTCTGAGATGTGGAATCTGTGTCTGAAGAGGAGTACGAAAGGAGAGTCATATGTACTGCCCGGAGTGTCCTTTTAATCCTGGCCCATGTTTGCCCACATATTTTAAACTGTACTATACACAACTCAAATACTGGGTGCAACCATCAGAGTAAATGTCAAATGACTATGGTCTGTACTGATACATATATTCTGTTTAGACACCCGGTTGTCAATAGTTTGTTGTATTTAGTTACTCCTGTTGTGTTTGAAATCCTAAATGGTTTTTCATATTCTACTCATAGGTGGGTTATATTAAATTTGAAAAACTGTGCTGTTTTAAGTTGGATTTTTTGGTTCTGTATGTGCTTTGTTTGTGTAATCTGTTCATTCTGGGAGATTTTTTTTAGAAATGAAGTAGTGTGGAATCTTCATGATGATGTCTTAGTGGTGTTTGGCCAGCAGTGTATGTGGACTGGCGTTTGGCTGGTGCATGTGTGTGAACTGGCGTTGGCTAGTAGTTTGCAAGAGTTTCAGGGTAAAACAACCTGGTGAGAGCCACACAAGTCATGACACCCTGCACTACCCCTGATGTCCACTTTTCGAAACATGCATTTTTTATGTGTTTCCATAAGTGTTGGCTGAGTTAGTGCACAAAATCTACAGCTACCCAATTGTAAAGACAGGGTCTGTTCGCAGAGGAAAACATTGGTGTGTCCATGTTGTGTTTTGGGCCCTTTTCTTTTGCGGGCTCTAGGCTACCCACACAGGTGATGTACCATTTTTATTGAGAGACTTGGGGGTACGCTGATTGGCAGGAAATGTGTGGCTTCGCACTGATTCTTAAAGTTTTCTAATACCGAAATAAGAGAAAAATGTGTGTTTTTAGCCAAAGTTTGAGGTCTGCAAAGGCATCTGGGCAAAACAACCTGAAGCAAACCACACAAGTCACACCACCTTGGACTCCGGTGTCTAGTTTTCAGAAATGTGCAGGTTTGTTAGGTTTCCCTTGGTGTCGGCTGAGCTAGGGCCAAAATCTTCAGTTACCCAAATTGTGAAAAAAGTGTTCTTTTCAGTGGAAAGATTTGGGTGCCGATCACGATCCGGTAAAAAAATTGCCCGTACGACTCGTGTCCGGTCTTTTTACCGTACGAATCGTACAAGTGCCGTACAAACTGGCAATCACAATTCGCATGGTAAAAAGTCCATACGAACCGCAATGGGAATGAATCCCCACACGTCCTCGGGTCGAAAAATGTGTCCGACACGTCCTCGGACGATTTACCGTACAAATGTGAAAAGTGAAGTCCGACCGCGGAATCACGATCCATCCCGTGCGTCCGATGTTACAACCGTATGGAAAAAACACCGTCCGCACCGAACTCCCATAGCAACCATGGAGACATGTGCCCGCATACGCGCCCAACAACCCCCAGCCCTCCTATGTACGAGTCGAATCCCCACCCGTGTACGTACGACCCGTACCCCCACCCCAACCGTGTATGTACGACCTGTACCCGCACCCGCGTATGTATGGAGCGTACCCCCACCCCAACCGTGTATGTACGACCCGTACCCGCACCCGCGTATGTATGGAGCGTACCCCCACCCCAGCCGTGTATGTACGACCTGTACCCACACCCGCGTATGTATGGAGCGTACCCCCACCCCAACAGTGTATGTATGGAGCGTACCCCCACCCCAACTGTGTATGTACGACCCGTACCCGCACCCGCATATGTATGGAGCGTACCCCCACCCCAACCGTGTATGTACGACCCGTACCCGCACCCGCGTATGTATGGAGCGTACCCCCACCCCAACTGTGTATGTACGACCCGTACACACACCCGCATATGTATGGAGCGTACCCCCACCCCAACAGTGTATGTACGGACCGTACCCCCACCCCAACCGTGTATGTACGACCCGTAAACTCACCCGCGTACGTATGGAGCGTACCCCCACCCCAACAGTGTATGTACGGACCGTACCCCCACCCCAACCGTGTATGTACGACCCGTACCCTCACCCGCGTACGAATGGAGCGTACCCCCACCCCAACAGTGTATGTACGGACCGTACCCCCACCCCAACCGTGTATGTACGACCCGTACCCTCACCTGCGTACGTATGGAGCGTACCCCCACCCCAACAGTGTATGTACGGACCGTACCCCCACCCCAACCGTGTATGTACGACCCGTACCCTCACCCGCGTACGTATGGAGCGTACCCCCACCCCAACAGTGGATGTACGGACCGTACCCCCACCCCAACCGTGTATGTACGACCCGTACCCTCACCTGCGTACGTATGGAGCGTACACCCACCCCAACAGTGGATGTATGACCCGTACCCTCACCCGCGTATGTATGGAGCGTACCCCCACCCCAACCGTGTATGTACGACCCGTACCCACACACGCGTATGTATGGAGCGTACCCCCACCCCAACTGTGTATGTACGGACCGTACCCCCACCCCAACAGTGTATGTATGGAGCGTACCCCCACCCCAACCGTGAATGTACGACCCGTACCCTCACCCGCGTACGTATGGAGCGTACACCCACCCCAACAGTGTATGTATGGAGCGTACCCCCACCCCAACCGTGTATGTACGACCCGTACCCTCACCCACGTACGTATGGAGCGTACACCCACCCCAACAGTGGATGTAGGACCCGTACCCTCACCCGCGTATGTATGGAGCATACCCCCACCCCAACCGTGTATGTACGACCCGTACCCACACACGCGTATGTATGGAGCGTACCCCCACCCCAACAGTGTATGTACGGACCGTACCCCCACCCCAACAGTGTATGTACGGGCCGTACCCCCACCCCAACAGTGTATGTACGGACCGTAACCCAACCCCAACCGTGTATGTACGACCCGTACCCACACCCGCGTATGTATGGAGCGTACCCCCACCCCAACAGTGTATGTATGGAGCGTACCCCCACCCCAACCGTGTATGTACGACCTGTACCCGCACCCGCGTATGTATGGAGCATACCCCCACCCCAACCGTGTATGTACGACCCGTACCCGCACCCGCGTATGCATGGAGCGCACCCCAGGCCCCAACACCAGCACCTTCACACAACATCGCGCATGTACGAGTCGTACCAAGCCAGACACAAGGACAGCACTGTACAACAAAATGCCCGAAGTACACACCGTACACACGTACGTACACAACCAGGACAAAGCAAAACAACACAAGAATACACCATTCGAATGGCACAAAGCCACAAAACATGTCCAACAAGCAAAAAAACAACACAATCACTGACCTGCAACTGCCAAAATCCAAAACAGAGGCCCAAAACACAACCACTCATTATAACACACCCACCCAAAGTTCAAACACAGCCACACCCACCAATGGACCAATAACAAGGGCCCACACACACAAACCATGAGCCTTTGCAACAGACTCACTGCTGCCAGACCCCACAGACAACCTACAGCACCATACTTGAACCTTTACTACACCTTACACTTGCACACCTTCACACACACACCTTCACAAACACCCCCTCATCACATTCACACACACACCTGCACAACCACACCCACACACCCACAACCATCCACACCCACACCCCCCCCACAACCATCCACACCCACACCCCTCACCATGCCCACTAACAAGAATCCAAAGTTCACTAGCCAAGAGTTGGAGGTCCTTGTCGACGAAATCCTCAGAGTCGAGCCACACCTCTTTGGAACATTGGTCAGACAGACCAGCATTTCAGAAAAAACAGCCATGTGGCAGAGGATTGTCGATGCTGTCAATGCTGTTGCGGCCACCAGAAGGACCAGGCATGAATGCCAAGCCAGGTGGTACGATCTGCGGAGGAGGGTCCGAGCCAAAATGAACGACGAACACAACCAGGCCAACGTCACTGGAGGAGGGCCGCCCCGCAGATGCGTAGAATACCATCCCTGGGAGAAGAGGGTGATGGCCATACTGCCGGTGGTGGCAGTGGAGGGATTAGAAGGACTCCGAGACCCGGGTGAGTACACAAACAACTCACCTCACATGGGGGGAACGTCATCCACAACCAAACTCACAAACAGGCACGCAACCACCCCAAGCTATCGCATGACTCAACCACACTCCATGAACACGCACATGCCACTGGCGCCACCATGCCCCATGCACCCAGCTGGACAATGCCAAGTCACAGGCCACAGAAAACACCAACACAAGACACGGTAAGCCGGATGGCGGGAGTGTGGGCCCCAAAAATCACATAGTGCAACTCAGAAGCAGACAACAATGCCCTCTGCCCATATGGCCTAGGTCACAACCAGACAAACAGTGTGTCCCCACACAGGAAAGACTTGCCAGCAAATGGCGGACGCCTTGCATGAAGACATGGGGTGAAGGCACTTTTTGCACATGACAGCAGCTAATGAACAGCCAACACTGTGAAAGAGTGGCAGCACACACCACCACAGCAGCAGCGCAGACACAGACACTACACCCAATGGGTGCCTGGAGATCAGAAACAAACTCACATCAACAAGCCAAGGGCCATTCAAAGATCTGCCAAAAGTGTGTGCCTAGGAAGCTGGGCTGAGGTGACAGAGGGTGACACACAGAGGGAGGGAGAGGGGGAGAGAGAGGGAGGGAGACACAGGGAGACGGACAGAGGGAGGAGGCTGACACACAGAGGTGTGGGAATGTCTGCTCGTCAGCAGGTGGGAATGTCTGCTCGTCAGCAGGTGTACTGCGTGCATGTAGACAAGGGTGGCCAGTGCCAGAACCCCCCCTCTTCTCCATGGCAAAACACAGGTCCATGTCACAACCTGTGCACGAGCACAACGACAGCTACCTGCATTATCTAAGTGTGTGGAACCACTCCATGTGCCCACATACAGTGCAACATGAAAGGCGCCAATGCATGGCTCGCCACACCTGCCCACTCCACTGCTGACTGCAGTCACAATTGACGCAGCAAGTAAGTCTGTGTCACACATAGGTAAAGTCGCAAAAGCTGTGGCCAAGGGACATACCCATGCACAAGTGCACTGTGAGTGGAATGCAACACATATCCAAATTCCCAGAGGAAATGTGCCAACTCAGAAACCAATGAAACATGGATGTTGCATGGAACAAAATTAACATTGTCTCTCTCACACACAGGTCAACATCGTGGATCACCCCCCAACACTGGGGGGAAGACTCACAGGACCCGGCTCGGCGGGATGACGGAGCCACCGGCAGCGACGACTCTCACCACTCTGTGGACGGACCCGACCCCGACCAACCTGGCCCCTCTGGTGTCCAACCACCTGCAGCACCTGCGTCAGGTACAACTGGGCCAACCACCACCCCCACTCCTGCCACATCCCAGGAGACACCTAGGATCCCTGCCCCACCACCACAATGCAGCCAGGCTGGCCAGGAGGGACACGGTGTACCGGGCACCCAGGAGGAGGCAGGCGACAACGCCAATGCCACCCCTCAGGGGTCCCGGAGACCCGATGTGCCCACAAGGGCAGGCCAGGTGCAAGTGGGCAGGGGTGGTGGGAGTGGAGGACGGCGGAGGCGCGAGCCTGACCAGTTGGCTGCGGAACCGGTATATTCCCATGTCCGAAACATCCTGGACACATACCGGCAGGACACCACGGGCATGGCCCAGGTCGTGTCCACCCTCAACGAGATGAAGGGGACCCTCAATGAGATCAAGAACCAGCAGGCCCAGCAACATGCGGAGCAACATGCCTGTCTACTGCGACACCAACGGCGGATGGAGGACAGACAGGCTGAGCTCGTGACGGTGTTCACGGGAATTCACAGTACACTCCGTCGGATGGCCGACAACATGGGCAACCCTCCCTGTGCCATCAGGCGTAGAACTTCACCACCCACAGGGAGGGATCAGGAGGAGGAGGAGGAGACATCCGACGGAGCATCCCAAGCATCGTCATGGCCTGCTTCTGAGGGTCCCCGCAGGAGGGCGGGTCGTCCACGGAAAAGACCATGAGGGTCGGCGCAACAGCACCATCTCCCAGGACACCTGGCCTGGCACCTGGCCCACTGGAGCTACAGCAGCACAGCAGCAAAAGACATTCTCTGCCACATGGACTTGCTGGTCACTGTCTGACCAATGTTGACAAAGACTGTGGCATGGACTCTGAGGATTTCAAATGGCAAGGACACCAACTCCCCTAGTGAACTTTGGATTCCACACACCCGGAAAGCCCCTCATGTCAAACCCCCCCCCCCACCCCAACCAAAATAAAACGTCACACCATAAAGAGAAGATGCCTACTTATTGCAATATTACCTTACATGTGTCTTGTAAAGTCTGACCATGCCTGAGTGTTAGAAAAGGTAGACGGACCGGGAGGGCCGGCCGGGGTCAGGGGGAGAGGTCTCCGGGGAGAGCCGTCTCCAGCGATCGTACAGACAAGTAACTTCCCCCCCACAGACAGAAATCACACACGGATAAGGTTCAGTGTTCTTTATAGGTACTTAGGTATGATACGGTAGAATGGTACAAGGAGGTCTGGACGCAGGGGTCCCCTCGATTAGAGTCTCGTAAGGTAGGGAAGGGGGTAGCGGGTCAGTCTATTTACCAATCAGGTAGTTCGGATGAGATGATGATGAGCTCACAATCCTCGAGCTTGGTGTTTAGGTGGTACGGTCCGCGGCAGCGCCAGCAGGTCCCGGTAAGGATGGTTGATACAACGGGCCGCGGCAGCGCCAGCAGGTCCCCGGAAGATGTACGGTCCGCGGCAGCGCCAGCAGGTCCCGGTGAGGATGGTCGTTACAACGGGCCGCGGCAGCGCCAGCAGGTCCCAGGAAGATGGTCGTTACAACGGGCCGCGGCAGCGCCAGCAGGTCCCAGGAAGATGATGGTCCGCGGCAGCGCCAGCAGGTCCCGGTGAGGATGGTCGTTACAACGGGCCGCGGCAGCGCCAGCAGGTCCCGGGAAGATGAAGGTTGCAGAAGGCCGCGGCAGCGCCAGCAGGCAGGACGATGGTTCACAAGAGCGGGCTACGGCAGCGCCAGTAGACCGTCAGGGTTGAGTTCACTCGGTGTCTCTCGACTCCAGGATACAACTGCCTTCCTGCTCCGGAGCTGTCTTAGTTATAGGGCTGGTGCCCTTTGATGTCCGGACCCTCGCACTTGGAGGTCGGAGGGTCCGGGATGAAGGTGTCCAGACACCCAGCAGGGGGTGGAGCCAGCGCCTGGGGGCTGCTGGAGGCGATCGGCACCTGGCGGGGGAAGAGCTCTTGACGCTTCGTTCTCCCATTGTCTGCCAAGTGGTCCGCTCACCTCCTGGGTGGATGGTGGTGCCGGGATGTCGGGGCCGGCCAGGCCCGGGGTTAGGGTCGAGGTGAGGCCACGCGGCCGCGTGGTGCAGGGCCCAAGATGGCGGCTTGACCCGACCGGGGAAGCCGGTGGGGCTGGACCCCGTGATGAGTAGGGGTCCGAGGGCAGAGGGTCCGTCGGGAGACGGAGTACAGGGGCTTGTCGCGGGGGTATGCCTGGTGGGCCGGAGCGCGGGCCCTGTCGTGCGGGGGGGGAGCAAGCCCTCTGTGTGGCCTGTCCAACACTGAGTTCTCATTTTACTTCAACCATCCACACCCTGGGGCCTGAGTCTGGCACAGGACACACATGGGTCACATTGTATTAGGCAAGACAGACATGGAGCACCATACACACCCGTGATTGGCCCAACCAGCTGAGGGGGTGGCCGCACAACCGTGCCGACAGACATTTTGAGTACAGCGACAGCCATGCGCAGAGGTCAGGGATCATGTGGAGTGTCCTGTGGGGCACCCAGGTATGTGTGGACAGGTGGCAGAACCATGTCCTGCAAGCTTGAGTCAGGTGGATGCAGAGAATGGTGGCCTGGCCAACGTTGGATGCATGGGGATGGCACATGTCACAATACCCACACAGTCATGAACATCATGCACAATACACAGTCTAATCCCACACAAACAGCTTGCATCTTGCTAATCGACACATAGACACATAGCCACTATCACGGGAAACCATGCCAGACATGCCGGATGCACCGTGGCAACACACCAGCATTGACTGAGAAGAGGCACCTTGGAGGCATAGGGACACCTTTATTAGTCATGTATTCGGGATTGCAGAGGAAACTCGGAGTACACATGAACGGGTCATGTGGAGTAACATGTGGGTCCAACACTGGAACCCCCCTTCTGCAGCACAAATGCATGATAGCCATGGAACTGGCACACAAGTGTCGGCTAATAGCTAAACACCCCCTGCTGCTCACGGAGAGACTGCCATACACCATTGATCCGCTGATGTGGAAGTCCCACACCATGTCAAGCCAATGCAAACCGTATGTGTCCAAGGGCAGTGTAACACACATTGATGCCATCATCACATTCCACAATCCCATCACTGATGACTGTCAACAAGTCTGACCATCTATTCAGGTGTACCCAGCTGCATGTCATGTGTACCATGGTGATGCGACATGTCTGCAGAGCAACCAAACATCGACAGGGGCAGTGTGCATACATCGTAAACAACTGCCACACCCAATACACCCCTGATGCATCCCTTACCCTAAGGAGACTTCCAAACTTGTCCGTGCGTGTAACGCTGAGTCAGCACACGATGACGTGTCCATGAGGAATAGCAGTGCCACAACAATGCAAGCAGCAGACGGCATGCGCAAGTACCTGGGGAAGAGAGACACACAAGAAGTCAGCCACAAAAAGCACAGCCACTTGCATGTGCATGTACTCAACACATGTAAGGATGACAACATGCTAGGTCACAATAATGACTGGGGAAATACACTCATCACTGGCACCATCACTCCAGTGACACATCCACACACACCTCTGACTCACGTGCCATACATGCAGATGGACACACATCGCAACACATGCCACACGGGGACCAATGCGTGCACACACAGACACTGGTACTCACCACTAAGCAAAGAAGTCGCGTATGAGACGAGTCCGGATGTCCTCTTGCGGCTCAACATCCTCCACATCACTAGCCCCATTGCCAAGCCCTTCGTCCTCCACGGGTGGATGGTCCTGATCATCTTGATCCAGGATGAGTGGCACAGCCTTCTCAACTGCCATGTTGTGCCGCATGCAGCAGACCATGAAGATTTTCCAGACCTTCGCCGGGGCATATGGGAGGGTGCCGCCGGTCATGTGGAGGCACCGGAATCGGCTCTTCAGGAGGCCAAATGTCCTCTCGATCACTCGCCTTGTCCGGCCATGGGCGGTGTTGTAGCGGAGCTGTGACGGCGTGATGGGGTTGCGGAGAGGTGTGATCAGCCATGGCATGTTGGGATAGCCAGCGTCCCCTTCATGGAAACCACATGGACATAAGTAGGACAGGAGAAGCGGTCGTGCTGGAAGTCTACGCAAAATACAGGACAGACAGAGTGTACCCACCAACAACACATGCTCGTTTGTTGCGCAGCTGCGTCATCATTTCAGGCACCCTGCTACGCCTCATGATGTAGGCATCGTGTGCTGATCCTGGAAAACGAACACAGACATGTGAAATCACCATGTTGGACAGACACACCACAAGGGCATTGATGCAGTGGTAGTGTTTGCGATTCCTGTACGCTACCTCCTGTGCCTGTGGTGGTACCAAAGCCACATGTGTCCCATCTATGGACCCAATGACATGGGGCATCCCTCCCAGGGCATAGAATCCACGCTTGACACCAGTCACCATTTCAGGGGTTGGGAAATGGATGAACTCATCCAGGTAAAGCAACATGGCCTCTAAGAAATCATGCAGCACACGGCAGAACATGCTCTGGGACATGCCACCAACATGAGCTATGGTATTTTGAAATGTACCCGTGGCAAGAAAATGTAGGGCTGCCATTACCTTCAGCTTGGGTGTCAGTGCCGTAGGATACCTGTGCAGCGGTTGCAGGTGTGGTGCCAGCCTCGCCGTCAACTCCAGAATCAACGGTTGGGGGAAGCGGTAGCACCGGATACAGTCATTCTCCCGCATGTCAGCCAAGTCCGGAATTGCTCGGGGAAGAGGCGGCGCTCTGCAGTAATTTGGAAGTGACAAGGACGAGTGAGTGCACTACTACAACAATTATTGGGTGCTGAGCACATGTTAATCTGTCAATACACATATGCGACATACGGAGTGAGGTATGTGCCACATGCCCTGGACACGTATGGCTGCCAGGTGACACTCCCACCAAGACCCAGCTACACACGGAGCTTGTGAATCTCCACATGCCATGGCATGGGATTAGCTGTGTCCCAGTGTAAGTGAACAGCCAGACGCAACACAGGAGTGACATACATCAACACATCAGCAGAAGTAGGATGTTGATTGCAGAGACTGGCAGCGGAACACTGGAGGCACAGGTCATATGACATTACACTAGGACAGCCCACACACCTTGCCAATAAGGTGTACATGTAATGACTCACCACACATTCATAGAGAGGATGCAGACATGTCCTTGTTACGCTACTCCGTGTCCCATGCATACATACGCACCTCACATCCGATACCACATGTGGCCTGGTGTGCAGAACAGTGTGCCATGTCCATCTACACACAGACACATGTTGGTTGCTGCAACAGCTGATGCTTTTGAGGGAGCTCCAACATCAAGGAAATGGCCACCCCCCACACATACATGACATAGTCACATCCTGCACCGTGGGTAGTCACATTTCTGGTGTGGTAACCCCAGTAGCGGGCATCAGGGGACACTTGTGTGTGTTGTTGAGTGTGCCATGCCAGTGACGCTCATCCCAAGTGTGCAGTACGACATGCACACATGTCAAAGGAGTTAAGGGCATGCCTGGCACACATTGCACCGTCACACATAACATCTGTACACATCTCATCATACATCTGGTGCCTTCTCCACTCAGGAGTAAAGTGCCACATCACAGCCTTTCACACCTGTGCCCCACACATGTAGTACTGCCCAGACAATGCCTCGATGTCCATCCATGGACAAGTATGTCAGCCCTATTCCTTCCTGTGTGCTGACTGTCACCACTGTGATGTGTGAAAGGCACCGTACTTTCGCTAAGAGGGCCTGTGTACGTTCCCTATCACTATGGGAGTGCTGCCGTATGTGTACCCATAGTGATAGTGAGCGTACAGGCGTGTGTACGGTCCGTACCACAATGAGTACGCATACGCTTGAACACCCATAGTGATAGTGAGCGTACATGTGTGTGTACGGTCCGTACCACAATGAGTACGCATACGCTTGAACACCCATAGTGATAGTGAGCGTACAGGCGTGTGTACGGTCCGTACCACACTGAGTACACATACGCTTGAACACCCATAGTGATAGTGAGCGTACAGGCGTGTGTACGGTCCGTACCACAATGAGTACGCATACGCGACAACACCCATAGTGATAGTGAGCGTACAGGCGTGTGTACGGTCCGTACCACAATGAGTACGCATAGGCGACAACACCCTTAGTGATAGTGAGCGTACAGGCGTGTGTACGGTCCGTACCACAATGAGTACGCATACGCGACAACACCCATAGTGATAGTGAGCGTACAGGCGTGTGTACGGTCCGTACCACAATGAGTACGCATACGCGACAACACCCATAGTGATAGTGAGCGTACAGGCGTGTGTACGGTCCGTACCACTATAAGTACGCATACGCGATAACACCCATAGTGATAGTGAGCGTACAGGCGTGTGTACGGTCCGTACCACTATGAGTACGCATACGCGACAACACCCATAGTGATATGGACCGTACACACGCATGTACGCTCACTGTCACTATGGGTGTTCAAGCGTATGCGTAATCATTGTAGTACGGACCGTACACACGGCTGTACGCTCACTATCACTATGGGTGTTCAAGCGTATGCGTACTCATAGTGGTATGGACCGTACACACGGCTGTACGCTCACTATCACTATGGGTGTTCTCGCGTATGCGTACTCATAGTGGTACAGACCGTACACACGGCTGTACGCTCACTATCACTATGGGTGTTCTCGCGTATGCGTACTCATAGTGATAGTGAGCGTACAGGTGTGTGTACGGTCCGTACCACAATGAGTACGCATACGCGACAACACCCATAGTGATAGTGAGCGTACAGGCATGTGTACGGTCCGTACCACTATGAGTACGCATACGCGACAACACCCATAGTGATAGTGAGCGTACAGGCGTGTGTACGGTCCGTACCACTATGAGTACGCATACGCGACAACACCCATAGTGATAGTGAGCGTACAGGCGTGTGTACGGTCCGTACCACAATGAGTACGCATACGCGACAACACCCATAGTGATAGTGAGCGTACAGGCGTGTGTACGGTCCGTACCACTATGAGTACGCATACGCGACAACACCCATAGTGATACGGACCGTACACACGCATGTACGCTCACTGTCACTATGGGTGTTCAAGCGTATGCGTACTCATAGTGATATACACGCGTGCGTACGCTCACTTTCACTATGGGTACGCATACGCAAGCACACCCATAGTGATACGGCCCGTACACACTCTTGTACGGGCCGTTGCTATGCATTTGTGGTGCCCTAGGGCCCCGGGACGCACCGTACCTGTGTGTGAAACTCCAAATTACATAGGAGACACATGAGGGACAAGTATAAAGGCCTACATGCATGCTGGTTGTCATGGAGACCAAGTTTAAAGTTTGAATTTGTTTAAGCAGGTGCACAGCAGTAGTCAGTTTGAATGAATCTACTTTGTTGCAATGTGGTTCTGGAGTTGACATCATGCTAAAGAAAAAAACACAATAAGAACCCACTGACTGTGCTAGGTTTGAAGGGATTGGAGGAAACATAGGATGCAAATGTGAGTGACCAATCACTCTGTACTCCTGTGCATGAAACAGGTCAGCAAGGCAGATATAAGGCAGCCAGGTCCCATGAGGGAGCACTTGCCTGCACATCTTTGTATTCAACGACCCAGCTGCTGCTACTGATTCCCTGGAACCATGTCAAGGGCTGTGGAGAGGTCACAGCCTTTCACCCTGGAGGAGAACCTGGCTTTGCTGGATGTGATCCTCCCACAGTACCCCCTGCTGTATGGGCGACCAGGGTATCAGGTGAGTGCAGAGTCCACTAGCACAGACTGTGTCCCTTTTTTGTGACTGTGACTTCTGCCATTGTGTCCAGGTGTGACACACATGATATGTACTGTAGGGGGGGTCTCAGGGGGGGGAATGCCTGATGTTCCCCAGCCAGAGCATGCTGTGGTGCATGTCTGCCGTCCTCACTTGCATTGTTTTGACTGTTACAATCACTGCATGGTGCATGCCACATTCTGCCTGTCTTGTCCTCCTGGGAATGTAGCCTCTACAGTCCTCATGTGATTATGTGGCCAGCCCAGTGTGACAGGTGACTGTACCCACAGATGTGTGTTAGTTCTGTGTACCTGTGCTGAGAGTGTCCACATGATGTGTTTGTACCCTGGACATCGGTGTGTGTGTAAGTCCCCTGTCATGTGGGTGGGTGCATATGTGGAGTGTAGCACCCGGGCTGCATGAGGGATGGATATACCCTGGCCATCTGATGTGAGCAGGGAGCAGTGCTGTGTGTCTGACGTGCAGAGCCAGCCCCACACCTGTGAGCCCCCCCCGGTCTAGTGGCACATGTGCAGAGTGAGGTTTGTCGCTGCATTTGGCAATGGCAGGTGAATGTCCTGTGCCTGTGTGTGTCTGTGTACTCTGCTGAGGTAGCGTCAGTGGCCTGTGGCATGTGACTGCTTAGAGGTGCTGCACATTATCCTGGTGTAGCTTGTGATGCACAGTGTGAGCCTGGATCATTGATTGTGTAGTTGCCCTCATTCCACCTGTGTACTTTCAATGGCACGTACTGCTTTTGCCCTTCCCCAGAGGATCATGTCCCTATGACAAAGGTGCAATGCGTTGGATGCATACTATGCCTTGTTGTAAACAGCAAATTTGTTCTAATATGTCTCTCTGTGACATGTGCCTGGTGTATTGATGTAGTGTCACTTGTTCATCCTCACAGGTAGGCGCCTCTGCCAAGAAGCAGATATGGCTGACTGCCGTCAGTGCCATAAGGAGTGCGGATGGTCGGAAGCGGCGCCTGTCCCAGGTGAGGAAACGCTGGCAGGATATCCGGTGCTGGACGCGGAGGATCGCACGGGTCCTGCTGGGGGACTCACCTGAGACCCATAAGAACCGCGGGCGCCGCCGTCTGACCCACATCCACAAGCGTGTGCTGGCGGTGGTATTTCCAGACTTGGAGAGGCGCTTACAGGAGCAGCAGCAGCAGGAAGGGGGTAGGTACATGTGTGTTTGTTGTGTGTCACCAGCATTTGTAAGTGCACAGTTGCATGGATACACTGCCAGGGTTTAAAGGTGCTGTGCAGATCCAGTTACCCACAGTATAGCGGTGCTCTCCTGCCTCCCATCCCCTCCTTGCAATGTGTTCCCAGGTCTGTGTGTAGTCACTCCTTCACAAGGTAATGTAGGCTGGCGCTTTCTCCACGTGAACTATGCCTGTAGCATCATGTGTGGGGGTGGTGTGTAACAGGTTTTGGGACCTTGCCTGTGCCCTGTCCAGTTCAGTACATGTGGGTTCCATGTCAGTTCGCACTGATGCTAAGTCCAGACATGGGAGTTAGACTCTCAAGTGTCATGCCTTACAGCGCGCATGTCCTATGTTGTGGCCTGTGACATAATGTGCATGAGTGTGCGATACACATAGTGCAGGGATGGTGGCGTGTGTTGCAGTCATTCCCATTCAGGACCATGGAGTTGTGTGGCCACTACTGTCCCCTGGGGCATATTTTCCTAGGTGTCATGTGTGTCATCACAAAACGTGGACACTCTCAGTGTCTACAGCATAGGTTGTGCTCTGTGCCATTGTCCCCTGGCACCATGTATATTGACGTGAAATGTAGTACAAGTGCCCACTGTACAGCCTGACCTGATTTTCCTTGTTCATACTCACAGTGGCCAGTGCCTGTGTGTCTTGTTACAATCATCTGATGATGCCCATTTGTACATGATTATTTGGACAGGCGCACCTTGGGTATTTGGCGTCCAATCTTGCATTTATGCAGCCCCTGTGTATTTCACCCAGACTAAGAGATGTAAGTGCCACCTGTGTCTCAACAAATTGTCTCATGTAGGGGGTGGTTGGTGTGGGCCAAGCCTACATGTCATGACCTGATGTCTCCTTGCTAGGTCTGGCCAGTGTGTGATGTTTCTCTGGACATACACTCAAGGTGCAGTGAGCCAGTCATGGTGGGCATGTTTTCAGTATTACCTATGCAGCATGTGCCTCAAGTTCATGGATATGGTCCCTGCTCATCCCTATTTTCGGCAACGCTGTGTGGTGCAGATGCAGTGCTGGATTGTCCCCAGGGCCTGGCTCCTCTGTAAAACTACATTTCATGTAATTTGCTATTGTGTCATGCTCTCCATGGTTTTTCAGTGGCATGGTGGGTCAACCAACTGTGTGTTGCATGCCCTACATCTGTACCTTGTTTTGTAGATGTTCCTGATCTTTCTTTGCAGGCTATGCACTGTAACCTATGTAGATTGGACTCATGTGACATATGTATACAGGTGTGTGATTAATTGCTGTCTCTTCACCTTGCCCACAGCATCCTCGGGGGACACGGAGGGAGACATGAGCACAGACGGAGCGGAGGAACCGAGCACCAGTGCCAGCGTTGACATCGTGGCTGGCACATTGAGTGGTACTGAGGCGGAGGAGAGTGAGGCCGAGGACCTGTCCACTGGCATGACAGAATATGAAGCTTACGGGTCCGAGGATGATCTCTCCGAGTGGGCGGAGGCTGCACCAGCAGCTGACAGCGGCACAACATCGCACCCCGCCCCCTCCATTGCCATCAGCCGCCTCCCACTTGCTCGTGTCCCTTCCCAGCGTGCCCGGTCACCACATGTCTCCTTCCTGCCAGGCACCGCACCCCCTGCCCCTGTCTCCACTGCTGCCGCCAATGCCGAGTCTGTGGACATCCAGCGGCAGTTGCAGGTTGGTCAGGCTGCGATCCTTAATGTCCTCCATGGCCACAGCCAAGTGCTGAACAACATGGAGGCATACTTGGAGGGCATTTTTTCATCGCAGGCTGACCAACGCAACTTGCTGAGGTCCATTGACTCAACACTGACTGCAGCAGTGGGTCTCCTGCAGCGCTACGTCCAACCCCCTACGGCTGCCCCATCCACACTTCCCACTCCCATGCCTGTCCCACGTACACCCAGATGTCAGCATGCACCCACCACAACAGACACAGGCACCACACCAGCAGGGAAGGTCATACGCACACCTCCTGGCACGCACACACAAGGTGAAGTAGGCACACCCACTGGGTCGGGGGGCAAACGTAAGTCACGCAGCCAGAGTGGGAGTCCGCATTCCACTAAATCCACTCCCTCCAAATCCCCTCCCCTCAGCTCTCCTGGCCACATATCCGGCAAGGACTCCTTCATGGCCGCTCTGTCCCTGAGCCCCACTGTGACACCAACCCGCAAGCGGTCAAGGGAGCCCCCGGTCAGGGTGGTAGTGCCCCCCCCCCTGTCCACACCCTCCCCCAGTGGCGCTGCGACCCATCCCTCTGACCCCCCCCTTGGGTCCTGTGGTCCCTTCGGGTGCAGGGGAGACGCTGGAGGACCTTGCTAAGGTGTGCAGCGACATCCTGGCCTCCGCCTTTGGCCCTGCCCCACCCCCTGTGGTGGAGTCCTCCATCCCTGCACCCACGACGCCTACCCTTCGCCCTCATGTCCCTGCGGTGCCTGGTCCTTCCCCCCCACATGATGCCCTCCCCGCTGTGGAAGACGAAGGGGTCTGACTGTGCAGGCAAGCTAGGGGGCACGCGTCCCACTGTGTCCCCCATCCAGCTGTGACTCATGGACTGCCCTATGGGCTTTGTAAATATTGAACTTTATCCACACACACTTTATTTGGAAATGCTGAATAAAGCCTTTTTTTCCCTTAGAACACTAATGCTTTTGTGGTATTGCTGTTGGTGGGGCTGCTACATGATTTTGGGTGGTGATCATGTGTTGGGTGTGTGGGAAATGTAGTAGTGTGCTGGTCATAGGGGGTACCCTGGTATCTGTGTGCCATCACAAGGTGTTAGCTAGGTTTCTCTGTTCATGTAAGCAGTTCCTGCATGGTGAAATTGTTTTAAGGTGTGTTCCTTCCTCTGTGTACCCTGACATCTTCCCTGCAGGGTGTTCCCAATATTTAGCGCTGAGCTGTGTCTACATTAGCTTGGTGTGTGACGGACCCCTTCAACTTTGGCCATGCATGCAGAGCGATGTCTCCACCTGCAGCATTCGTGGCATCCTTGGTGATCACTGTACTTGTGTATGTAGTCTGTTGACATGACTTCATGTGGACATGTTCCCTTTTAGGCTGTAGGCATGTGTGTACTCCCAGCCTCGCACACATGTGTTACATGTACTGCAGGGTCTTTGTGCACCTGACTGACAATTGTGGCAATTGGATCTGTGGGTACTCCACCCTTTTCTTTTCCATGGGCACTGCTGGTAGTCCTCTGCACCCACCCCTCCTATGTCTAGGCACTGCTGGGAGTGATAGGCACCCACCCCTCATATGTCTGGGCACTGCTGGGAGTCCTCTGCACCCACCCCTCCTGTGTCTGGGCACTGCTGGGAGTGATAGGCACCCACCCCTCCTGTGTCTGGGCACTGCTGGGAGTGATAGGCACCCACCCCTCCTATGTCTGGGCACTGCCGGGAGGACTCTGCACCCACCCCTCCTGTGTCTGGGCACTGCTGGGAGTGATAGGCACCCACCCCTCCTGTGTCTGGGCACTGCTGGGAGTGATAGGCACCCACCCCTCCTGTGTCTGGGCACTGCTGGGAGTGATAGGCACCCATCCCTCCTATGTCTGGGCACTGCTGGGAGGACTCTGCACACACCCCTCCTGTGTCTGGGCACTGCTGGGAGTGATAGGCACCCACCCCTCCTATGTCTGGGCACTGCTGGGAGGGCTCTGCACCCACCCCTCCTGTGTCTGGGCACTGCTGGGAGTGATAGGGACCCACCCCTCCTGTGTCTGGGCACTGCTGGGAGTGATAGGCACCCACCCCTCCTATGTCTGGGCACTGCTGGGAGGACTCTGCACCCACCCCTCCTATGTCTGGGCACTGCTGGGAGGACTCTGCACACACCCCTCCTGTGTCTGGGCACTGCTGGGAGGACTCTGCACCCACCCCTCCTATATCTGGGCACTGCTGGGAGGACTCTGCACCCACCCCTCCTATGTCTGGGCACTGCTGGGAGGACTCTGCACACACCCCTCCTGTGTCTGGGCACTGCTGGGAGGACTCTGCACCCACCCCTCCTATGTCTGGGCACTGCTGGGAGGACTCTGCACCCACCCCTCCTATGTCTGGGCACTGCTGGGAGGACTCTGCACACACCCTCCTGTGTCTGGGCACTGCTGGGAGGACTCTGCACCCACCCCTCCTGTGTCTGGGCACTGCTGGGAGTGATAGGCACCCACCCCTCCTATGTCTGGGCACTGCTGGGAGGACTCTGCACCCACCCCTCCTGTGTCTGGGGGGGAACAACCTTTACAACGCAACTTTTACAACGCACTACCATTACAACGCATTTTTTACAACGCATAATCCATTACAACGCATGATATTACAACGCATGACACTACAACGCATTTTTAAAAACTACCTTTACAACGCATTCCATTACAACGCATACTACCATTGCAACGCATACCATTACAACGCATAATATTACACTATACTATCCAACACTTACCCTACTGATGCACCCCCTGGAGTTAGAATAGTAATTTTTACCCCTATACTATCCAACACTTACCCTACTGATGCACCCCCTGGAGTTAGAATAGTAATTTTTACCCCTATACTATCCAACACTTACCCTACTGATGCACCCCCTGGAGTTAGAATAGTAATTTTTACCCCTATACTATCCAACACTTACCCTACTGATGCACCCCCTGGAGTTAGAATAGTAATTTTTACCCCTATACTATCCAACACTTACCCTACTGATGCACCCCCTGGAGTTAGAATAGTAATTTTTACCCCTATACTATCCAACACTTACCCTACTGATGCACCCCCTGGAGTTAGAATAGTAATTGTTACCCCTATACTATCCAACACTTACCCTACTGATGCACCCCCTGGAGTTAGAATAGTAATTTTTACCCCTATACTATCCAACACTTACCCTACTGATGCACCCCCTGGAGTTAGAATAGTAATTTTTACCCCTATACTATCCAACACTTTCCCTACTGTTGCACCCCCTGGAGTTAGAATAGTAATTTTTACCCCTACACTATCCAACACTTACCCTACTGTTGCACCCCCTGGAGTTAGAATAGTAATTTGTACCCCTACACTATCCAACACTTACCCTACTGTTGCACCCCCTGGAGTTAGAATAGTAATTTTTACCCCTACACTATCCAACACTTACCCTACTGTTGCACCCCCTGGAGTTAGAATAGTAATTTTTACCCCTATACTATCTAATACTTACCTTAAATGTAATTTAATATTATGCGTTGTAATGGTATGCGTTGTAAAGGTAGTATGCGTTGTAATGGTAGTGCGTTGTAAAGGTATTTTTTAAAAATGCGTTGTAGTGTCATGCGTTGTAATGTCATGCGTTGTAATGGATTATGCGTTGTAAAAAATGCGTTGTAAGTGCATGCGTTGTAATAGTGTGCGTTGTAACGTCATACATCCGTGTCTGGGCACTGCTGGGAGGACTCTGCACCCACCCCTCCTGTGTCTGGGCACTGCTGGGAGTGATAGGCACCCACCCCTCCTATGTCTGGGCACTGCTGGGAGGACTCTGCACCCACCCCTCCTGTGTCTGGGCACTGCTGGGAGTGATGGGCACCCACCCCTCCTGTGTCTGGGCACTGCTGGGAGTGATAGGCACCCACCCCTCCTATGTCTGGGCACTGCTGGGAGGACTCTGCACACACCCCTCTTGTGTCTGGGCACTGCTGGGAGGACTCTGCACCCACCCCTCCTATGTCTGGGCACTGCTGGGAGGACTCGGCACACACCCCTCCTGTGTCTGGGCACTGCTGGGAGGACTCTGCACACACCCCTCCTGTGTCTGGGCACTGCTGGTAGTCCTCTGCCCCCACCCCTCCTGTGTCTGGGCACTGCTGGGAGTGATAGGCACCCACCCCTCCTATGTCTGGGCACTGCTGGGAGGACTCTGCACCCACCCCTCCTATGTCTGGGCACTGCTGGGAGGACTCTGCACCCACCCCTCCTGTGTCTGGGCACTGCTGGGAGTGATAGGCACCCACCCCTCCTGTGTCTGGGCACTGCTGAGAGTGATAGGCACCCACCCCTTGTATGTCTGGGCACTGCTGGGAGGACTCTGCACACACCCCTCCAGTGTCTGGGCACTGCTGGGAGGACTCTGCACCCACCCCTCCTGTGTCTGGGCACTGCTGGGAGTGATAGGCACCCACCCCTCCTATGTCTGGGCACTGCTGGGAGGACTCTGCACCCACCCCTCCTGTGTCTGGGCACTGCTGGGAGTGATAGGCACCCACCCCTCCTATGTCTGGGCACTGCTGGGAGGACTCTGCACCCACCCCTCCTGTGTCTGGGCACTGCTGGGAGGACTCTGCACCCACCCCTCCTGTGTCTGGGCACTGCTGGGAGTGATAGGCACCCACCCCTCCTATGTCTGGGCACTGCTGGGAGGACTCTGCACCCACCCCTCCTGTGTCTGGGCACTGCTGGGAGGACTCTGCACCCACCCCTCCTGTGTCTGGGCACTGCTGGGAGGACTCTGCACCCACCCCTCCTGTGTCTGGGCACTGCTGGGAGTGATAGGCACCCACCCCTCCTGTGTCTGGGCACTGCTGGGAGTGATAGGCACCCACCCCTCCTATGTCTGGGCACTGCTGGGAGGACTCTGTACACACCCCTCCAGTGTCTGGGCACTGCTGGGAGGACTCTGCACCCACCCCTCCTGTGTCTGGGCACTGCTGGGAGTGATAGGCACCCACCCCTCCTATGTCTGGGCACTGCTGGGAGGACTCTGCACCCACCCCTCCTGTGTCTGGGCACTGCTGGGAGTGATAGGCACCCACCCCTCCTATGTCTGGGCACTGCTGGGAGGACTCTGCACCCACCCCTCCTGTGTCTGGGCACTGCTGGGAGGACTCTGCACCCACCCCTCCTGTGTCTGGGCACTGCTGGGAGTGATAGGCACCCACCCCTCCTATGTCTGGGCACTGCTGGGAGGACTCTGCACCCATCCCTCCTGTGTCTGGGCACTGCTGGGAGGACTCTGCACTCACCCTTCCTATGTCTGGGCACTGCTGGGAGGACTCTGCACCCACCCCTCCTGTGTCTGGGCACTGCTGTGAGGACTCTGCACACACCCCTCCTGTGTCTGGGCACTGCTGGTAGTCCTCTGCACCCACCCCTCCTGTGTCTGGGCACTGCTGGGAGTGATAGGCACCCACCCCTCCTATGTCTGGGCACTGCTGGGAGGACTCTGCACACACCCCTCCTGTGTCTGGGCACTGCTGGGAGGACTCTGCACACACCCCTCCTATGTCTGGGCACTGCTGGGAGGACTCTGCACCCACCCCTCCTGTGTCTGGGCACTGCTGGGAGTGATAGGCACCCACCCCTCCTATGTCTGGGCACTGCTGGGAGGACTCTGCACCCACCCCTCCTGTGTCTGGGCACTGCTGGGAGTGATAGGCACCCACCCCTCCTATGTCTGGGCACTGCTGGGAGGACTCTGCACCCGCCCCCCTGTGTCTGGGCACTGCTGGGAGGACTCTGCACCCACCCCTCCTATGTCTGGGCACTGCTGGGAGGACTCTGCACCCACCCCTCCTGTGTCTGGGCACTGCTGGGAGGACTCTGCACCCACCCCTCCTGTGTCTGGACACTGCTGGGAGGACTCTGCACCCACCCCTCCTATGTCTGGGCACTGCTGGGAGGACTCTGCACACACCCCTCCTGCGTCTGGGCACTGCTTGGAGGACTCTGCACCCACCCCTCCTATTTCAGGATATGTACTCTTAGAACATACACGGGTGTGGGTTCGCTCCATGCATACGAGGTGGGGGTAGGTAGGGTCCGTCCATACACTGTTGGGGTGGGGGTGCGCTCCATACATACGCGGGTGTGGGTACGGGCCGTACATACACTGTTGGGGTGGGGGTACGCTCCATACATACGCGGGTGTGGGTACGGGCCGTACTTACACTGTTGGGGTGGGGGTACGCTCCATACGTCCGCGGGTGAGGGTATGGGTCGTACTTACACTGTTGGGGTGGGGGTACGCTTCATACATACGCGGGTGTGGGTACGGGCTGTACATACACTGTTGGGGTGGGGGTACGCTCCATACATACGCGGGTGTGGTTATGGGCCGTACTTACACTGTTGGGGTGGAGGTACGCTCCATACATACGCGGGTGTGGGTACGGGCCGTACTTACACTGTTGGGGTGGGGGTACGCTCCATACATACGCGGGTGTGGGTACAGGTCGTACATCCACGGTTGGGGTGGGGGTACGGTCCGTACATACACGGTTGGGGTGGGGGTACGCCCCATACGTACGCGGGTGAGGGTACGGGCCGTACTTACACTGTTGGGGTGGGGGTACACTCCATACATACGCGGGTGTGGGTACGGGCCGTACTTACACTGTTGGGGTGGGGGTACGCTCCATACGTCCGCGGGTGAGGGTACGGGTCGTACTTACACTGTTGGGGTGGGGATACACTCCGTACGTCCGCGGGTGAGGGTACGGGTTGTACTTATACTGTTGGGGTGGGGGTACGCTCCATACATACGCAGGTGTGGGTACGGGCCGTACTTACACTGTTGGGGTGGGGGTACGCTCCATACATACGCGGGTGTGGGTACGGGCTGTACTTACACTGTTGGGGTGGGGGTACGCTTCATACATACGCGGGTGTGGGTACGGGCTGTACATACACTGTTGGGGTGGGGGTACGAGTCGTACTTACACTGTTGCGGTTGGGGGTACGCTCCATGCATACGGGGGTGGGGGTACGGTCCGTACATATGCGTCCCCACGCTATGTGATGCTTGTGCGGGCCATACCCAGGCCTTTGCCACGTGGGTACAGCCGTCCCGCCATTGTTGGGATGACGTAGGTGTGGGCGTGGTACGACTCGTACCCACGCTCTTAAGGCGTGGGTAGGGGACGTACCTGTATTGTTGTGTTGCCGGTTCGCGTCGTCAAGCACTTCCGTTGTGGCGGACGCTGGCTTTGCTGGACACGCCCCCACCCCCTCGAAGTGACCAGGGCCTGGAGGTCAGGTATGTCCAGGGCATGTGTGCTGTGTGACGTGGGTGGGGGTTTTGTGTCCTGCCCCCCCCCCTTTGCCCCTGGGTGTTGTTCTGACCTTCTGCGGCGTCTGCGTCGTAACCTGTAGAGGAGGTCGACTGCTATGAGGGCCGGGATGACACGTAGGTTCGGGTCCATGTCTGTCCGTCGCGTACAGGTACTCCTTGTTTGTGTCGTCCTGATTTCCCGGCAGTTTTTGGCTGCCGGATAATAATCACCGTGCGGGATGACGTCGGTGCGAATCGTGATTCCTGGTTCGTGAATGGCAGGCTGCGTGCGTCCCGACGTCACGTCGGCGCTTTCCCGGATCACATTTGTATGTTTCTTTTCGTCGGTCGGGGTTTAGTACGATTCGTACGGAAATGGTGTTTCCGTGCGAATCGTAATTCCATGTTTGTATATTTTTAAGACCGGGTACGCGTCGGACGGAGGATATGCTCCGTCCGACGGTTCGTACCCGGTTTTTACCGGATCGTGATCGGCACCTTGATGCATCTATGTTGTGTTTTGTGCCCTTTCCAGTTCTAGGCACGAGGACCACCCACACCCGTGATGTACCATTTTTATCAAGACTCTGGGGGGTACACTGATTTGTATGAAATTAGTGGATTCTCACTGATTCCTGAAGTTGTCCTCACTGACATATGAGGAAAATGTGTGTTTTTCACCAAAGTTTGAAGTTTACAGGGGTTTATGGGAAAACAACCTGATGCGAACCACACAAGTCACACCACTTTGGACTCTCCAGGTTGTCTCGTTTTTGGAAATGTGCAGGTTTGGTAGGTTTCCCTAGCTACCTGCTGAGCAATGGCCAAAATCTACAGCTACACAAATTGCAAAAAAGAATTAGTATTGTTGCATTTTGGGCCTGTTACTGTCAGGGGGACTAGACCTACCCACACAAGTGAGGTACCATTTGTATTTAGAGATTTAGGGGAATGTTGGGTGATGGGAGATTTGTGACTCTCACCAGAATCCAGATATGTTCCTCACAGAAATGTGAGGAAAAGGTTTGTTTTCAGTCAAAGTTTGAGGTTTTCCAAGGGGTTCTGGGTAAAACAACTAGCTGTGAGCCATGCAAGTAATGCCACACTGGACTCACCCTGTTGTCTAGTTTTAGAAAATGAACAGGCTTGGTAATTTTCACCAAACGCTAGCTGTGCTAGGGCCCAAAATCTACTCATTTTCAATATGTTTTTAATTACAAAATTTAGTTTATTTTGGAAAACCATCAGGGATCTAGACAAATGACCTCTTGCTGAATTCAGAATGTTGCCTACATTCTAGCAATGTATAGTTTGCTGGGTGTACCCATGGATTTCAAACCTATTTCCACCACAAATAGGTTTAAAGCACACAAATTTGAAAAAGTTACCTACCTCTTAGTAAAATGCCATAACTGAGTTAAAAATATAATTCTTGTTCCTGAAAGCCTTTTGGTGATTCCATTTTTAGGAAGACAAATCTATTCCTTCTTGGACAGTAGTTTTTATCCAGTTTTCCTAAAAACTCAAAATGTAGATATATTTTGTCTATTTTCTTGCTCCCCTCCAGGGGAATATACAAATCTTGTGTACCCTTAGAATCCCTGTAATGTTGAGCAAAAAGGATGCAATTTGACATGAATACCTTATGTGGAAAGACAATTTTGGAGGTGTAAATATGAAGTACCCCAAATACCAAAACAAAAGGGAGCTTGGCATTCTAGGGGGAAAAGGTTTAACATCCAAGGTGTTAAAATGGGTGAGCAGTCTAAATATCGAAAAATAAATTTCGACCTACACTAATATCGAGTTTAGAATATCGAAGGGCAAAATATCGATGTTAAGAATATCGATGGACAGAATATTGATCCTAAGGAAGTAATATCGATTTTTTTGTATTGATGTTAGTAATATCAAAGTTAGTAATATCGATATCAAATATATCGATGTTATTAATATTGATGTTACTAATATCGATATTTATAATATTGCTATGTATTTTATTATGTATTTAATATGTATGTGTTAATTATTTTTTGTTAAGTGTTCTACTGGTTTAAAAATATATGTATACAATTTTTATACGTTAATAAGGTTTTTTTAAGTCAATTTTGTGATTTAGTACCGTAGCGGGTTGTGGGCTTATAGGGGAATAGGGTGGGAAGTAATTTAATTACATGAAATTAATTACACATTTTTAGGAATTATAAATTAATTTTAATTAATTTTTGCGTTTAAATTCTGTAGCGGGTTGTGGGTTTATAGGGGAATAGGGTGGGAAGTAATTTAATTGTAATTAAGTCATAATAGTTTTTCATTTATTGGTATTGATAATTATATTATTGTTAATTAAGTATTAATTGGTAATTAATTCTTATTAATTGGTAATTAGTTTTTATTAATTGATTAATTGATAATTATGTTAACTGTATTATTTATTATTTGAGTGTGTCGTGCGTTTATAGGGGAATAGTGTTGGAAGTAATTGAAATCTAATTAAGTAATTATAAAATTTGTTGTTGGGTATTGATAATTAATTAATTGGAGATTAATTATTAATTGGTAAATATTTTAAATTATAATATTTTGGTTATGAAAAATAAATTATTGTTGATTAATCATTAATTGGTAATTAAATATGATTAAATATTATTCATTGATATTTCTATATAATATACTAATAAGTAATTATTCATTGGTAATTAATGTTTAATAATTAATGTTTTGGGTATAAAAAATATTTAATTGTTTAATATTTTGTAATTGGTAATTAATGTTTGATAATTATTATTTTTTGGTATAAAAAATGTAATTGTTCAATAATTGTTAATTGTTAATTAATATGCATTAATTATTATTTATTGGTATTTATTATTAATTTATTGTTAATTAATTATTCATTGGTAGTTATGTTTTTAATAAATATTTATTGGTATTTGTAAATAATGTTGAGTTATTTAACAATTAAATCACTAAATATTTTAAATAATTATTTTATTTATAAGTATGTTATTTTTAACTTCTAAGCTATCCAACACTTTCCCTACTGTTGCACTCTCTGGCGTTAGAATAGTAATTTTTACCCCTACGCTATCCAACACTTTTCCTACTGTTGCATTCTCTGGAGTTGGAATAGTATTTTTACCCCTACGCTATCCAACACTTTCCCTACTGTTGCACTCTCTGGAGTTGGAATAGTAATATTTACCCCTACGCTATCCAACACTTTCCCCACTGTTGCACTGTCTGGAGTGGGAAACGTAATTTTTACCCCTACGCTATCCAACACTTTCACTACTGTTGCACTCCCTGGAGTTGGAATAGTAATTTTTACCCCTACGCTATCCAACACTTTCCCTACTGTTGCACTGCCTGGAGTGGGAATTGTAATATTTACCCCTACGCTATCCAACACTTTCCCTAGTGTTGCACTCTCTGGAGTGGGAATAGTAATTTTTACCCCTACGCTATCCAACACTTTCCCTACTGTTGCACTCTCTGGAGTTGGAATAGTAATTTTTACCCCTACGCTATCCAACACTTTCACTACTGTTGCACTCTCTGGAGTTTGAATAGTAATTTTTACCCGTACGCTATCCAACACTTTCCCTACTGTTGCACACTTTGGAGTTGGAATAGTTATTTTTACCTCTACGCTATCCAGCACTTTCCTTACTGTTGCACTCCCTGGAGTGGGAATAGTAATTTATACCTCTACGTTATCCAACACTTTCCCTATTGTTACACTCCCTGGAGTGGAAATAGTAATTTTTAGCCCTATGCTATCCAACATTTTCCTTTCTGTTGTTTTTTTTGGAGCTGGAGTAGTAGTTTTATTCTCTCTGCTATTTAATATTTTTTTTATTATTTTAGCTAATGTAATATATAATTAATTTGAACAATATTTAAATTAAATGTAATTTTTTTAATTTGTTATACATAATTATTTAGGTGCCGATTCCAATCCGGTAAAAATAATTTGCGTACGACCCGTATCCATATTTTTTTACGTACGAGTCGTACAAGTACTGTACAAACTGCCAAGTACGATTCGTCCGTGAAAAATAACTACGAATAGCGTCGGGAAAAGTCTACGAGAGTGCGTCGGAAAGTGTTCACGTCCGAATATCGTCGGGAAAAGTGTACGAAAGTGATCCGGTCATTTTTACGTGCAAATCGTAAAACACAAGTCCGAGCGCGCAAGTACGATCCAGACCGTCCGTCCGAATACACAATCGCATGTAAAACGGCCCGTACGGAGCCAACGCAGGAGCACACATGTACACGGGTAAACTCATGCCCGTGTACGAGCCGTACAGCCCCCCCACCCCCAAATATGTCAGCACCGTACACCACCCTGTCCGCACTGTACCCCAACTGTACGTGCCGTACCCCCCCATGTACGTGCCATACCCCCCCAATGTATGTGCCTCACCCCCCCTGTCCACACTGTACTCCAGCCCCGCACCTGTATGCGCCGTACCCCCCCATGTACGTGCCGTACCCCCCCCTAGGTGCATCACCCCCGCATGTACACGCCGTACCCCCCCCATGTACGCGCCGTACCTCTGCATGTACGCACCGTACCCCAGGGCCGCATGTGTACGCACCGTACCCCCACCGCATGTACGCGCCTTACCCCCCATGTACGCGCCTTCCCCCCCAAGTACGTGCCGTACCTCCGCATGTACGCACCGTACCCCAGGGCCGCATGTGTACGCACCAAACCCCCACCGCATGTACGCACTGCACTCCAACACCGTACCCCAGCACCCTCACCCAGCATCGCGTATGTACGGATCGTACCTACGCAAAAATGACTCTTACAGAACCAGAACACTGTAAAACAGCACAAGGAGGGTCAATTCAACTCGCACAACACCACAAAACACATCTACATGACAAAATACATCTCAATGACTGACCTGGCACATCCAAACAGGCAAACAGAGGCCCCAAATCACAACCACCACTTATAACACACCCACCAAAATTCAAACACAGCCACACCCAAAAATGGACCAATAAAAAGGGCCCACACACACAACCCATGAGCCTGTGCAACAGACCCACTGCTGCCAGACCACACTGACAAACAACTCCACATAGAAACTATTCCACATCACTCATACCTCCACTACACCTTCACTCCCACACCTGCACACAACCTCCTCCACAAACATCCCCCCGTCACATTCACACCCACACACCCACAACCATCCACACCCACACCCACACCCCACACCATGCCCACAGACAAGAATCCAAAGTTCACAACCGCGGAGCTGGACCTCCTTGTCAACGAAGTCATCAGAGTCGAGCCACAGCTGTTTGGAACATTGGTCAGACAGACCAGCATATCTGCAAAATCTGCCATGTGGCAGAGGATTGTCGACAAGGTGAATGCTGTTGCGCCCATCCGAAGGACCAGGCATGAATGCCAAGCCAGGTGGTACGATCTGCGCCGGGCGGTCAAGAGGAAAATGAATGAAGAATATGCCCGGACCAACATCACTGGAGGAGGGCCGCCCCGCAGACCCATACACTACCATCCCTGGGAGGAGAAGGTGATGGCCCTGCTACCGCCGGTGGGAGTACACGGAGTCGAAGGAGTCGCAGAGCCTGGTGAGTACACAAACAACTTACGTAACATGGGGGCAATGGGGTCCAGACTACATACACACCAAATGCACCCAACTTCCCCCAAGCACTCACCGGAAACAACCACACTCAAAAACCACGCTGATGCGACTAACGTCACCATGCACCCTTCACAAATCAAGGCAAGGCCATGTCCAAGCCTACAACAACCACAAACACAAGACAATGGCGTCGATTACGATCCAGTAAAAACCGGGTACGAACCGTCGGTCGGAGCGTATTCTCCGTCCGACTCGTACCCGGTTGTAAAACATTACAAACATGGAATTACGATTCGCACGGAAACACCATTTCCGTACGAATCGTAAAAAACACCGACCGACAAAAACATGCATACGAATGTGATCCGGGAATGCTGCGACGTGACGTCGGGACGCTTCCAGGCAGCGTTTCACGACCCAGGAAGTACGATTCGAACCGACAGCAGTCCGGACGGCAATATTTTCACGGCACCCAAAAAGTGCCGGAAAGCGAAGTACGGCGCGAAACGACCAGAGTAGGTGGCCCGGTAAGCGCCGAACCCCCCCCAGCCCCCGTACGTTCGAGTCGACCCCCCCCCCAGCCCCCGTACGTTCGAGTCGACCCCCCGTGTATGTACACCTGAGTACGTGTCGAACTGTACGTGTCGAACCCCCCGTGTATGTACACCCGAGTACGTGTCGAACTGTACGTGTCGTACTCCCCCGTGTATGTACAGTGCGTACACCCAGCGTACGCACCGTACATACACGGGGGGGTTCGACACGTACAGTTCGACACGTACTCGGGTGTACATACACGGGGGGGTTCGACACGTACAGTTCGACACGTACTCGGGTGTACATACACGGGGGTCGACGCGAACGTACGGGGGCTGGGGGGGGTCAACGTGAACGTACGGGGGCTGGGGGGGGTCGACTCGAACGTACAGGGGCTGGGGGGGTCGACTCGAATGTACGGGGGCTGGGGGGGTCGACTCGAACGTACGGGGGCTGGGGGGGTTCGGCGCGTGCATACGGGGGCTGGGGGGGTTCGACGTGTACCGGGCACCTGTTTGGACGTCTCCATTGTTTGCTATAGGAGTTCGGTGCGGACGGTCTTTTAACCATACGGTTGTACAATCGGACGCACGGGATGGATCGTGATTCCTCGGTCGGACTTCGCTTTTCACGTTTGTACGGTAAATCGTCCGAGGACGTGTCGGACACTTTTTCCGACCCGAGGACGTGTGGGGAATTATTCCCAATGCGACTCGTATGGGCTTTTTACCATGCGAATTGTGATTGCCAGTTTGTACGGCACTTGTACGATTCGTACGGTAAAAAGACCGGATACGAGTCGGACGGGAATTTTTTTTACCGGATCGTAATCGGCACCTGGATGTCCGGGAGGCTGGGAGTGTGGGCCCCACACAACACATTGTCAAAATGAGACGCAGACACCAATGCCCTCAGCCCATATGGCATAGGTACATAACCATGCACAATGCACAGGGACTGGCAAAGTACTGACAAGGTAGATGACACTTGGCCCTGCTATATGCAGCACAAGGCCCTCCTGGGACCACTGTACACTCAAACACCAACTCCACAAGCACAGGTACCTAGCACACGAACTCACACTCACTGTCATGCCAGCATGCACCATGAGGGGACAGACACATCACCTGGGAGACCCAATGACAACTCACACTACACACAACAGCAGGCCCGGTCATAACCCCCTCTAACACAAGCACACACACCCGGGGCAGGCAACGGATTTACACACTCCCACAATGGACATGTGACACAACAAGACCGATCCAGAGCCAAATAAGCATCAGAGCTAACAATCTACAGGTCAAACACTCAGGAGAACATCCCGATCTGTCCCCCGCAACATACCCATCCCCAAGTGGACATTGAGAGGAATGCTGGGCACATCCAACTACCTGGAGGAAATTTGTCAACTTGAATATGTATGAAACATAGATGTAGCATTAAACACCATTAACATTGTCTCTCTCTCACACACAGGGCAACGTCGTCGATCTCCCCCCAACACTGGGGGGGAAGAATCACAGTCCCAGGCACCGCGTGAAGACGATCCCACCGGCAGCGACGACTCTCACCACTCCGTGGATGACACCGACCAACCTGGAACCTCTGGTGCCCAAGCCCCTGCAGCACCTGTGTCAGGTACATCTGTGCCAACCACCACCACCATTCCTGCCACATCCCAGGACACACCCAGGAGCCCTGCTCACACTGAACAACAGAGCCAGTCTGACCAGGAGGGACAAGGTTCTCCGGGCACCCAGGAGGAGGCAGGCAACCCTGCAAATGCCATCCCTCAGGGGTCCCGTAGACCCGATGTGCCCACAAGGGCAGGCCAGGCTCAAGTGGGCAGGGGTGGTGGGAGTGGAGACAGGCGGAGGCGCGAACCTGACCAGCCAGCTCAGGACCCCGGTATGTCACACATACGCAACATCCTGGACTCATACCGGCGTGACACCTGAGGCATCAACCAGGTCGTGTCAAGACTCTCCGAGATGCATGGGACCCTCGATGACATTAAGAACCTGCAGGTCGAGCATCATGCGAGTCATCAACAACACCAAGGATGGATGGAGGCAAGACTGGCTGAGCTCCTGGCGGTGCACAGGGACGTGAGCCAATCACTCCGTCAGATCGCCCAAAGCCTGGCAAACCCTCCCTGTGCCACCAGGCGTAGACCAGCACCAGACACAGGGAGGGAGGAGGAGGAGGATTCATCTGACGGAGCGTCCCCAGCATCATCAAGGCCTGCATCTGAGGGTCCCCGGAGGAAGGTGGGTCATCCACGAAAAAGACCGTGAGAGTCAGCGGACCATCCCCATCTCCCAGGTCACCTGGCCTGGCACCTGGCCCTCCGGCGCAACAGCAGCACCTCATCCAATGACATTCTCTGCCACATGGACTGGCTGGTCACAGTCTGACCAATGATGACCAACACTGTGGTCTGGACTCTGATGACTTCCAGTGCCAAGGATACCATCTCCCCCTGTGAACTTTGGATTCTATTCCCCCGGTACAGCACCCAATTGCATCTACCAAACCACTTACCCCACCGTAAATAAAAATTTCTCCTTGGACATGAGACGTTCCTGTCATTTTGCATCATTCAACGACATATGTGTGTGGAAATGTCAAACTATGCCTGAGTGTTGATCAGAGTCTGGTACATGACACACATGGGTCACGAGGTATCATTCAATGTAGGCATGGAGCACAACACTCACCTGTGATGGCCTCTGGCTGCTGATGGGGGGCTTGCTAAACTGTGCGTAGAGACCTCTTTGGGAGATTATCATCAAGGCGTAGAGGTCATGGCTCATGTGGAGGTTCCCGGGGAGGGAGTCCCAGGTATGTGTGGCCAGGTGGGAGAACAATGTCCTGTATGCTGGAGTACGGTGGATGTGAAGAACAGTGGCCAGGGCAAGGTTGGATGCACGGAGATGGCCCAACAGGATCTAGGATGACAGACATACAAGGTTGGTTGGGGTCGGGGTTGTGGACTGCCTCCTGAGTGTGGGTGGGTAGTGTGGAGGTCACCCTGCAGCAGACAGTGATCTATTGCAGCTACCTATGGTGGACGGTGAGGTGGCTGGGGCGCAGGGTGTTGAATCTGAGGTGTGCAGATGCCCCCTGGAAGTGGACCCGTTTCGTGGGAGTTTGGATGTACTTGCTCCGTAGAGGGCAGGGCAGTATTTGACACGGATGTTGTCATGGACCTGGGGGATGGCCTGTCTTTTCTTGGAGTGGATCTATCTGTGGATCATGTGCATAATGCAGAGGGCGTTGCAGCATGAGGTACAGATGCTGTGGACTAGCATGGCATATGTGAGCGAGCCAAACATGATGCACACCATCATGTGTGTGTGGTACTGGGTGCTTGTGCAGGGCTCTTGCGGGTGGGACACAGGCACTTGACCCAGCTGGAAGGGGACAATCCTCAGATGTTCACCTCAGTCCTGTACAAGTCCAGCCTCAGGTGGCTCGTGTGCAGCCATCTATCAATAGATCTCATACATACTTGAATGATGGAACTGCCAATGTCTGTGTCTTTGTTGAGGGTGAGGAGCACCTGGCTGTCAATGGCATACGAGCTGATGATGAGGTGCTGTGCGCATGTGATGGTGGAGAGGGGGGTCCTCGACACTCTGTAGATTGACATGCTGAGAGATGATACCTGTGCCATGCCCCAGACGATGACACCATACTACATGCTGAAGCCTTGAGTCCCACTCCCATGCCCTTGCTGGGCAACAGAGCCGGTGGGGAGTATTAGGGACGTGACCTGGTTGGTGTGACAGGGCCTGGAAGGCAGGGCAGCGCAGTGTAGGCAGTTGGAGTTGCACACTCAGCATGCAAAGGTGTCGTGTGTGTGCCTAGGGTATGTCTGACAGCAGGCGTTTGATGTGCGGATGGACATAGCTCGGAGTGTGGCTGATACATCAGTCTGTAGTGTGATGTGGGTAATGCAAGGACAGGATGGTGGTGCAATGTGCACCTTGCATGTGCTGATGGTCCAGCCTTTGGCACCGCGTGGCGGCAACACTGGCATAGACAAGCTGAGGACAGCAAAATGAATGGGTGGAGGGAGGAAGTGAGGAGCATCCTGGAGGCGTGTGTGTTGCCAAATCTGGATACTCTGTTGGCCCTTGCTGCAGGGGCCGCAGCAGCAGGCGGCATCTCCTTGCTAAATGACAGAATTTGCACACATAGACTAGGATGTCAGAAGGACAACTGCAACAGGCGCGTGTGTAAAGTAAGGAGTGTCCAGTGTCACATGGCACACCCAGAGACAATGCATGCACAATCACCAAAGAAGCATGACACCGGATCAGGAAACTGAAGGCCGACCTGCGCACAGGAGACACACCCTCAGCAGCTGTTGGTGGCCCATTGTGCGGACCAACATGCCAAAAAACATACACGACCATGTACCTCATGCCCAATAGGGAGCCTAACCCATGAGCAACTGCATGCATGTTGCTAAACTACACATGGACTCCTATGCATAATCTTCCACAACTATGCCAGATATGCCGCATGCAAAGTGGCAAGAGACCTGCATTGACAGAGATGAGGCACCTTGGAGTGTGACAAACACCTTTATTACTCAGCCGCACACGAAGGGAAATGCATCAATTGGAACAGACTCACAGGTCATTTGGCTGACCATGTGTGACCTACACTGGACACCCCCTTCAACACACAGATGTGTAAATCCTACTGAGCTGGCACACAAGTGAAGGGGTTGAGCCTAACACCCCTTGCTGCACACGGAGAGTCTACAATTCCCCATTGAGCCTCATATGGGGATGTCCCACACTATGTCCACCATTAGCTTCCCGTATGTTCCTTGGATCTGTTATACACACATTGATGCCTTCATCGGAATCCACACACCATTACAGAAGACTGTCAGGAAGGGTGGCCATCAATTCATGTGAACAATGCAATACGTCATGTGGCCCATGGTGAGTCGACATGTATGCATGGTAACACAACATGCACAGGAGCAGTCCCCACATATCACAAACATGTACCACCCACAAAATGCCTTGCTGCACTCCTTACCCCAAATGACTTGTCACCATGTATGTGCATGTAACTCTGATCCAGCACACGTTGCAATACTCATGAGGAATAGCAGGAGGGCAATGATGACATGAGTAGACTACAGCCACAAGAACCTGGGGAGGACAGACACACAACAAGTCAGCGAAGAGCTAGTAATCCGCAGACATGTACATGTACTCTACAGGAATGATGTTGTCACCATGCCCTTAACAAATTTAGTGTCCCAGCTAATATGTGTGGAATGACATCATCACTCGAATGACACATCAGAACACACCTCCAAGTCACTTAGAACACAGTCAGCTCGACACACACATTGCAACACATGCCACACAAGGCTCAAAGCGTGCACACTCAGACACAGGGCCTCACCATCATGAGAAGAAGTTGCGGATAAGCTGACTCCGGATGTCCTCATCCTCATCCTCATCCTCACTTGCCCCGGGCCCGAGCCCTTCATCCTCCACGGGTGGATTATCCAGCTCATCCGGATCAAGGATGAGTGGCATGGCCTTCTCCACTGCCATGTTGTGCAGCATGCAGCACACAATGAAGATTTTGCAGACCTTCACCGGGGCATATGGGAGGGCGCCGCCGGTCTTGTGGAGGCACCGGAATCTGCTCTTCAGGAGTCCAAACGTCCTCTCAATCACGCGCCTCGTCTGCCCATGGGTGTCGTTGTACCGGTGTTCTGCGGCTGTTCTGGGGTTGCGGAGAGGCGTCATCAGCCATGGCATGTTGGGATAGCCAGAGTCCCCTACATGGATACATCATGTGAAGAAGTGGGTCAGGAGATGCCGTAAGATACAAAGATAGCGCTGAACACAGGACTAACAGAGTATACCCACCAACAAGACATGCTCATTCCGCGTGCAGCTGCAGCATCATTTCTGGCACCCTGCTACGCCTCATGATGTATGCATCGTGTGCGGACCCTGGAAAACGTGCACAGACATGGGAAATCAGCATGTTAGCAAGACACACCACAAGGGCATTAATGGAGTGGTAATGTTTACGGTTACGGAAGGCTTCCTCCTGTGCCTGTGGTGGTACCAAAGCCACATGTGTCCCATCAATGGCCCCAATTACATGAAACAATGAATCAATCACCTGATGATTGACGCTGCGCACTGTGCTAATTGTGAGCTACGTCACTAGTGAATAATCTCAGTTCACAAAAGTTTATAAGAAATTATCAATCAAAAAACATCCAACACAGATTCTCGTTTAAACATATATTTTCAACATATATGCTGGCTTCGGTTTCAGATAAATAATAATGACATTATTCATGTCTCAACATTTTTTCAAAAAATGGTAAACAACTGTCATAAACAATACACAATATAATATTTGAACATGCCACATAACATTTCATGAGATCACGTGAAAATGCTTGTGATGAGCCCAATGCATTTCGGGACTTGGTTGTCCCTTCGTCAGGGGCGTTCTGTAGAAAAAATACATAATGTTACACATACAGTACATAGTTACCCTGTTTTCACAAGGAAGAAAGATACATAGTGACAGATTACTTGATTCACATGGTCCTCATGATACAACCGTGATATTTTGTGTTAGTCAATCAACGTTTCTTTTTTTGAAAAATAACCGCGAGTCTAACCAGAAGAAATTCCATCACCCAACAGTGCACGTAAAAAAAGTTTTTATGGTAACCATAGCTCCCAAAAAAAACATTTAGAAATCAGAATGGATAGAATAAAAATAAAACTGTCGAAAACACAGAAGAAATGCTCAGAAAGAACTACGTGTATTCAGCATGTCAGTTAAATGAAATAATGATGCTAGCTCACCTCAAATGCTATGTAGGTGTGGCATTAATGAGAAATGGAACGAAATAAGCCGGTACGCTGATGCTAAAAACCAAAAAGAAATGACTCCATGAGCACAAATGCTCAAAACCACTGACACACTAGTAGGCGTTATCTATATAACATAAACTTACCCCCCGTAAACAGGTGGAAATTTAAATGTTAAAGCGGGTGATACAGCATCTGAGTCTCTCTAACAGCATATGAACCCGGCGTGAACACTTCGTCCTCAGTGAGACATTCTACAGGCAAAAATGATAACAGAAGTGAGCGTAAAGAATAATAACTGTAAGCTGTCGTATTTTAGCTACAATGTGAAGACCTGCAACTCAATGTAAAACGATGAATGAAACTTACTCCAAACACGCGACGGAGTGCAATCGGCTACTAGCAAGTGGCGTCCTCTCCTCGGCTCGAAAAGTTTTCGACTAGTAAAAATCGCGCCAAATTTAAACCAATTACAGCAGCTGGGCCGATGTGAGGCCCATAATCATAGATAGAGGACTAACAGGTAGCGCCATAGTATTTTACGCTGAGATAATGTAATTCTCTTGCCAACCCCGCGATGTGCTGTAGTACTCTAAGTCTCCACATAGAGACTACCAATAAAATAAATTAAGACAACAGAATGACTGGCATGTGGTGTGTGCGACCGTCGGACTGATACGAAGTGTCAGCAACGAAGTGTGGAGAATATGAACAGTGATACACCTTGAGTCAAACGCCAGAGTGAGATTAAAAAAATGATGACAATGCGAGTGAAAACACTCATGACAACCGAACGTACACACATGGGGTAATGCCATGTAAACTAAATGTAATGAAAATAAATCAAAAAGCAACAACGCTTCATGTACAAATGTTAAAGTCACGGTGAATACTCCACTCCGTAGACAATTGTAAACATTACGCGTTAACCAATAAAGTTCTGAGGCATTGAAAAAAACAATATGAAAATTAAAAAAAGTCAACATCGACATGTGGATAGTAAAGAAAGTAATAGTAGATATAAATTCAGTCAGGTTCCACCACATCGGGGGATCAACCATCAATGAGTACCACTTGTTCAGCTTCTACATCGTCTACATCTACTTTTTTGTCACAGGCAGCGGACCAAGGACGTCCACCTTCCACCAAAGAGACATCCAAATCTACTCCACAAGAAAAACCCGGAGAGGGAAAGGAAAGCAGCGGCAAAGCTCTGCGCAGCGGCAAAACGGTGACCTAGTCATCAATATATCATCTTACAGTCTTTCTTATCAAGAGAAATCACTTTTGGGACGTGGCCTTTCGTTCGTTCCAACGACACATACCAACCATTTGCAGATACAAGGTGAATTCTATAGATTCATGCGAATCATACGATTGAAACATTTTTTCAATGAAGTTGACGTTGATACTACAACAGATGAGAGTTTTACACATCATCCCTTTAAACCTAAGAGCACCTTCATGCCACCAACAACACACAAAACTTTGGATAGTTTTGAGACGCTGGTCAACAAAGATTTGGAAAAACTCAACTATAAACCAAAACATCACAACAATTTGTCTAAACATGAACGACTAATCTTATCTAAATTATCACAGAATCCGTCGATTACAATTCAGCCGGCGGACAAAGGTGGGGCGATAGTGCTGATGGATACAGAATATTATCACTCCAAAGTCCTAGCACATATTTCTGATACCAATACTTACTTACCTCTGGCAGGTGATCCCACATCACAGCTTCTGGAGTTACTCAAGTCTATTCTCAATGATGCTCTTGAACAGACATGGATTGACAATAAAACACGTCTCTTTCTACTGTCGACTAACCCACAACGGCCCAACTTGTACATGATCCCTAAAATACATAAGGATCCTCAAGACCCCCCGTTTCGTCCAATAGTTTCTGGATGTAAATCTATTTTTGACCCTATTGGGAGATTTTTGGATTATTTTCTTCAAAAGTTTGTACAAACTTGGCAAACCTACATCAAGGATACTACTCATTTTTTACAACTACTTCAACAAACAACAATTGGATCATTGGATTCTGTATATTTATGCACCGTAGATGTTACAGCGCTCTACACCTCCATCCCTCATGCAGCTGGTCTTGAAGCAGTAGAGTGGGCATTACTTCAAATGGAAGATGTGAACATCGAGAAGGTCCTGATTCTGCAACTCTTGAAGTTCTGTTTACATAACAGCTACTTTCAATATCAAGACAAATTTTATGCTCAACTGAATGGCACTTCAATGGGTTTTTCAGGTGCACCTGCCTATGCCAACATCTATATGGCTCAATATGAACTGGAATACATCATCTCCAACCCGGATTGGTGGCCAAAAATTCGTCTCTATTGTCGCTTCATAGATGACATCTTTCTGATTTGGGGCGACTCGAAGCAGTCTTTCATCTCCATGATAGAGACACTTAACAGCCAACATACCCATATTCAGTTGACTTATAATATCCAGCAGGATTCTATTCATTATCTGGATGTACAAGTCACCAAATCATCCATGAACCAATTCCACACCACTGTTTTCCACAAACCCACAGACCGCAACAGCTTGCTATCCTTCACGAGTTTTCATCCACGTCATTTAATCAATAATTTGCCAATGTCACAGTTCACAAGAATACGTCGCATTTGTTCTGACCCTGATAACAGTACTTTACAACTCCAAACAACTGTTGAGAAGTTTTCAGCAAGAGGGTACCCCGAAGAGGTTCTACAAACTTGTCTCACACGAGCCTTATCTATCCCGAGGACTGATTTACTCCAACAGAAACCCAAGACTCCTTCAACTAGATTGGTATTTGTCAGTAACTTTTCAACATCCTCATCGAAAATTAAGAGCATTATCTTAACACGGTGGGAATTATTACAACAAGAACAGGATTTCCAACAACTGTATCTGGAAAAACCGATATTTGCTTACCAAAGAGGCAAAAATTTGCGGAACCTATTGAAATTCTCTAAAACCATGGATAAATCTACTAGTTATCATGGTACCCGTAAATGCCATGCATGTATTCATTGTAATAATGTCATCACTGGGAATACTTTAACTCATCCCATGTCTGGTTTAAACATCCCTCTTCGTCACAACAGTGACTGCAATACAACTCATGTTATCTACTGCATAAAATGCCCTTGTGGCAAAGCCTATGTAGGTAAGACTGAAAGGAAAATAAAAACACGGATTACTGAGCACAAGTCCAGAATCAGGAATAAGCACAGCACCTCAAGTCTAGCCATGCATTGGCTAGAAGCCAAACACTTGATTTCCCAACTACGTTTTCAAATCATCGAGTCTATGGAGGTGAAACCTGGAATGGACATCTCAAATGTTCTTCTACGCAGAGAGCTCTTTTGGATTCAGAGACTTCAGACATTGGCCCCCAGTGGCCTTAATGATCGTTTAGATCTTTCATGCTTCCTATAATCACACTTGTTATTGATCGCTGTAACCCTGTTAGCCAAGCGTATGAACTTTAGCATTTTCATGTTTTGTCTCTGTAATGTAAAAGTTATTTGCAATTTCCATGTTAGTCATTCCATAGGATTTTCGAAACCCGAGGATTGTTTTAACCAGTGCTTGTTTGTTTTTATCATTAACCATATTGAGTGTCTGTATAGATTTTACACCCTTTTTCTATTTTTTTAATTTATATCTACTATTACTTTCTTTACTATCCACATGTCGATGTTGACTTTTTTTAATTTTCATATTGTTTTTTTCAATGCCTCAGAACTTTATTGGTTAACGCGTAATGTTTACAATTGTCTACGGAGTGGAGTATTCACCGTGACTTTAACATTTGTACATGAAGCGTTGTTGCTTTTTGATTTATTTTCATTACATTTAGTTTACATGGCATTACCCCATGTGTGTACGTTCGGTTGTCATGAGTGTTTTCACTCGCATTGTCATCATTTTTTTAATCTCACTCTGGCGTTTGACTCAAGGTGTATCACTGTTCATATTCTCCACACTTCGTTGCTGACACTTCGTATCAGTCCGACGGTCGCACACACCACATGCCAGTCATTCTGTTGTCTTAATTTATTTTATTGGTAGTCTCTATGTGGAGACTTAGAGTACTACAGCACATCGCGGGGTTGGCAAGAGAATTACATTATCTCAGCGTAAAATACTATGGCGCTACCTGTTAGTCCTCTATCTATGATTATGGGCCTCACATCGGCCCAGCTGCTGTAATTGGTTTAAATTTGGCGCGATTTTTACTAGTCGAAAACTTTTCGAGCCGAGGAGAGGACGCCACTTGCTAGTAGCCGATTGCACTCCGTCGCGTGTTTGGAGTAAGTTTCATTCATCGTTTTACATTGAGTTGCAGGTCTTCACATTGTAGCTAAAATACGACAGCTTACAGTTATTATTCTTTACGCTCACTTCTGTTATCATTTTTGCCTGTAGAATGTCTCACTGAGGACGAAGTGTTCACGCCGGGTTCATATGCTGTTAGAGAGACTCAGATGCTGTATCACCCGCTTTAACATTTAAATTTCCACCTGTTTACGGGGGGTAAGTTTATGTTATATAGATAACGCCTACTAGTGTGTCAGTGGTTTTGAGCATTTGTGCTCATGGAGTCATTTCTTTTTGGTTTTTAGCATCAGCGTACCGGCTTATTTCGTTCCATTTCTCATTAATGCCACACCTACATAGCATTTGAGGTGAGCTAGCATCATTATTTCATTTAACTGACATGCTGAATACACGTAGTTCTTTCTGAGCATTTCTTCTGTGTTTTCGACAGTTTTATTTTTATTCTATCCATTCTGATTTCTAAATGTTTTTTTTGGGAGCTATGGTTACCATAAAAACTTTTTTTACGTGCACTGTTGGGTGATGGAATTTCTTCTGGTTAGACTCGCGGTTATTTTTCAAAAAAAGAAACGTTGATTGACTAACACAAAATATCACGGTTGTATCATGAGGACCATGTGAATCAAGTAATCTGTCACTATGTATCTTTCTTCCTTGTGAAAACAGGGTAACTATGTACTGTATGTGTAACATTATGTATTTTTTCTACAGAACGCCCCTGACGAAGGGACAACCAAGTCCCGAAATGCATTGGGCTCATCACAAGCATTTTCACGTGATCTCATGAAATGTTATGTGGCATGTTCAAATATTATATTGTGTATTGTTTATGACAGTTGTTTACCATTTTTTGAAAAAATGTTGAGACATGAATAATGTCATTATTATTTATCTGAAACCGAAGCCAGCATATATGTTGAAAATATATGTTTAAACGAGAATCTGTGTTGGATGTTTTTTGATTGATAATTTCTTATAAACTTTTGTGAACTGAGATTATTCACTAGTGACGTAGCTCACAATTAGCACAGTGCGCAGCGTCAATCATCAGGTGATTGATTCATTGTTTCTAGTTTTTTTATGCCTGATAGACAGCGGGCATAGCGCTGCAGCACCTATATCATCAAGATTAAACCTAAGGGTTGAGTAGTAAATTAGGAGTGCTCTGCTCTCACTGCTTTGCCCAATTACATGAGGCACCCTCCAAGGGCATAGAACTCACCCTTGACACCTGTCAACTGCTCACGAGTGGGAAAATGGATGAATTCATCCAGGTGCAACAACATGGCTTCTATAACATCATGCAGGACACGGCTGAGCATAGTCTGGGACATGCCACCGACATCAGCTATGGTCAATTGAAACGTGCCGGTGGCAAAAAAATGTAGGGCTGCCATCACCTTCACCTTGGGGGTCAGAGCTGTAGGATACCTGTGTTGTGGTTGGAGGTGTGGTGCAAGCCGGTGGGTCAAGTCCTCTATCAACTCTTGCGAGAATCTGTATCTGCGTATGCAGTCATGTTCACGCATGGCATCCAGGTCTGGCATTCGTCTGGGGAGAGGCGGTGCCCTGCAGAGATTTGAAAGGAATAACGAAGAGTGAGTACATTACCACACCAATGTCACTGAGGTGAGCACATGTTCAACAGCTAATACACATCTGCTTAATACAGAGTCTGTGCTGTGCAATACATCTAGAACACGTGGGCCAGCCAGGTGATACTCCTACAAAGAGCCAGCCACAATAGTTGCATGGCAATGTTGACGTGACATGCCATGAAATAGCTGTCGGCCAGTGTAAGTGAAAAGCCAGACACATTACAGGAGTGACAGACCTCCACATATCAGCATTAGAAGGATCTCATCTCATACAGACAGCTAGCGGGAGTCTAGACGCACAGGTCACATGTTATCTGCAAATGGACAGATGACACACATTTCCATTAAGGGGTCCATGTCAAAAACTGATGTCACAGACATTGAGACAACGCAGACATTGCCTCATGTCAGGAAGTCTTCTTCGAACCATCATGACACATGTAACGTGTGAGTCCACATGTGGCATGGTGTGCGTATATGTGTGTCATGCACAAATGCACACATACACATGTTGGATGCTGCAACAGCAGATGGAGTTGACGGAACACCAACGGAAAGCTCATGGGAACACATGACACACACATGACATAGTCACATCGTGGCACACTGGGAATCACATGTGAGGTGTAATTATCCGTTGACCTGCCATCAGGGGACAGTTGCGGGTGTTGCTGACTGTGCCATACCAGTAATGCAGTGCTTGACACGTGTGTCGCACATGCACACATGTGCAAAGTGTGAAGGGGAAGTGTGCCATGTAGTGCCCCATCACACATGACATGTGTGAACAGCTCATCACACATCTATTGTGCCACAACATGAGGAGACATGTGCCACATCACTGCCTGACACACCTAGGCCCTGCACATGAAGGACTGCACTGACAATGACTTGATGTACAGCCTTGTGCAAGTGTGACACCTCCAATCCTTTCGTGTGTGCCTCCGATCACCAGTGTAAGCAGTGAAACGCAGGACACACGCTCTGAGGGCGTGTGTAGGGCCCGTACTCACGCGTGTACGGGCCGTACACGCGTGAGTCCGTGCCTATCACTATGGTTGGGGGTACCGTAGGGCCTAGTGATACAGCACGTACTCACGCGTGTACGGGCCGTACACGCGTGAGTACGTGACGTATCACTAGGCCCTACGGTACCCCCAACCATAGTGATAGGCATGTACTCACGCATGTATGGGCCGTACACGCGTGAGTACGTGCCGTAACACTAGGCCCTACGGTACCCCCAACCATAGTGATAGGCACGTACTCACGCATGTACGGGCCATACACGCGTGAGTACGTGCCGTATCACTAGGCCCTACGGTACCCCCAACCATAGTGATAGGCACATACTCACGTGTGTACGGCCCGTACACGCGTGAGTACGTGCCGTATCACTATCGTTGGGGGTACCATAGGGCCTAGTGATACGGGCCGTACACGCGTGAGTACGGCCCGTATCACTGTAGTGATGGTGCCCTAGGAGTACGTGTGAAAAGCACCGTACCTGTGTGTGGATTAAAGAATTACAATGGGGACAAATGAGGGACAAGTATTAGGGCCTAAATGCATGCTGGTTGTCATGGATACCGAGTTTCAAGTTCAAAATTTTACACCATGTGATCTGGAAAAATCAGTTGGCCACATTTAACATTGTTGCAAAGTGGTTGTTGACTTGACATGATGCTGCAAAATCGAAAGATGCAAAGGCTGTCACTGGTGAATGTTTAAAGGGATTGGAGGAAACGTAGGATGCAAATGAGTCTGACCAATCACTCTGTACTCCTGTATGTGAAATAGGCCAGCAAGGCAGATATAAGGCAGGCAGAACCCATGAGAGGGCACTTGCCTGCACAACATGTCAGTCGATACCACTGCTGCTGTATTGTCTCCCTCTGGCACCATGTCAAGGACTGTGGAGAGGGTCCAGCCTTTCACCCAGGAGGAGAACGAGGCCCTGCTGGATGTGATCCTCCCACAGTACCCCATGCTGTATGGTCGACCAGGGGAGCAGGTGAGTGCTGACTCCAGTACCTTTGCCTGTGCACCGTAATTGTGTCTGTCACTTCTGGCATTGTGGCCAGGTGTGACAGACATGCAATGTTGGGTGGAGTGGGTCCCAGGGGGGGGATGGCTTATGTCTCTCATGCAGGGCTTGATGTAGTTCATGTGTGCACTCCTCACTTGCATTGTGCTTACTGTGACATTCACTGCATAGTGCATGGCACATTCCGCCAGTCAAATCCTCTTGGGCATTCTTGTTCTATTGTCCTGCGGTGATTCAGTGGTCACCCTGGTGTGACCGGTGACTGCACCCACAGATGTGTGTGAGAGTTGAGTGGAGCTGTGGTGAGAGTGTCCAAATGATGTGTACGCCCCCTGGACATTGATGTGTGTGAATGTTTCTTGTCATGTGGATGATTGTCTTTGTGGAGTGTTGCCCCACAGCTGCATGGAGGAGGCAACTGCTCAATCAATCTGATGTGTGAAGTAAGCCGTGCTGTGTGTCTAACTCGCTGAGCTAGCCCCACACCTGTGACCCCCTCCTGGCAAGTGGCACATGTGCAGAGTGAGGTTTGCATCCGCTGTTGCCAATGGCAGGTGATTGCGGTGGGCCTGTGTGTGTCTGTCTACTCTGCTGAGGTTTCGTCAGTGGCCTGGCGCATGTGACTGCTTTGCTTTGCTGTCCATCAGCCTTGTGTTGCTTGGGATGCACAGTGTGTGCCATGATCAGGGATTGGTTCGCACCCCTCATGCCACCTGTATACTTACTATGCCATGTAGTGCATTGCTGCGTCCCCAGTGGAAAAAGTCCCTATGACTAAGGTGCTATTACTTGCCAGCATACTATGCCCTGTTCTACAAATCTAAGATGTTCAACTGTGTGTCTCTGTGACATGGTGCAGGTGTAGTGATGTTGTCCCACTCTGTCATCCACACAGGTATCCCCCTACCACAAAGGGAAGATCTGGAAGGACGCCGTCAAGGCCGTGCAATCGCCGGAGGGTCGCAGTCGGCGCCTGCCACAAGTGAGGAAGAGATGGCAGGACATCCGGTGCTGGACCCGGAGGATCACCCGGGTAATGCTGAAGGAGGAGGCTCCTCGCAAGCATGGCGGGCACCGGCGCCTGACCCACCAGATGCGGCGTGTCCTGGCGGTGGTCTTCCCTGACCTGGATAGGCGGATACGTGACTTACAGCAGCAGGAAGGAGGTAGGTACATGTGTGTTTGTTGTGTGTCGCAAGCTTTTGTTGCTGCTCAGTCGCCTGGAGACACTGCCAGGGTATATATGTGCAGTGCATATCCTGTTCCCCCACAGACAACCTGTGCTGTTCTTCCTCCCTTCCCCTCCTTGACATGTGTTACCTGGTCTGTGTGTGATCACTATTGCACATGGTCATCTAGGCTGCCAGTTTATCAAGGTGCACACTGCTTTCAGCATCATGTGTGGGGGTGGTCTGCCTGTGCCCTGTCCTGTACAGTCATTAGGGGGTGCATATTTGTTGCCACTGATGCTGAGTCCCAACATAGGAGTGTGAGGTTTCAAATGAACAGACTTGCTGCATGCATTACCAATCTTGTGGCCTCAGACATGATGTGCATGAGTGGGATATATGCATAGTGCCGGGACGGTTGCTCCTGTAACAGTCAGCTCATTCCAGGACCATGGAGCAGTGTGCACACTACAGTCCCCTGTCACAGCCTGCCCTCATACTCATGTGTGTCATCCAACACTGTGCACATTCACTGTGGGTTCATACTCACACTGGGCAGTGCCTGTGTGGCTATTCACAACAATCTGTTGATGTTTGTTTGTGACCAATATGTTTTGCCAGCCCTACAAGTTGATGTCGTGTTAATGAAGCTAGTTTTCAAGCACAGTTATTGTAACCCTGAATATGAGCTCTCACTTCTTGATTGGTGTCAGTCACATTGACTCAGGTATGGGTAGGTGTGCGCGGGAGGGGCGTACATGTTCAACCCTGATGTTTCATTGCCAGTTCTGAAGTGTGTGATGATTCAAAGTACAGAAAGTCATCGTGCAGTGCCCCCGTGATGTTGGCCAGTGCTTCCTGTTGGTGCTTCATTGCCTGTGTCAGTTATTGGCAATCATGTATCCTGCTTGTACATTTTTGGCACCTGTGTGTGGTTCAGATGCTACACAGTTGTGACTTTGTGTGCTGACATCTGTGGGTACATTCTGGCTTGCCATGAGGGGGAACCCACAGTACAGCTAGGCTTTTTTGCTAAACAATTGCAGGCCCATTAGCTTATGCATTGTCCTGGGTGTGGACATGTGTGCCACTCCAGATGACAGTCAGTAGGTCATATGTGTAGCCAACTGTGTGATCAGGTGACGGATAGCCATGTGACAAATGACATTATTCAAGTTGTTACTCGGGGAAAATGTCCATTGGCACTCACTACACCTGTCAACATGTCTCACTGTTTCATATGCTTGACCTTGTTATTTGGTTGTGAAGGACAATGATGTGCATGCATGACAGATGTCTCCCAAGGAAGTGCACAAGACACCACCTTTACACTTTCCAGGGACACACTGGCACATTTTACAGTAATGCACAGTTTGGACAACACTTGTTTGGAGTTCATACATATACATGTTCCCACAGTGTGCTAGCATTTGGGTTAGTCCTTGGTTGTTGCTGGTACCAAATTACGAGTGTCAAGTCATCCAGCCACCCTGGTGCCATGTATATGTACTTACTGCTATGCCATTTCTTCCTAACAGTGGCTGATTTGAATGAGTCTGGCAGCTCAGACAATGACTGTGTACATGTAGTTTGGTGTGCACCTCCTTGGGTGACTTCTGCTATACAGACACATGTGTGTTGTGTTCACAGAGTGCCACATTCACACATGCTAGACATGTCCATTTTGTAAAGGGTTGTGATTCTCCAGGAGTCACAATGTATTTATTTGGGGTGTCAAAAGTACTCACAGGTCTCTGAGTGTGGGGACACCTTCTGCATTGGCATGTGGTATTTGGCCTTGGGTGCAACAATACTGTTTGTTTCCCAGTGAACAAGAGGTGGCATGCCTTCATAGTCTTGCCGTGCTCAACTGATCCCAGACACTAGCTTCTCATGATCTTGTGATTTCGAGTTATTTGCTGTTGTGTCCTAACTTTCATTGTTTGCAAGTGGCATGGTGCGTCAACCAACTGGGGAGTGCAGGGCTTACATATGTGGGGAGTATCCTAGATGTTACTCCTGATGCCTTTCCTGATATGCACTGTTGCCTATTTTGTTTGGACTCATGTGTCAGATGTATACAGGTGACTGATTTTTTCCTGTCTCTTCACCTTGCCCACAGCATCATCGGAGGACACCGAGGGAGACACCAGCACGGACGTGGAGGAGGGATCGAGCAGTGGTACCACCACTGCTGTGGAGTCGGTGGAATCTAGTGGCACAGAGGGCGAGGGGAGTGAGGCGGAGGACCTGCCCAGTACCAACACAGACTACGAGGCAGACGGGTCCGAGGCTGAGCTCCCAGAGGGGGCGGAGGCTGCTCCCAGAGCTGAAAGCAGCAGTACATCTCTCGCCGCCCCCTCCATTCCCATCACCGCCCTCCCACTTGTTCGGGTCCCTTTTGTCCGTGCTAGGCCACACCGTGTCTCCTTCGTGCCAGGCACCGCACCCCCTGCCCCTGTCCCCCCTGCTGCCCTCACTGCTGAGTCTGTGGATATTCAGCGGCAGTTGCAAGTTGGGCAGACATCGATCCTCCATGGCCACACCAGACTGCTGACCCAGATGGTGTCGTACATGGAGGGCATGTCATCAGTGATGTCTGACCAACGGATGTTGCTGAGGTCCCTGGACTCGTCACTGACGGCAGTAGCAAGTCACCTGCAGCGCTGCCTCCCCCCCTACCCCTGGCCCATCCACAAGTCCAACACCCATGCCTTTCCCAAGCACACCCAGACATCCACACACACGCACCCCACCAGACACAAGCAGCACACCACCACGTAAGGGCAAGCGCACACCTCCTGACACGCACACTCAGGGGGTAGCAGGCACACCCACTGGGTCTGGGGCACACAGGCAGGCACGCAGCCACAGTCCTCATCCACATGACTCACTCCCCTTGGCTCCCCTGCCCCAGATTCGGAGAAGGAGGCCTACTTTGCTGGGCTGGGCCTCAGCCCCACTAGTTCACCTGGACGCAAACGGTCACGGCACTCCACCGGTAGGGGAGTTAAGTCCCCCAGCCCGTCCACCACCTCCCCCAGTAGCGCTGCAACCCATCCCTCCGACCCCCCCCCCCTCCTTGGGTCCTGTTGTTTCTCCGGGTGCAGGGGAGACGCTTGAAGAACTGGCAGAAGTGTGCAGCGCTGAGCTCGCCTCCACCTTTGGCGCTGCCCCACCCCCTGTGGTGGAGTCGTCCGTCCCTGCACCCACCACACCTACCCTTACCCCTCCTGTCCCTGCGGTGCCTGGTCCTTCCCCACATGATGCCCCCCCCCCAGTCGACGAAACACTCTTGTGATGTGCAGGCAAGCTAGGGGAGACGCATGGCCATGTGTCCCCCCCCAAGGACTGCTGATATAGACTGGCCATTGGCCTTTGTGAATAGTCTTGTTTACACATTATTATTTTCATGCTGAATAAAGCATTTTCTTTTTCTTTGTAAAAGTCTTGCATTTCAGGTATTGATGTTGATGCTGATGCTACAGGAGTTGGGGCTGTGGGCATGTGTTATGTTTCAGGGAAATGTTGTGGTCTGCTGCTCATGGGGTGGAACCTGGTATCTACGTGCCATCACGCGATCTCTGCAAAGATTCTTTGTCGTGTATGCTCTTTGTGTTTGGAGACATTGTCCCAAGGGGTGTTCCTTCCTCTGTGGCACCTGACATCTCCCCTGCAGAGAGTTGCACAATTTTTGTGTTGCCCTGTGTCTACATGTCCTTTGTTGGTGATGGATCCCTTCAACTCTGGGCATCCCTGCTCAGCAATGTGTCCGCCTGCATTGTCTGTGCCATCCTTGGTACTCACTGTACTTGTGTATAGAGTATTTTGCCATGCCTTCATGGATAAATGGTCCCTTTTCCGCACCATGCATGTGTGTAATCCCACCCTAGTACACATATGGTACTTGTTCTGCTGGGTATTTGAACACCTGACTCACAATTGTGGGCATTGTATCTGTGGGAACTCCACACTATTCCTTCCATGACAGACAGCATCTTGGTGGCTAGCCCAGCACCTGAACCTTCCTATCAGTCCTGGGATGTGCGTGACAGTGTGTGTTCTCTTTGGCTCTCTTAGTTTGTTAGGCAGTGACATGACTATACAGTCTTGTGGCATGATCTCAGTGTGTGTATTGTGCTGCATCTGCCAGGGGTGGGTATGCATGTGTTATTTGTCCTCACACCCACATGTGGTGTGTCATGCATGGGGGGTAGGACCTCCTTCCTCCTGGGAGTGGGACAATGCTGTCAGTGATGTGTTGTTATGGCACTATCCTCATTGTCCTAAGTTAGGGATACCTACATTCACCCATGGAGCAGTGGTCATCTGATAATGATGAACACCCCCCCATGTCTCTGTCCACTGCTGGGAGTCCTCTGCACCCACCCCTCATATGTCTGGGCACTGCTGGGAGTGATAGGCACCCACCCCTCATATGTCTGGGCACTGCTGGGAGTGATAGGTACACACCCCTTATATGTCTGGGCACTGCTGGGAGTGATAGGCACAAACCCCTCATATGTCTGGGCACTGCTGGGAGTGATATGCACCCACCCCTCATATGTCTGGGCACTGCTGGGGGTCCTCTGCACCCACCCCTCATATGTCTGGGCACTGCTGGGAGTGATAGGCACACACCCCTCATATGTCTGAGCACTGCTGGGAGTGATAGGCACACACCCCTCATATGTCTGGGCACTGCTGGGAGTGATATGCACCCACCCCTCATATGTCAGGGCACTGCTGGGGGTCCTCTGAACCCACCCCTCATATGTCTGGGCACTGCTGGGAGTGATAGGCACACACCCCTCATATGTCTGGGCACTGCTGGGAGTGATAGGCACACACCCCTCATATGTCTGGGCACTGCTGGGAGTGATATGCACCCACACCTCATATGTCTGGGCACTGCTGGGGGTCCTCTGCACCCACCCCTCATATGTCTGTCCACTGCTGGGAGTCCTCTGCACCCACCCCTCATATGTCTGTCCACTGCTGGGGGTCCTCTGCACCCACCCCTCATATGTCTGTCCACTGCTGGAGGTCCTCTGCACCCACCCCTCATATGTCTGTCCACTGCTGGGAGTCCTCTGCACCCACCCCTCATATGTCTGTCCACTGCTGGGGGTCCTCTGCACCCACCCCTCATATGTCTGGGCACTGCTGGGAGTGATAGGCACCCACCCCTCATATGTCTGGGCACTGCTGGGAGTGATATGCACCCACCCCTCATATGTCTGGGCACTGCTGGGGGTCCTCTGCACCCACCCCTCATATGTCTGGGCACTGCTGGGAGTGATAGGCACTCACCCCTCATATGTCTGGGCACTGCTGGGGGTCCTCTGCACCCACCCCTCATATGTCTGTCCACTGCTGGGGGTCCTCTGCACCCACCCCTCATATGTCTGGGCACTGCTGGGAGTCCTCTGCACCCACCCCTCATATGTCTGGGCACTGCTGAGAGTGATATGCACCCACCCCTCATATGTCTGTCCACTGCTGGGGGTCCTCTGCACCCACCCCTCATATGTCTGGGCACTGCTGGGAGTCCTCTGCACCCACCCCTCATATGCCTGTCAACTGCCGGGGGTCCTCTGCACCCACCCCTCATATGTCTGGGCACTGCTGGGAGTGATAGGCACCCACCCCTCATATGTCTGGGCACTGCTGGGAATGATGGGCACCCACCCCTCATATGTCTGGGCACTGCTGGGAGTGATAGGCACACACCCCTCATATGTCTGGGCACTGCTGGGAGTGATAGGCACACACCCCTCATATGGCTGCGCACTGCTGGGAGTGATAGGCACACACCCCTCATATGTCTGGCCACTGCTGGGAGTGATAGGCACACACCCCTCATATGTCTGGGCACTGCTGGGAGTAATAGGCACACACCCCTCATATGTCTGGGCACTGCTGGGAGTAATAGGCACCCACCCCTCCATATGTCTGGGCACTGCTGGGGGTCCTCTGCACCCACCCCTCATATGTCTGGGCACTGCTGGGAGTGATAGGAACCCACCCCTCATATGTCTGGGCACTGCTGGGGGTCCTCTGTACCCACCCCTCATATGTCTGGGCACTGCTGGGAGTGATGGGCACACACCCCTCATATGTCTGGGCACTGCTGGGAGTTATAGGCACCCACCCCTCATATGTCTGGGCACTGCTGGGGTCCTCTGCACCCACCCCTCATATGTCTGGGCACTGCTGGGAGTGATAGGCACACACCCCTCATATGTCTGGGCACTGCTGGGAGTGATAGGCACCCACCCCTCATATGTCTGGGCACTGCTGGTGGTCCTCTGCACCCACCCCTCATATGTCTGGGCACTGCTGGGAGTGATAGGCACCCGCCCCTCATATGTCTGGGCACTGCTGGGAGTGATAGGCACCTACCCCTCATATGTCTGGGCACTGCTGGGGGTCCTCTGCACCCACCCCTCATATGTCTGGGCACTGCTGGGAGTGATAGGCACCCACCCCTCATATGTCTGGGCACTGCTGGGGGTCCTCTGCACCCACCCCTCATATGTCTGGGCACTGCTGGGAGTGATAGGCACCCACCCCTCATATGTCTGGGCACTGCTGGGGGTCCTCTGCACCCATCCACCCACCTGCGCCCTTGCTGTGGTACACTGCTGTCCTGGCCATACACCACCCCCAATTTACAGCTGATGTGCTGCACCAAGCTGTACACCTACATCCGTGGCGTGTATATGCCTTGTATCCATCATGTATTGGGGCACGCGTGTACGACCCGTACCCACGCTCTGGGGGCGTGGGTACGGTCCGTACATGCGTACCCCTACATCACCACTGCAATGGTGGTACGGGCCGTAACCATGCTCTGGGGGCGTGGGTATGGACCGTACCACCATTGTGGTGGTGACGTAGGGGTACGCGTGGTACGGCCCATACCCACGCTCTGGAGAGCGTGGGTACGGGCCGTACCACCATTGTGGCGGTGACGTAGGGGTATGCGTGGTACGGCCCGTACCCACACTCTGGGGGCGTGGGTACGGTCCGTACACGCATACCCCTACATCACCACTACAATGGTGGTACGGGCCGTACCCACGCTCTGGGGGCGTGGGTACGGTCCGTACACGTGTACCCCTACATCACCACTGCAATGGTGGTACGGGCCGTACCCATGCTCTGGGGGTGTGGGTACGGGCCGTACCACCATTGTGGCGGTGACGTAGGGGTACGCGTGGTACGGCCCATACCCACGTTCTGGAGAGCGTGGGTACGGCCCGTACCACCATTGTGGCGGTGACGTAGGGGTATGGGTGGTACGCCCATACCCACGCTCTGGAGAGTGTGGGTACGGGCCGTACCACCATTGTGGCGGTGACGTAGGGGTATGCGTGGTACGGCCCGTACCCACACTCTGGGGGCGTGGGTACGGTCCATACACGCGTACCCCTACATCACCACTACAATGGTGGTACGGGCCGTACCCACGCTCTGGGGGCGTGGGTACGGTCCGTACACGCGTACCCCTACATCACCACTGCAATGGTGGTACGGGCCGTACCCATGCTCTGGGGGCGTGGGTACGGGCCGTACCACCATTGTGGCGGTGACGTAGGGGTACGCGTGGTACGGCCCATACCCATGCTCTGGAGAGCGTGAGTACGGGCTGTACCACCATTGTGGTGGTGACGTAGGGGTACGTGTGGTACGGCTCATACCCACGCTCTGGAGAGCGTGGGTATGGGCCGTACCACCGTTGTGGCGGTGACATAGGGGTACGCGTGGTACGGGCCGTACCCACACTCTGGGGGCGTGGGTATGGTCCGTACACGCGTACCCCTACATCACCACTGCAATGGTGGTACGGCCCGTACCCACGCCCCCAGAGCATGGGTACGGGACGTACCACCATTGTGGCGGTGACGTAGGGGTACGCATGGTATGGCCCATACCCATGCTCTGGAGAGCGTAAGTACGGGCCATACCACCATTGTGGCGGTGACGTAGGGGTACGCGTGGTACGGCCCGTACCCACGCTCTGGAGAGCGTGGGTATGGGCCGTACCACCATTGTGGCGGTGATGTAGGGGTATGCATGGTACGGCCCGTACCCACACTCTGGGGGCGTGGGTACGGTCCGTACACGCGTACCCCTACATCACCACTACAATGGTGGTACGGGCCGTACCCACGCTCTGGGGGCGTGGGTACGGTCCGTACACGCGTACCCCTACATCACCACTGCAATGGTGGTACGGGCCGTACCCATGCTCTGGGGGTGTGGGTATGGGCCGTACCACCATTGTGGCGGTGACGTAGGGGTACGCGTGGTACGGCCCATACCCACGTTCGGGAGAGCGTGGGTACGGGCCGTACCACCATTGTGGCGGTGACGTAGGGGTACGGGTGGTACGGCCCGTACCCACGCTCTGGAGAGCGTGGGTACGGACCCTACCACCATTGTGGCGGTGACGTAGGGGTATGCGTGGTACGGCCCGTACCCACACTCTGGGGGCGTGGGTACGGTCCATACACGCTATTAGACGGCGACCTCAGGGGAGCCCGGGAAGGGGTCCTGACTACCCTGAGATCCATCCTCGAAGTATCGTAGCCGGGCACTGGCGGGAGATTCCACAGGGGGTTGAATCTCGTATCTAGGATCGTACCCCTGGCACCACACGACACAGAGACACCACACCGTGCGTTCTTAGGAATCAATCTTTATCAATCAGATTAGCACTGCAAATATGTACAAGGAGAGCGTGGCTCAATGAGTCTCGGCAGGGATAGGGGGTAGCGGGACAGTCTCTGGCAAAGGTTCAAGGCAGGGACGTATCCGGCGCACAGCTCTCAATCCTCGAGATGGGGGATACGCTTGTTGTAGTTGGGGTCCGGCGGGACCGTGAGCGTCCGTGGGAGCCGCGAGTCACTCAGCAGGGCTCAGGTACAAGTTCGGAGGTCTTACGATCTTCAGGGAGCCGCGAGTCACTCAGCAGGGCTCAGGTACAAGTTCGGAGGTCTTACGATCTTCAGGGAGCCGCGAGTCACCCAGCAGGGCTCAGGTACAAGTTTGGAGGTCTTACGATCTTCAGGGAGCCGCGAGTCACTAAGCAGGGCTCAGGTACAAGTTCGGAGGTCTTACGATCTTCAGGGAGCCGCGAGTCACTCAGCAGGGCTCAGGTACAAGTTCGGAGGTCTTACGATCTTCAGGGAGCCGCGAGTCACTCAGCAGGGCTCAGGTACAAGTTCGGAGGTCTTACGATCTTTAGGGAGCCGCGAGTCACTCAGCAGGGCTCAGGTACAAGTTCCAGGAGCCGCGACCACGTCAGCAGGGCTCTCGTTGTTCCAGCATTGAATCTGCCGGACAGTCCCAGAGCACCCCTTGTTATAGGTCGACCCCTCTTTGATGTCCGGCGTCTGTGCAGGCAGGGGTCTCGTCACCTGGGGGTCGCTTGTCGGGGTTTCCTGCCATTGTCTTTTGATCCTTTCAGGGCCGGGTCGGGAGGAGTCCCAGGCACCCAGCAGGCGTGGAGCCAGCCCTCAGGGAGGCCGGAGGGCCGATCGAAACCCATCGTCCCAGGGGAGTTCAGAGGTGCGATAGAAACTGCTCCTCCCTCTCTTATCCCCTGGAAGCGTGATGTCCTCCAGCTGGAGTGGCGCCTCTAGGCCCGGGTCGCACTGGGGCCGGGCGGCCATCTTGGTGCATGAAGTGGGCACGCGGGCCAGGGGTGGCCGAAAGGAGAGAGGCCATGGACGAGGATGTCCGGGTCGGGTGCGTGTGTTCTGGTGGGAAGGATCGGCTAGGCCGTGGGCTCGGGGCTGCAGGTACCAGGTTAGGTGGTGCGGGGACAAGTAGAGCCGTGCTACGAGGCCGGGTCCAACACGCGTCCCCCCCAGCTGAAAGCCGGAGAGAACTGCCCATCATCTTGGGGGGTTCTCTTCGCTGAGGCGGAAGAACCGGGAGAGGCCGTCAGCGTTGGCGTGGTCCGTACCAGGGCGATGTTCCACGGTGAAATCCATCCCCTGGAGGGAGATTGACCACCGCAGTAGCTTGGGGTTTTCTCCTCGCATCTGCATGAGCCATCGCAAGGGCCGATGGTCGGTTTGGACTTTGAAATGGGTGCCGAATAGGTAGGGGCGTAGCTTCTTGAGGGCCCAGACCACGGCAAAGGCTTCGCGCTCAATGGTGCTCCATCTCTGTTCTCTGGGCAACAGCCGCCAGCTGAGGAAGGCGATGGGCTGGTCTAGGCCTTGGTCATTCATCTGGGACAGGACGGCCCCAATGCCATGCTCGGAGGCATCGGTTTGGACTACAAACTCCTTAGAGTAGTCGGGAGCCTGGAGGACGGCGGCAGTACACATGGCCTTCTTCAGAGCCTCGAACGCCTCCTGGCAGGCAGTCGTCCACTGCACCCTCTTTGGCTGTTTTTTGGACGTGAGTTCTGTGAGGGGGCCGACCAGGCTGCCATACCCCCGGATGAATCTTCGGTAGTAGCCAGTGAGGCCCAGAAAGGCTCGGACCTCCGTTTGGGTGGTGGGTGGTTCCCAGGCTAAGATAGCGTCAATCTTCGGCTGTAGAGGGGCGACCTGGCCGCTCCCGACCTGGTGCCCCAGGTAGACCACTGATCCTTGCCCAATCTGGCACTTGCTGGCTTTTACTGTGAGGCCTGCCTGGCGCAGGGCGGTTAGCACCCTCCGGAGGTGCTGGAGGTGCTCACTCCATTCGGAACTGAAAACGGCGATGTCGTCTAGATAGGCCGCGCTGAACTGCTCCAGCCCGGCCAGGACTCTATTCACCAGTCTCTGGAAGGTGGCCGGGGCGTTTTTCATTCCGAAGGGCATTACGCGGAAGCGGTAGTGCCCATCTGGGGTGGAGAAGGCTGACCACTCCTTGGCTCCCTCGGTGAGCGCAATCTGCCAGTATCCGCAGGTGAGGTCGAATGTGCTGAGGAACCGGGCTGCCCCGAGTCGGTCAATGAGCTCGTCGGCTCGTGGAATGGGGTGGGCATCGGCTCGGTGACGTCATTGAGCCCCCGGTAGTCCACGCAGAATCGGAGCTCGGGGGCGACACCGGGGGCCGCTGCCTTCGGGACTAGGACCACGGGGCTGGCCCAGGGACTGTCAGATGGCTCGATCACCCCCAGGGTCAACATCTTTGAGACTTCAGCTTGAAAGCAGGACCGGACCCGGTCAGGGACTCGGTATGCTCGGTGTCTCACCGGCGGGCTGTCCCCGGTGTCCACGTCATGGACACATAAGTCGGTGACTCGGGGGATCAGGGAGAAGAGGTCGGAAAATTGTCCTAGGAGCTGGCGGCAGTCCTCTTGTTGCTGGGCAGTGAGGGCTGGGGAGAGGTTCACTCCTTCCACGGAGCCATCCTGCTCCTTGACACACAGGAGGTCCGGGAGGGGATCGGACTCATCTTCGGCCCCCTCATCGGTGGCCAGCAGGAGGCTCATTTCTGTCCGCACGAAGTGAGGTTTGAGGCGGTTCACGTGAAGGACCCGAAGGGGATCCCGAGGCGACTGGACGTCCACCAAGTATGTGACTTGACTCTTCCGCTCAATCACCTTGTAGAGCCCGGTCCACCTGTCCTGGAGGGCGCCCGGCTTCACGGGGGCCATGACCCATACCTGCTGGCCCGGCTGGAACTCGACCAGAGTGGCATTCTGGTCGTACCAGCGCTTCATCTCTTCTTGGCTTGCCTCCAGGTTGGCCTCGGCCAGTTCTCGGAACTTCCTGGTTTGGTTCCGGAGGGTCAGAACGTATTGGAACACATCTCGGGGGGTGGTCTGGGGTGTCGCCTCCCACCCTTCCTTAACCAAACTGAGGGGACCTCGGACGGGGTGTCCATAGAGTAACTCAAACGGGCTGAACCCTAGGGACTTCTGGGGGATTTCCCGGTAAGCGAACAAGAGGCAGGGGAGCAGGACGTCCCACTTACGCTGGAGGGGCTCTTCTAGGCCGGTGATCATCCCTTTCAGAGTCCTGTTAAACCTCTCCACTAGGCCGTTCCCTTGGGGATGGTAAGTGGTGGTGAACTTATAGGACACTCCACATTGTTGCCACAGGGACGTCATGTATTTTGAGATAAAATTAGTGCCGCGGTCGCTCACGACCTCGCGGGGAAAACCCACCCGGGAAAAGATCCCCATCAGGGCCCGGCCCACCACGGGGGCCGTGACGGTGCGCAGGGGAATAGCCTCAGGGTATCGGGTGGCGTGATCCACTAGGACCAGGATGAAACGGTGACCTTGGGAGGTGGGGGGATCCAGGGGCCCCACGATGTCGATCCCGACTCGTTCGAATGGGGTACTGACGACCGGGAAGGGTTGGAGGGGAGGCTTGCGCTTCCCCCCACTCTTCCCACTAGCTTGGCACGTGGGACAGGATTTGCAGTGGGCCTCTACAGCTGCTCTCATTCTAGGCCAGTAAAAGTGGGTCACGAGACGGCTGTAGGTCTTGTCCTGACCCAGGTGGCCGGCGAGGGGGACGTCGTGGGCTAGCCCAGGAGGAAGTCTCGGAAGCGTAGGGGTACCACCAGCACCCGGCCGGATCCCAGCTCCACCGACTTCTGCTCACTGTACAAAATGTTATTCTCCCAATAAACTCGGTGCGTTCCGGTTTGGTCGCCTGCGGCTTGGCCCTCGGCCTGGCGCCGCAGTCCGACCAGGGAAGGACAGGTGGCTTGCTCCCGGCAAAACTCCTCCCGGGTGGGCCCGCCCTCGTGGCGCCATTGGGCCAATTCGGGTAGGTCGCCTAACTCGGGGACCGGGGCGGTGTCGGACGGTGAGGGTTCGCCGCAGGCGACTGACCCTTCTGATGGGGGGACGGGAGGACCCTCTGCGGGGACTGTTCTGACCTCTTCGGTTGGGGCGTCGTCGACTTCTCCCAGGGGGGTGAGTCGGGCTGACATAGATCGGGTGGTGGCGCACACCCACTCGGGGAGTCCCATCATTCCTAGGTGGGCCTTGCGCTCGACGTGTGTTAGAAAAGGTAGACGGACCGGGAGGGTCGGCCGGGGTCAGGAGGAGAGGTCTCCGGGGAGAGCCGTCTCCAGCGATCGTACAGGTAAGTAACTTCCCCCCCCACAGACAGATGCCACACAAGGATAAGGTTCAGGGTTCTTTATAAGCACTTATTTAAGGTACGGTGGAATGGTACAAGGAGGTCTGGACTCAGGGGTCCCCTCGATTATAGTCTCGCAAGGTAGGGAAGGGGGTAGCGGGACAGTCTATTTACCAATCAGGTAGTTCGGATGAGATGATGATGAGCTCACAATCCTCGAGCTTGGTGGTACGGGCCGCGGCAGCGCCAGCAGGTCCCGGTGTGGATGGTCGATACAACGGGCCGCGGCAGCGCCAGCAGGTCCCCGGAAGATATACGGTCCGCGGCAGCGCCAGCAGGTCCCGGTGAGGATGGTCGTTACAACGGGCCGCGGCAGCGCCTGCAGGTCCCAGGAAGATGAATGTTGCAGAAGGCCGCGGCAGCGCCAGCAGGTCCCAGGAAGATGAATGTTGCAGAAGGCCGCGGCAGCGCCAGCAGGTCCCAGGAAGATGAATGTTGCAGAAGGCCGCGGCAGCGCCAGCAGGCAGGACGATGGTTCACAAGAGCGGGCTATGGCAGCGCCAGTAGACCGTCAAGGCTGAGTTCACTCGGTGTCTCTCGACTCCAGGATACAACTGCCTTCCTGCTCCGGAGCTGTCTTAGTTATAGGGCTGGTGCCCTTTGATGTCCGGACCCTCGCACTTGGAGGTCGGAGGGTCCGGGGTGAAGGCGTCCAGACACCCAGCAGGGGGTGGAGCCAGCGCCTGGGGGCTGCTGGAGGCGATCGGCACCTGGCGGGGGAAGAGCTCTTGACGCTTCGTTCTCCCATTGACCTGCCAAGTGGTCCGCTCACCTCCTGGGTGGATGGTGGTGCCGGGATGTCGGGGCCGGCCAGGCCCGGGGTTAGGGTCGAGGTGAGGCCACGCGGCCGCGTGGTGCAGGGCCCAAGATGGCGGCTTGACCCGGCCGGGGAAGCCGGTGGGGCTGGACCCCGTGATGAGTAGGGGTCCGAGGGCAGAGGGTCCGTCGGGAGACGGAGTACAGGGGCTTGTCACGGGGGTATGCCTGGTGGGCCGGAGCTCGGGCCCTGTCGTGCGGGGGGGGAAGCAAGCCCTCTGTGTGGCCTGTCCAACATGCGTCCCCCCCAGCTGAAGGCGGGGAGAGTCACCCATCTCCTTGGGGACTCTCTTCGTCGAGGCGGAAAAAGCGGGACAGGCCATCCGCGTTGGCGTGGTCTTGGCCTGGCCGGTGCTCCACAGTGAAGTCCATTCCCTGCAGGGAAATGGACCAGCGCAAGAGTTTTGGGTTCTCCCCAGCATCTGCATCAGCCATTGCAGGGGTCGATGGTCGGTTTGTACCCGGAAGTGGGTACCGAAGAGATAGGGTCGGAGCTTTTTGAGGGCCCACACTACTGCAAAGGCCTCCCTCTCGATTGTGCTCCAACGCTGTTCTCGGGCCAGGAGACGTCGACTGATGAAGGCCACCGGCTGGTCATGACCTTCGGAGTTCAGCTGAGAGAGGACGGCCCCGATGCCGTGGTCGGAGGCGTCGGTCTGCACTACAAATTCCCGACTGTAATCGGGGGCCTGGAGCACCGGGGCGGTGCACAGGGCGGCCTTCAGCTCCTCGAAGGCCGCTTGACAATCAGGAGTCCAGTGGACCCGCTTCGGTTGATTCTTGGATGTGAGTCCCGTGAGGGGCCCCACGATGCTGCCGTAGTCCTTCACGAACCGCCGGTAGTAGCCGGTGAGCCCCAAGAAGGCTCGGACCTCGGTCTGGGTGACGGGGGGCTGCCAGGACTGGATGGCAGCAATCTTAAGTTGTAGTGGGGCCACCAGCCCGCTTCCCACTTGGTGCCCAAGGTAGGTCACAGACCCTTGGCCAATTTGGCACTTGCCGGCTTTAATGGTGAGGCCGGCCCGCTGGAGGGCTTGGAGGACCTCTTGGAGGTGACGGAGGTGGTCGGACCAGTGGCGGCTGTATACAGCGATATCGTCCAGGTAGGCAGCGCTGAATTCTTCGAGCCCTGCCAAGACCTGGTTCACAAGACGTTGGAATGTGGCGGGGGCATTCTTCATGCCAAAGGGCATGACCTTAAATTGATAGTGGCCATCGGGGGTGGAGACGGCGGACCGTTCTTGAGCCCTGGGGGTGAGGCCGATCTGCCAGTAGCCCGCCGTTAGGTCGAAGATACTAAGGTAGCGGGCGGCCCCCAGCCGGTCGATCAGCTCGTCTGCTCGGGGGATGGGATGAGCGTCGGTCCGGGTGACAGCGTTCAAGCCCCGGTAGTCGACGCAGAATCTCAGTTCAGGGGCGGTGCCGGGGGCAGCGGCCTTGGGAACTAATACAACCGGACTGGCCCAGGGACTGTCTGAGGGCTCGATGACCCCGATCGTGAGCATCTTGGCCACTTCCTCCTGTATGCAGGCCCGTACCCGATCTGGTACGCGGTAGGCCCGGTGCCGGACAGGGGGACTGTCCCCGGTGTCTACGTCGTGCAAACACCAAGGGGTGACCCCGGGGGTGAGGGAGAACAGGCCAGCGAACTGCAGCAGGAGGTCCCGGCAGTCCTGGCGTTGCTCCGAAGTGAGGGCGTCAGAGAGCCGGACCCCGTCCACGGAGCCGTCCTTCTCCTGAGTCTTCAGGAGATCCGGGAGGGGCTCGGAGTCTTCTTCTGTGCCACTGTCTGTAGCCATCAAGAGGCTCAGTTCGGAGCGCACAAAGTGTGGTTTGAGCCGGTTGGTGTGGAGGACCCGAAGGGGGTTCCGGGAGGACCCCATGTCGATGAGGTAAGTGACGGGGCTTTTGCGCTCGACCACTTTGAAGGGCCCCGTCCACTTATCTTGCAGGGCACATGGTTCGGTGGGGGACATCACCCATACTTGCTGCCCAGGCTCGAATTCAACGGAGGAGGCATTGTGATCATACCACCTCTTCATGTCCTCCTGGCTGGCCTCGAGGTTCGCCTTGGCCATCTCCCTGAAGCGCCGGGTCTGGTTTCGTAAGGCCAGGACGTATTTGAAGACGTCTGGAGGGGTCGTTAGGGGGGCCATCTCCCAACCTTCCTTGACTAGGCTGAGGGGCCCCCGCACAGGGTGCCCGTATAGGAGTTCGAAGGGGCTAAAACCGAGGGACTTCTGGGGAACTTCCCGGTAGGCGAAGAGGAGGCACGGGAGCAGTACATCCCACTGGCGACGGAGAGGCTCTTCCAATCCCCCAATCATCCCTTTGAGAGTGCGGTTAAAACGTTCCACTAGTCCGTTCCCTTGGGGGTGATAGGGGGTCGTGAATCTGTAGGTGACCCCGCATTGTTGCCAGAGGGACTTCATGTATTTGGATATGAAATTCGTACCCCGGTCGCTGACGACTTCTCGGGGGAAGCCTACCCGGGAGAAGATCCCCATCAGGGCCCGGCCAACCACCGGAGCGGTCACTGTCCGTAGGGGTACCGCCTCGGGGTAGCGGGTGGCATGGTCCACTAGTACCAAGATGAACCGGTGTCCTTGTGCCGTGCGGGGGTCCAGAGGTCCCACAATGTCTATCCCCACCCTCTCGAACGGGGTGGTGACCACCGGGAAGGGTTGTAGAGGGGCCTTCAGCTTCCGGCCACTCTTCCCGCTGGCTTGGCATGTGGGGCAAGATCGGCAGTGGTTCAGGACGTCATTCCTCATTTTCGGCCAAAAAAAGTGGGTCACCAGGCGACTGTACGTTTTGTCCTGGCCCAGGTGTCCAGCCAGGGGGACATCGTGGGCCAGGTTGAGCAGAAAGTCTCGGAAGCGGAGCGGTACCACCAGAACTCGTCCGGCCCCCAGCTCGGCGATTCTTTGCTCGCTGTAGAGCAGGTCGTTATCCCAGTAGACCCAGTGGGTTCCGGTGGTGTCCCCGGCGTTTTGGGTGCTGGCTTGTTGGCGGAGTCCCTCGAGGGAGGGACAGGTCTTTTGTTCCTGGCGGAACTGTTCTTGGGTGGGTCCCCCTTCTTGCCGCCACTGAGCCAGATCCGGAAGGTCCTGGTGTGGCGCGTCTTCTTCGGTAGTCGGGTCCGGTAGGTCGGACTCGCCGTTGTCCCCTACAGGGGCCACCGGGGGCGGAGGTGCTGGCCATTCGGTTTCTTCTGATCGGGGGGAGGCACGGGCGGCCATGGATCGGGTGGTTATGCAGGCCCAGTCCGGGAGGCCCAACATCCCCAAGTGCTCTCTTCTCTCGACGGTGGCCCACGGGGAACTCTCGAGGTCATTCCCCAGGAGGCAGTCCACGGGGGCATCGTCCCGGACCGTCACCTTCAGTAGGCCGGAGACCCCTCCCCATTCAAACGGGACGCAGGCCATCTTACACAGGCTCTCAGAGTTGTCCGCCGAGCGGACGGGGCAGAGAATGTTCGGTAGGATCTGCTCGGGCTTCACCAGGTGACAGCGGACGGCCGTCACGCTGGCGCCGGTGTCACGCAAGGCCCCGGCTCTCTGTCCATTAATGGTCACCCACTGACCGTATTTTCTGGTGTTGGCGTGTAGGGGGGCCCGCGGAACCATGTCTCTTCCCCCTAAGCATGCCAGGACCATGGCGGCCGGTTCCCACCCTTGCTGGGCCGGCTCATACTCTTCGGGTCCCTCCGATGATTGCTCTTCCCCTAGGGCAGCGGCAGCTACCTGGCGGGGCTTGGGTGTTTGGTTTAGCGGGCAGTTCGGATCATTGGCGTAGTGGCCTAGTCGCTGGCACCGGTGGCGCGTGACGTTGGCTCGGTACCCAGGCCGCAACGGGGGGTTGCCCCGGCCGGCCGGAGCCGGGGTGCTGGCCACGGGTGTTGCGGGCAAGGCGTCTCTCCCTCGCCCCTGGCCCCCTCCTCCTCCCCGAGGACGGTGCTGGCCTGGGTTGTTTCTGTTCTGTTCGTGTGGCCCCCTCCGGCCCACTCGGGTGCTTTCCCATCGGTCAGCTTCTGCGGCGAGCTGCCGGGGGTCAGTCAGCTTACTGTCGAGTAGGTGCTGCCTGAGCTCGACGAAACAGTTGTTTGACAGGTGCTCCCATACCATAAGGTTGAAGAGTTGTTCGTAGGTGGTGACCTGACTTCCCTTGATCCAACCCTCGAAGGCCCGGCTGAAATAGTTCACGTACTCTACCCAAGTTGTACCTGGGATCCGGGTGCAATCTCTGAACCTCTGGCGGTACATCTCGGGCGTGAGGCCGTAGCGGGTGAGGAGGGCAGCCTTCATGTGGTCGTAGGACGACATTTGGTGATCGGGGAGCTGTAGCAGGGCATCGCGACCCTCGTTGATAAATCTCCCCCAAAGTCCGGCTCCCCAATCACTCCGGTCGATCCGGTGGGAGGTCATTGCGATCTCATAGGCTTTAAACCACTGTTGTATGTCGTCTTCTCGGACATACTCGCGGACCACATCCTTGGGGATGTGAACTTTTTTCTCAATTGGCCCCGGGGTGTGTGGTCGCTCAGGCACCCCCAGTTCCTTATTCTGTTTGCGCAGTTCTATTTCCGCCAGTTGGCGCTCGTGCTCGAGCGTTATTTTTTTCTCTTCCAGCTCTCTCTGTCTCTGCTTTTCCTCTCGTTCCTCTCGAAGCCGCATATGCTCGAGGTTGAGTTTCTGTTCAGCTAACTTGAGTTCCCCATCCATCTTGAGTCGTGCCATCTCTAATTCGTGTAATCTGACTCTGTCTCTTTCTCGTATCTCCTCCTGCGGGAGGCCCGTTCCCCGCTCCTCGGGAGCCGTGGCGTTCCCCTCTGGTGTGATGCTGTTTTGGTCGGAGGGTCCTGCGACCCCAGTTTCTGTCCATGACTCAAGGGCGCGCTTTAGATCATCCTTGGTACTCAGGCCGGTGGTAGCAATGCCAAGTTCTATGCAAAATTGTCTCAGTTCGCGGTGGTTGTATTCTTCTAATTTCTCCATTTGGAACTTCTCGGTGGAGCTGCTATCTTTGCTCGACATCGTGCTTTGTCGTGGGGTGAGCTACTCTCTGTACGATTACGCGTTGATTCGGATCGCGCCGCTGGCCACCAATGTTAGAAAAGGTAGACGGACCGGGAGGGTCGGCCGGGGTCAGGAGGAGAGGTCTCCGGGGAGAGCCGTCTCCAGCGATCGTACAGGTAAGTAACTTCCCCCCCCACAGACAGATGCCACACAAGGATAAGGTTCAGGGTTCTTTATAAGCACTTATTTAAGGTACGGTGGAATGGTACAAGGAGGTCTGGACTCAGGGGTCCCCTCGATTATAGTCTCGCAAGGTAGGGAAGGGGATAGCGGGACAGTCTATTTACCAATCAGGTAGTTCGGATGAGATGATGATGAGCTCACAATCCTCGAGCTTGGTGGTACGGGCCGCGGCAGCGCCAGCAGGTCCCGGTGTGGATGGTCGATACAACGGGCCGCGGCAGCGCCAGCAGGTCCCCGGAAGATATACGGTCCGCGGCAGCGCCAGCAGGTCCCGGTGAGGATGGTCGTTACAACGGGCCGCGGCAGCGCCTGCAGGTCCCAGGAAGATGAATGTTGCAGAAGGCCGCGGCAGCGCCAGCAGGTCCCAGGAAGATGAATGTTGCAGAAGGCCGCGGCAGCGCCAGCAGGTCCCAGGAAGATGAATGTTGCAGAAGGCCGCGGCAGCGCCAGCAGGCAGGACGATGGTTCACAAGAGCGGGCTATGGCAGCGCCAGTAGACCGTCAAGGTTGAGTTCACTCGGTGTCTCTCGACTCCAGGATACAACTGCCTTCCTGCTCCGGAGCTGTCTTAGTTATAGGGCTGGTGCCCTTTGATGTCCGGACCCTCGCACTTGGAGGTCGGAGGGTCCGGGGTGAAGGCGTCCAGACACCCAGCAGGGGGTGGAGCCAGCGCCTGGGGGCTGCTGGAGGCGATCGGCACCTGGCGGGGGAAGAGCTCTTGACGCTTCGTTCTCCCATTGACCTGCCAAGTGGTCCGCTCACCTCCTGGGTGGATGGTGGTGCCGGGATGTCGGGGCCGGCCAGGCCCGGGGTTAGGGTCGAGGTGAGGCCACGCGGCCGCGTGGTGCAGGGCCCAAGATGGCGGCTTGACCCGGCCGGGGAAGCCGGTGGGGCTGGACCCCGTGATGAGTAGGGGTCCGAGGGCAGAGGGTCCGTCGGGAGACGGAGTACAGGGGCTTGTCACGGGGGTATGCCTGGTGGGCCGGAGCTCGGGCCCTGTCGTGCGGGGGGGGAAGCAAGCCCTCTGTGTGGCCTGTCCAACAACGTGCTTCCAGGGAGAACTCTCCAGGTCGTTCCCTAGGAGGCAGTCGACCGGCTGGGAGGTTCTTACGGCAACCCTCAGTTTACCTATCACTCCACCCCACTCAAACGGCACCAGGGCTACCTGACACATACTCTCTCTATTATCTGCGGAAATTACCGGGCAAAAGACGTTGGGGAGGATCTGCTCCTCGGGGACTAAGTGCCTGAGGACACCGGTGATGCTGGCCCCGGTGTCCCGCAGGGCCTCTATTTGGTGGCCATTGATCTTGACAAGCTGCCCGTACTTCTTCGTGTTGGAGGGCAGGAGGCTACCAGGGACCATCTCTCTATCTCCCAGGGATACTAGGGCCATAGCTGCGGGTTCCCACTCCTCGGTTTCCTCAACCTCCTCCCCCAGGGCTACGTTGGCTATCTGCCTCGCAGGGGTGACTTGGGTGGCCATGGGGCACTCCGGGTCATTGGCGTAGTGCCCGGGCTTCTGGCAACGGAAACAAGTAACGGTTACCCTGTGTCCCCGTCTCCCGGGGGGTCCGGTTACTGGTAGGGGGGGCACTGGGAAAGGTGGAGGTTGGGTCTTTGGGGGGCTAGGCTGGGACTCTCTCTGCCCTCCCTGGTTCCCTCCTCCTCTCTGGCGGGGTGGTCCCTGACTGGCTCGGGGGTATTCTCCTACCATGCCCCGGGGGACCCGGGTGTTGGTCCAGCGGTCTGCTTCCACATCCAGCTTCCTGGGATCAGAGAGTTTGCTGTCGAGCAGATGCTGGCGTAGTTCCACAAAGCAGTTCGCAGCCAGGTGTTCCCACAACATGAGGTCGGTGAGTTCCTCAAGGGTGGTGACTTTGCTGCCCTTGATCCACCCATCGAAGGCCCGACTGAAAAAGTTTACATACTCCACCCAGGTGGTGCCCGGGATCTTCCTGCAGTCCCGGAATCGCTGACGGTACATCTCGGGGGTGAGGCCGTACCTTGTGAGTAGAGCCTCTTTCATGTGGCTGTAGGAGGTATGCAGGGAGATGGGCAGGTCGAGCAGAGTGTCTCTCCCTTCGCTCAGAAACCGTCCCCACAACCCTGCCCCCCAGTCCTTCTGCGGGACCCAATGGGAGGTCATGGCGACCTCGTAGGCCCTGAACCATTGTTGAATGTCATCGTTTTTATAATATTCTTTGACCACGTCCTTGGGGATGTGGACCTTCTGCTCCGCTGGGGAGGCCGCCTCTCGGTTTCCCGGGGGCCTTCCTTCCTCGTTTCTGGCCTTAAGCTCGATTTCCTTCAAGCTGCGTTCGTGCTCTAGTTGAAGCTTCCTTCCTTCGTGCTCCCGTTGGAGCTTCTTCTCTTCTAGTTCGCCTTGTACGCGCATTTGCTCTACGGCTAGCTTTTTTTCCGCTAACTTCAATTCGCCTTCGATTTTGAGTTTGGCTAACTAGAGTTCGTGATGGCGACTTCTCTCTCTGTCCGCGAGTTCTTCCGGGGATAGGCCCCCGTCTGGTACGATGCCTCGCACCTGATTGCTGCTGCTTTCGCCTTGGGGGGGTTCGGCTTCGTCAGGGAGCTCCCCCGTGCCTTCTGGGCGGGAGGCCTCGGCATCCACCCAAGCTTTTAGTGTTTTCTGCAAATCTTCTTTGGTGTTGAGACCGGTGGTAGCGATTTTAAGCTCTTTGCAGAATTGCTTTAGTTCTTTGTGCGTGTATTCTTCTAGTTGTTCCACCTGGAACACCCTGTTGGCGTTGGTTTCTGCGGGGCTCATGGCGCTTCCTTCTGCCATCTTTGTCGGTAGTGCGTCCTTCGTTCACGGTACGGTCTCTAGGTTATGGGCCCGAATCCCGTCGCTTGCCACCAATGTTAGACGGCGACCTCAGGGGAGCCCGGGAAGGGGTCCTGACTACCCTGAGATCCACCCTCGAAGTATCGTAGCCGGGCACTGGCGGGAGATTCCACAGGGGGGGGAATCTCGTATCTAGGATCGAACCCCTGGCACCACACGACACAGAGACACCACACCGTGCGTTCTTAGGAATCAATCTGTATCAATCAGATTAGCACTGCAAATATGTACAAGGAGAGCGTGGCTCAATGAGTCTCGGCAGGGATAGGGGGTAGCGGGACAGTCTCTGGCAAAGGTTCAAGGCAGGGACGTATACGGCGCACAGCTCTCAATCCTCGAGCTGGGGGATACGCTTGTTGTAGTTGGGGTCCGGCGGGACCGTGAGCGTCCGTGGGAGCCGCGAGTCACTCAGCAGGGCTCAGGTACAAGTTCGGAGGTCTTACGATCTTCAGGGAGCCGCGAGTCACTCAGCAGGGCTCAGGTACAAGTTCGGAGGTCTTACGATCTTCAGGGAGCCGCGAGTCACTCAGCAGGGCTCAGGTACAAGTTCGGAGGTCTTACGATCTTCAGGGAGCTGCGAGTCACTCAGCAGGGCTCAGGTACAAGTTCGGAGGTCTTACGATCTTCAGGGAGCCGCGAGTCACTCAGCAGGGCTCAGGTACAAGTTTGGAGGTCTTACGATCTTCAGGGAGCCGCGAGTCACTCAGCAGGGCTCAGGTACAAGTTCGGAGGTCTTACGATCTTCAGGGAGCCGCGAGTCACTCAGCAGGGCTCAGGTACAAGTTCCAGGAGCCGCGACCACGTCAGCAGGGCTCTCGTTGTTCCAGCGTCGAATCTGCCGGACAGTCCCAGAGCACCCCTTGTTATAGGTCGACCCCTCTTTGATGTCCGGCGTCTGTGCAGGCAGGGGTCTCGTCACCTGGGGGTCGCTTGTCGGGGTTTCCTGCCATTGTCTTTTGATCCTTTCAGGGCCGGGTCGGGAGGAGTCCCAGACACCCAGCAGGCGTGGAGCCAGCCCTCAGGGAGGCCGGAGGGCCGATCGAAACCCATCGTCCCAGGGGAGTTCAGAGGTGCGATAGAAACTGCTCCTCCCTCTCTCATCCCTTGGAAGCGTGATGTCCTCCAGCCGGAGTGGCGCCTCTAGGCCCGGGTCGCGCTGGGGCCGGGCGGCCATCTTGGTGCATGAAGTGGGCACGCGGGCCCGGGGTGGCCGAAAGGAGAGAGGCCATGGACGAGGATGTCCGGGTCGGGTGCGTGTGTTCTGGTGGGAAGGATCGGCTAGGCCGTGGGCTCGGGGCTGCAGGTACCAGGTTAGGTGGTGCGGGGACAAGTAGAGCCATGCTACGAGGCCGGGTCCAACACACGCGTACCCCTACATCACCACTACAATGGTGGTACGGGCCGTACCCACGCTCTGGGGGCGTGAGTACGGTCCGTACACGCGTACCCCTACATCACCACTGCAATGGTGGTACGGGCCGTACCCATGCTCTGGGGGCGTGGGTACGGGCCGTACCACCATTGTGGCGGTGACGTAGGGGTATGCGTGGTACGGCCCATACCCATGCTCTGGAGAGCGTGAGTACGGGCCGTACCACCATTGTGGCGGTGACGTAGGGGTACGCGTGGTACGGCTCATACCCACGCTCTGGAGAGCGTGGGTATGGGCCGTACCACCATTGTGGCGGTGACGTAGGGGTACGCGTGGTACGGCCCATACCCACACTCTAGGGGCGTGGGTACGGTCCGTACACACATACCCCTACTTCACCACTACAATGGTGGTACGGGCCGTACCCACGCTCTGGGGGCGTGGGTACGGTCCGTACACGCGTACCCCTACATCACCACTGCAATGGTGGTACGGGCCGTACCCATGCTCTGGGGGCGTGGGTACGGGCTGTACCACCATTGAAGCGGTGACGTAGGGGTACGCGTGGTACGGCCCATACCCATGCTCTGGACAGCGTGAGTACGGGCCGTACCACCATTGTGGCTGTGACGTAGGGGTACGCGTGGTACAGCCCGTACCCACGCTCTGGAGAGCGTGGGTACGGGCCGTACCACCATTGTGGCGGTGACATAGGGGTATGCGTGGTACGGCCCGTACCCACACTCTGGGGGCGTGGGTACGGTCCGTACACGCGTACCCCTACATCACCACTGCAATGGTGGTATGGGCCGTACCCATGCTCTGGGGGCGTGGGTACGGGCCATACCACCATTGTGGCGGTGACGTAGGGGTACGCGTGGTATGGCCCATACTCATGCTCTGGAGAGCGTGAGTACGGGCCATACCACCATTGTGGCGGTGACGTAGGGGTACGCGTGGTACGGCCCGTACCCAAGCTCTGGAGAGCGTGGGTACGGGCCGTACCACCATTGTGGTGGTGACGTAGGGGTACACGTGGTACGGCCCGTACCCATGCTCTGGGGGCGTGGGTACGGTCCGTACACGCGTCCCCCTACATCACCACTACAATGGTGGTACGGGCCGTACCCACGCTCTGGGGGACGTGGGTACGTCCCGTACCACCATTGTGGTGGTGACGGGTACGCGTCCACGTCCACTTCCGTTGTGGCGGGACGTGGGATTGGTATACACGCCCCCCGAAGTGACCAGACCATGGAGATAATCAATGTGCAGGATGTATTAGTAATTTGTGGGGTGTGGGCTATGTTTCCTGCCCCTTGCACACACACACCCCCCCTTTGCCCCTGGGGGTTGTTCTGACCTTCTGCGGTGTCTGCGTCGGTTTCTGTACACAAGGTGGTAGGCTATGAGGGCCGGGATGACGCGTAGGTTGGGGTCCATCGCTGTCCGTCGCGTACCGGGGCTCCTTCTTCGCGTCGTCCTCAATTTCCCGGCAGTTTTTGGCTCCCGTAAAAAATGCTGCGTGCGGAGTGACGTCGGCACAAATCGTACTTGCTGGTCCGAAGAACGCTGCCTGACTCCGTCCGGACGTCGCGTATGCGCCGTCCAGATTCAGATTTGTATGTATTTTTTTGCCGGTCGGTGTTTTTTACGACTCGTACGGAAATGGTATTTCTGTGCGAATCGTACTTGCGAGTTTGTAAGGTGTTTTTCCCTAGTACGAGTCGGATGGAAAAAACGCTCAGTACGACCATTTGTACCCGGGTTTTACCGGATCGGAATCGGCACCTTAATTTTTATTCATGTTATTGTTTTATGTGTATGATGTTTTTGCAATTTATAATATTTTTAAATAATTTATCATTTATTAAAATAATTATTAAAACATTATTAAGTAAGTATATATATTATATATTATATGTATATCTTTAAGTAATGTTTTATTAAATTGTATATATTAATTATTAATTTTAAACATTATAAAATATATTTAATTATGTTTATTATATTTATAAGTATTATTTGGTTTATTTAACATATTTTTTAACAAAAAAAACGATATTTTTAATAACGATATTTTTGACATCTATATTTTATTTTCGATATTTTTGTACTTACCATGTTGTAGATAGGATGTCGATATTCTTGACATCGATATTTTTGTTGCGATATTTTTGTAGGTCGATTTTTTGACCTTCGATATTTTGTCAGAGAACCGTTAAAATGCAAGTGCAACAGCATCGGGCTTGATATGCCTATACCAGCATTGAAATCTGCTGCAAGTCACTAGTATCATTTCTGTGAGATAGTTCAATTGGTTAATATGCCAACTGCAGAGATCTGTGTGTAGTTTGCTGGTTGCATGTTCTGATCTCAGACCGAAAACTAGAAAATGCGGTTACTGCTGGAATATGTGCTTTATGTCACAGATTTTTAACTCCAGTGAGAAAGCTTAGCATGTAATTACGACTACGGCAGAGATTTGAGGATAGCATATTTGTCACAGATTCCAAACATAGGTAAAATGGATCAGTATGTTATGCTCTTGCTGCTAAACGTTTTATAAGTGTCATACTAGTCACAGATTCTAAAAGTAATGGGCTAGATTGTGTGTTATTGCACCTTCTGCACGCACACACACTTGTAATAGTTCTCACACGTTAACATGAGGTGAAAGTTGGAGAATAATTGGATTAAAGATTTAGGAATTTCATTCTCACCACATCCCCATATAGCTCCTCTCCTCGTGAAGCGCAGTTTACTGCGCTAAGAAACAACAAAATTAGTGCAGCAAGCACAATCTGAAAGCAAGTTATGACTGTAGTATTTTTATGAACAGAGTTGCAGTTGCACTGTGTTTGTTTGCTGTAGTGGGGAGACAGTCGAATAGGTTGGGGAGTACTCAGGAGCCTGTGAGCCAGTAAATGCCACACCACTGGTGGCCCTCGCAAGGCAGCACCTGCAGTCTGTGCTGCACTTATATGAGGCAGGGTGCATCACAGCAGTGTTGTGAGCATGTCACCTAAAGCATACAAACCCCCTCGGGAATGGCCTGGGTAAGAGGAGGGGAAAGGTTGTTATTTTTCGTTTCTCTGTCTCTAGACCCATTGCAGATGCTCACATTGTTCTGGTAAATAGGTCCTTTCAGTAAGCAGGTTTTGCATAGAGTGGTAAGGTGAGCCTATTAGCAGGAGATGCTGCCATTTCCATCTGAAACACTATCTCTGCCCTTTCACCCACTGGGCTGTTTAACCTGTTGTTGCCAATATTATGTTAATAAAATGTATGAGTGCTCGATTGCCCAGAAGCATCTTGGCGCTAGCCTTGATGCCATCTAGAAGAAACCGAGAAACAAGGAGGATTGAAGCTCATTCTACATTAAACAACAAGGTTTTCAAAGCCTTCCCAAACATAAACAGATTAGGCATGACTTTAATTTGCAGGGGGAGAGATTTCCAAGCCTTTGCTGCTCCAATTACAAAACTTCTTGCACCCCAGGAAGATCTTTAAAACCTGGAGACTACCGCACATTTGGCTGTCGTGGACCGTAGTGTTCTACCTGGGACGCACCAGCGGAAACAGTTTTTAGGAAAAACTAGACCTTGGTTGTGTAATGCTTTATAAGTGATACATAGAGCTTTGAAAGTAATTCTGTGTTTTACTCGCAGACAATGTAACTTCCTGAAAGATCTAGACACTGACTGATATTTTGGAATAGTCGTGCTGTGGTGTTTTGAAGAGTCTGCATCCTGTTCAGTCAGTTGATGCAGGTTGAGATGCAGTTCATTGCAGCAGTCTATTTTAGTAAGTACTTACTACCTGACTACCGTATTTTGCAGATCTGAGGGGATGACAGGTAGTATCTCTTTAATGGTCCTTACTGTATGAAATGAAGAGGATGTCACGACATTGATTTGATCAGTAAATGTGAGTTTGTTATCAATTACTACCCCTAAATTCGGGCCTTGGTAACCGGTGACAGAAGCACCCCTAAATCTTATGGCCACCAACTAGGGGTCCAAATAGGACAAATGAGAACCAAATAGCAAAACCTCAGTTTTTTCAATGTCAAATTGTTCCGACTCATCCGGGTGCACACAGCCATTACAGCACATGAGCAGGGTGAGGTGTAGGGTGCAAGGAGCCCTGTTGGTTGAGCACTTTACTACATAAAATCATCCACCAGAGAGCCTACGTTGGTGGGTACTGGAGAAAATCTGCTCCACCCTAGGGGTGGTTCCTTATCAGAGTCTCTGAATTTCAAAGAATGTAGGTAGATTCATTCACTTAACACAGTAACAGAGGGACTCAGCGAGCTTCAGGAAAAATACAGACAGATGGGGCAGTTATAATAAATTACACCTGTTGATACACAACTGAAAACCGTCATTCCCCTACGAGCCGGTGACTAACTAAATGTTGACTGCTTATGTATCTTCCAAATGGTTAATTTCTGTGGTGTTATGTAATTCTTGCCCAAAGTGGTATAACAGAAAGACCACTACCCTGCACCGATTGTGCATGTAACCGGGGTTGCCTTACTACTGTTATCATTCTGTAATTGAGTAATTATTCATTCTCTATTGTTGCAGCCTGACTATGATCATTTTTAAACCACTTGGAATCTCCACAACTGAGGCCGCTTCGATATGTATATATGGATACTGATACACCATGCATTAAGTATACATGCCACACACGTACATGTTTTTTCTTTGCACTCGAACTGAGGCTGCTTCAATATGTAAATATATGGCTACTGATATATCATGCATTTCGTGCATGTAATCGCACGTTTAAACACTGTGCCAGTCTTCATTCAGGGCCTACATACGAGGTATCCGTTTACCTAACACTACCACCTTATTTGGCTATGCCGGTTAACCGGGATGTAGACACTTGCTGAAAAAAAATGATGTGTTCCTGTTGCCTTGGTTACGCCGTAAACCTTCTTCATACCGGCACCTATCTGCTGCCAGCAAGATCACGTCACACGTGCTTGCACCGATGCGCGCTGGAGCATTTATATAAGCCTTCCATTTATGCCGGGCTTCCTACGAGACGGCAGCATTTTACCGGGAATAACGCCTGGTTTCGCATCCTTGATTGAATCTTCCCAGCTCATTCAGAAAGACGTGTTAACACAGCAGGTAACCCCATGAGTGGGTTGGGTCGTTGCCACAAACATGTCGTGATAACACGCATCAGGAGTAACTTAAATCCATTATTTCGTTTTCCCTTAGATCTCCCACGCTGGGAACAAGCGTTTGCACGCATGTGTGCTGGAGCTATTATCTAAGCCTGCCATTCCTGCCGGGGCTTCCTACAAGACGACAGCGCTTTACCAGAACTAAATTCCTGGTTTCCCATTCTTGATTTAATCTTCCCAGCACATTCTTGTTAATACAGCATGTAAGCCCATGAGTGGTTTTAGTGGTTGCCTTAAATATGTCCTGATTACACGCAGCGGAAGTGACTTAAATCCATTATCCCGCTTTTCTTTAAATCTCCCACGCCGGCATCAGGAGTTGTCCTCTGGGGATACATTATTTATTGGTGTGGTCCAGCAATCAGAGGTGGACGAGTGGGTACATTCTCTAATACTGATGTGTTCACCCCTTAGATCACATCACTTGGATGGGTTGCGTTTTAATTGATGACCTACAAATCACGATTGAAAAGGTGATTTACTTAGGGTGAGTGTTGTCACCCTATTCTCAGCACTAACTGACGTACCAATTCTGGTTTCCATATAGAACACATTTTGATGTATACTTTCCTCAGTCATAGGCTGTCATCTCCTTCTCCCGTACACCTGTCCTGATGAAGACCTGCCTTGACTTCTTAATTAAGCATTGATTGGATTGAAACGTCGACGATCTCTTAGGGTCCAGATCTATCGAGGCTCTGGGTGCAAATGATTGAATAATCTGTACAAGCATCAGAGTCATTGTTTTGTCGTAATACTCTGGCCCGTACAATTCTTTTCCCTTGTATATACTGTGGATTTAATCACCTTGTACATAATATATGCACCATGTTCTACCACTGAGCACAAAAGTCACTTTAGCACACATCACTATAAACTTCACCTTGTTTTGACAGCCTTGCCTACAAACTTGTGATCATATATAAATGATTTAATTTATATAAAACATCAGAATACTCACTAATTCTTGTCAGTGTTCTTGCTATGTGTCCCATAATAATTCAGATATCATAATTGAAGGTTGTATAGCAATACGTAAAATAAATAATTCTTCTCTAAAGAAATAGTGCGTATACCCGACAGAACCACTGTTTTTGTTTGCACAGCCACCATGCAGTCATGGAATCTGGATACTGTCTCATTTCCATCACTGGCCAAAGAGACAACAATTTGAGTGTTGTCAGCATAAGATGTGAGGGAGAAAGCATGTGATTTAATTACTTCTGCTAGAGGGGTGACATAGACATTAAACAAGGAAAAAAAGGCAGAAAGGCAGGAACCACATTTTATTTTGCATTTCACAACTCAGCTCTACTGCACTACGACATAGGATACCATCATCAATGTTTTTCTGCCAACAGCATGTTGCATTGTGGATCTTGTAGTTTTCCTTTTAACAGTTTCATTATGGGATCAAACAACCAGCAAGCGAAGTGCTGTTAGCTAAACCACCAAAAATTGGCTGGAGGTGTTATACATGACATGGGGCCACATTTTCAGCTAACCTTTGAAATTTATGACGTCCCCTACTTCATTTATAAACTGCTTGTTTAATGCATAAAATCAAAAGTAAACTCTGCCCACATATTTTGTGAGGATTCACTCTTTCACTCATATCATGCATTAATACAAGCATTGGCCAAGTGGATCGCTTTTTTCTTATGGGGAGTGGAAAGTTTTATAATGAGCTTCACAACACAATAAAGGTACAACATGGACAGCCGGAGTGCAACCTTGCCTAACACAAATAATAAGATATGGACAGGTGGCAGCAGCAGAAAATATCACACAATTCTCTCACACACAGGACAGGTAAAACACAGGTAGCTAACGCACTAGACTGAGTGAGAGGCATTAAAGGACTGTTGTATTTTTTTCGTAAACAGACAAACATTCAAGTAGTACAAAACTGCTGCAAGAAATAGCCAAACCTGCTCTAGACCTGCCTTACATTCATGTACTCATATAGGATGATGAATGCTCACTTACCAAACATGGTATATTATCAGTGGGTTCCACATCGTGCACTGGGAAGCATTTAACAGTATAAGCGAACAATGGTTTTACAGTCTCCCAGTCCTATGTTTCCTATTTTGCGTAAGGTAATGTCACTTATGTCGACATTTGTGTACTCCATTTGTTAATCTGTCAGAACTCTATTAAAATTTTATGTGGGGAGCTTAAAATGTTTTTAGTGGGATCTTTCTACCACATGATTAAAAGCAGAGGGGATGAGAAAGGGTTATAGGTATAGGTGGATTAGTTAGTGAATATGCGAGTTGTGACACTATTCTAATTTAGGGGACATGCCACATCAGCACCCTGACAAACCTGATGCTGCCACCTTGAGTCATGTTTTTACTGAGTCTTTAGTTTTTCCATGTAGTGAGAATTTGCAGTAACCTAGTAGGTCATTGCTATTTGGCACAGCCTCGCCTCAGTCTACATCACTATGATCTGCACACGCACAAAGGAGTCAATCTCCTCAAAAAAGTTTTGAAGGCGCCTATATCAGGCTGTGTGCAATCCCAGCCCCGGTGCTGCACCTCTTCAAAATGTTGACGGCCACCAGGTTGCCATGCCTCACCTAGCCTTGCACCTCAGGGTGTTTGGTTTCCTGGCAGGTGAGGTGAGGTGCCGGCCACCATCCCAGAAAGCTGTTTTGAAGAGTCTGTTGCTGAAGGTGTGGGGTAAGAGAGAATTTCTAGAATTTGCCTTCTGGGCCCAAGGGTGACACAACTGCTCAGAACCATTACAAGCCACGTTACTTTAGGGGGTTCAGACACGTGGGAAGATGTCAAGAGACTAGGGCCCTAGATTCACAAAGGTTTAGCGTTAGATTAGCATAACATCTGTAATGTTAACCTGACACTAAACCTATTTGGGGTTTAACAAACCTGTGCTAATTAGTATTATTGTTGCTTTGTAAGTGACGCAAAGCAGAGCCAAACGCTGCTTTGATTACTTTGCATCAAGGGGGAGTTACATGGGTGGTACATAAGCATTCCTATGCAACCACCTATGCTTTTTGACACTAAACCCTATTTACTAACCTTAGTTGACAGGTTTTAGCACCAAAAATGAATGCCACTATAAAGCAAGCATTAAAAGAAGTAATGTTTTCATTTCTCCTTTATTTTCCAACTTTGCATACGTTTTGCACTGTGCAGCACACATACAAAGTAGGGAAAGCTTTGACATGTGTCTAGGCATAGTATTTTGTAGAGGGAGATTAGCCTTCCTGTAAAAAACCTATGCTAGACTTCTATGGAGCTAAGGAGTGTGCCTGATGCAGGGCAGCTGAAATCAGCACCGGTGCTAGTGAGAGGGGAGGAGAGTGCCACATCTCTGTGAATATGGAGCTCTACTGCTCTCTCCCTATCATGCAATGCAGTGCAGCCAATTTGGGGGCTGCGCTGTGTTCCGTGACAATTTTCAGAATCTGGGCCTAGGCATGTTAAAGCTTGTAACAATAGGGACAAGTATGTGATGGCCTGTTGGTGCCTGTGAATAGAGTACAAGGCTAAAAGAGAATAAGTTGCTTGCCCAGCATGTCCCATTGAAAAGCCTTTAAGGCTGCGGTAAGTCAGTCGCAGCTCATTCTTGTGACAATGTGAAACATGGTATCACTGCACAGTCAATCACATATAAAGGTCGTACCTGTGGGCGGAATGTAGGTTAGGGACAGAGTCAGTCGACCTCATGGTAGTTGCTTAATTCCAGCAGGGCTATGGAGAGAGTATCATGCCCAGCTGGAGTCAGTAAAAAGTAGGCAGGGATAGTGTAAAGTCAACCGTTTGTCTGAGAGACCTCTGGGTCTGGAGCAGAGTTAGACGAACATCAAGAGAGTGTCTGTGAAAGGCATATAGGGCTGGGCAATCTGTCACATGTCCAGCTACTTCCCAGAAAGATATGTAGGGTTGGGGCAGAGCCAGTGTTCTGTCAGTCTGACACCAATGAATTGTACAGAGGTTTAAAGAAAAGTGGGTCACAGATCAGGCCGGGACCTCCAAAGGTACATTAAGATCAGAGTAGAGTGTGTCGAGTGAAGCTGCTTCCTTTGGAAGGGCGATAGAGATGGCAGAGTTGGTCACACGTTACATTGGTGCTTATGAGAGGCTGGGATTATGGGGGATGAGGGGGTCACATCATGTCAAGCTTGTGTCTGTGAAAGTCAAGTATGGCTGTGGAAGAGTCTGTCTCTTGTCAAGGCGGAGCCTACTGAATCTTAGTCTGCTGGAGTCAGTCACATCATGTCAGGTGAGGCAGGTGAGTGCAGGATCTGCCCTGGTCCAACCATCCTCTCACCTGCCGAGCCGTGCACCAGAGAGCTCAGACATCCAGGAGCACAGAGCTGCTGCTAGAATCACCAGCAGCTATTTTGAGGCATGCACTTTGCAGAGGTTTGAGAAATACCCGGAAGGAACATTGTTTCTACCGATTATTGCTTCAAAATTCCCCCGGAAGCAAACTACTGCCAGAAACGCCTTCGAGGATTTCTGGGAAGTGTGCAGTATTTTCAAACCCTCACAGATTGATAGTTTCAGATCCCAGAAAATTATGGGTTCATTCAACTTTGTCAAGGATAAAAAATGGTAATGCCTAGACTGTAGCTATGTTTTTTACCTTCATGTTTGAAACGACAGAAATAGTGTCCTTGGGGCTTTTGAGAAGCAAATAGGATTCTACATTCTGCACGTGACAATGTACAACATTAAAATATTCCACTAGATGTAATAACACAATCACCACCTCTTAACGTGGCATGTACTTTTACTTTCAAGGGAAAAAGTAATGATCAAATGCATGCACCTCTCCAGTATGTACGAATCTCTTGATTGTGTGTTTTTTGGTGACACCGGATGGCCCCTCACTCTTACAAAGCATTCAGCCCGAGGCATGAACTAGGGTAAAGCCTGACCGACCTCACATCTTGATTTCCCGAGATCTGTGGATAGGGAAAAGGGACCACATCAATGTATTGAGCAGACCCACAGGCGCCTGTGATCTGAAATTAAAGTAAGGAACATATCGCACAGGATTATCGAAATATTCTATTCTGTTACCAGGAGACAGATGAGCTGCAGATAACTCTTTGGCCCGGATTCACAAAGGTTTAGCGTTGGGTTAGTGTTACTTTGTTAACACACACCCAACGCTAAATCTGTTTGGGGATTAACAAACCAACGCCAAGTGCTGATTTGCAGTACCGTGTGTCAAGAGGGTGTTACATGGGTGTAACATAGGCATTCCCATGCAACAACCAATGCTTTTTGGTGCAAACCCTATCTACTGAATTTAGTAGACATGGTTTAGAGCCAGAAATTAAAGCCGCTGAAAAGCAGGTGTGAAAAGAAGAAATGTTTTCATTTCTCCTTGCTTTGCATGTTTGCTGCACTGTATAGCACACATACAACGTAGGAAAAGGGTTTACAAATGTCTAGCAATAAGATTTTTTACAGGAAGACAAAACCTATAGTAGACACAGGCACCCACCCTAGCACTATGGCACCAAGGAGTGTGCCTGGTGCATGGCAGCACAAATCAGTGCCGTCGCTAGGGAGAGGAGAGTGCCATATCACTGTTTATTTTATTTGCAAAGTTTTATATAGCGCTGGCTAGACCCGGAGGTATCAGAGTGCTTTACTTGAGGATCAGCAAGTTGCAGGTTACATAATTACTTCAATTACAAGTTCCAAGCATAGACATAGGAGAAAAACATGAGATTACACAATAATATGAGTTATTAGAGCGTAGCATATCCAAGACACATGTCTTATGGTGAATGAAAGGTAGAGGGAAGGAAACACAACGGGGAGACGAGGAAAACAAAGTCAAATGTCCGGCTGGGTAGGTGAACCAGGGCCAAACTCCTCTATAGCTGCATAGGACAGCTCCACCGGGCTTCGGCCAAGGTTGCTCCGGCTCCGCGGTAAGATCAGACAGTTATGGTATCCGCCAAAGGGGCATCGTCGTAGTTCCATCGAAAAACTGTAAATATGGTGCTCTCCTGCTCTTTCCCTGTCTAGCAACGCAGCGCAGCCTCTTTGGGTACTGTGCTGCCTGCCTGACACCTTTGTGAATCTGAGCCTTTATGTCATATGCTATTCCAGTCTATAATATACAATGCTATTTTCCTGCTTTTATCCCATGGATTACCGTAGAAGATCTATGTTGCTAACACTAACAGACAGGTCATTTAAGCTTTGTTTTTTCCACCTCGTGAATAGTAAAGATAGTGATACTTTAGGGGTCTTCTGCTCCTGAAGAAAGCCTACAGATGTACATTATAAAAGGCACTGAAACATGTTGACCGACTTAAGATAGTGAGGAAAATATCAGAATAAGCACCACTTAACCCCCTTTTTTATTTGTGGGATGGTTGTGGTTTCATTGGGAGAACCAAAAAATGCGGAGAGTAACACGGCTTGTGGGATTTGCCAGGAGAAGCCGATATTAGGAACGGACGTCCTTAACACACCACTTTCTAATACGAAATCACAAACCCATTTTGCGATTCAGTAATAGGTTATAGAATCATAAACTAGGGTTTGTACATAGGAGAAAGCTTTCTTTGGTCACAAATGGCCCAATTCACAAAATCAGGCCATTTGCGACAGAAAAAAAGCTACATGCATGTGGCCCACGGTGTGCAATCATTAAACTTACTTGGCCCAAATCCAACTGAAAACGGACTCGCAACTGCCATAATGCTTAATAAAGTGGTCTAGTTCAGAGCGGTATATTCATGAAATCCTGTGCTACTGAACGACATAGGCTTCCTTTGTAGCATTATTTCCTTTGACTGTATGAGGTTTCCCACATTCTGAGCGTAAGAAAGGTTTGTAAGCAACCTTAAGCTTGTAGTGCTGATGAAATCTATGTTAGGGGCATGAAATCAAGTTGCTGCAACAGTCAGATTGATGGAGTCTCTCCTGACCTCCAGACAGTGAGTAGTGGTCCGCAATTGAAGTCACTGGAGACTAGTGTGGCAGAAGCACTCACCATATACAGTGAAAGGTTTGATTTTGTGATGCTGATGCAACTGTTGGGGGACTCCAGTAACATTCTGAGTCTTGCTATCCCAATTCCAGTGACTGATATCGACATCACAGCACAAACTGCAAGCAGCAGGACTCTTCCTCCAGCTTTCTCAGCACAGCCCTTGGCTACCAATGTGGAAAGAGCTTTATCCACACCAAGCCCAATGGGGGCAAAATGGTTGGAAGCCCATGGAGCTAAATATCCCTGATTCATAGCAGTAAAGGGCATTGGGCTGACCAGTTAGCTGCTGAACGATGACTAGACCAAAGTCAACCAAAGTTCTCATCCTCATGTTGTTCCTAGAATGGCAGAGGTCAATGCATGAACATTGGCGTTCACAATTGAGTTCAGGGTTAGGTTTTTCGGTTTCTTCAGTGTTCTCTAATGGAATAAGGCCCTCATGGCTATCTTTGTGCAGCATGTTTCATTTTGGTGGATGAGATTGGAGAAACAGAATACTGAAAAACTGAGTAGGGGTTGCCACGATAGCCAATACAAACATACTTCCAGCCTTCCTTTACATCACATAAGAAATAATTTCAATGCATGCGTGTAAAATATCAATCATCATAATGCCAGTCTCATTATGTGACCCCAGCACGCCTCGTTGATGAGGACTCACCTTCTCAAAGACAGAGATACAGCATGACGTGCATGAGATAGATATGGCAAACTCTACAATGACGCCTGAGGCACATGCCATAAGAATGGTGCAAACAAAATAACAAGCAGGCTTCCCCCAAAAAGCACCATTTTGATGGTAGGCATTGTGGTTCTACTAGCAGGAAGATTAGTGATGATTCTTACACAAATCCGTGTACTGAGAATGGCCATTAAAAAAGCACAGTTTAGGATCTTTTGTAGGAGCACCCGGAGGTGGACGTTTATCTGAGGCTGGCGCAGGACGTATCGAATGATCTCACCACAGCGCATCAAGGAGAGCCCAAGGAGAAAACGCATGATCATGAGCAACTGAGGATGAGGGCTGAACATTCCAGAAGGGCCTGCCACGGCCAATTCAATTGCTGCAGCAGGTAAGAGGATGTCGTCTAGCCACAACTCCTCTCTCTCATTCAGCGACGGAGCGCCTCGAATTATCCATATCCCATATAACATGATGCGGACAAGGAGCAAACAAATCACAATTTCCAACAGACGACTAAAGACAAATCTTTCACCAAACCATACCAGGCCATTTTCAATTAACAAAGCAGTTGCGAGGATCTTTCCTATCACAAACAGGAGGTAGGTGTTGTTTATCTGAAACAGAGGCCAGCTTCCTCCAACCACCACACACCCGTATAAACAGATCCAGGTAACGAGCAGATACATGGCAATGGACAACATCAATCGCACTTCAGGATCTAAAAGACAATTTAAAAAGGAGAGCAGGTTACAAAATTAATTTTGTAATAGCTTTAAAAGTCATCAGCTGTCATCAGATTTCCAAATTATTAATTGATTTTCATTTACTTACATTTTTCCATAACCCTCACGTCACTGCTTTTGATTGCTTTTATGAGGAGGAAAGGCAGAATGAGTCGTAGAGCAAATATATTAAAGAGGCCATTTAATGAAAAGAAAAGAAAGCTTGTCCTCTTACCCTTGACACATGAACAATCATCAACAAAAGGGTTTTGTAATGTCCCTTTAATAATGCCGGGTTGTTCTGTGTGGACTATTGTGACATCATTCACTGAAAGGCTCCTTTACACTAGAGTGGAAAGTTATGGGTTAATGGTTAGTAAGCTGGGAGGAACAGGTAGGTGTTGGTGCCCTTCAGAACTTTATAAAGTTGCTTTTGCCGTAAAACTGACAGGAGGTGCAGAGAGGGTGGTTCGAAAGTTCTACGCCTGGCTGGGGCAGGGATCTTCTTCTACCTTACATGATTTGAGGACAGCAGATTTCAAGAGGGTGAAACTATTAGTATGCTCAGTGGAAAGGGTAGAAGCTCCCCAGAGAAGAGGTGTTCAACATACATCCAGAAGAGTAGCACCTTTTCTACAATTACTGGGAATCCCTATATCGTACATATATATTCAATGTAATGTAATTAAGGTATACATAATCAGCGATCAGTCGTAACATCTGGCTGGATCCTATCCTCTTAGATCTACTTTTGGACACAACTATAGTAATCACATAGACAGCAGGTTGCCTTGTAGAGATTCATCAGCTAGTCTTTCAGCAGAGTTTTTAAATCGGATGGCTGATTGATGACGATCCAGTGAAGGGATCAAAGAGACGATATGATAGTCCTAGACCATTTGATTTTCAGGAGATTTTGTATCGGTGTGGGTCCGATGACTAGGCTAGCTGGACATCCAAGAGAGGGGCAAAGAATTCACAGGCCTGTGGGGTCTTTGATCACTAGCAGCAGCAAAGGGATTCCTGCATTCATGTCTGAACATGCGTTAGACAAGGCAAAATTTGAGGAGCACCCCCAAGCCCTCTTGAACTTTAAGGAGTACCTGGTTTATGTTGGTATCATGCAACTCTTAGGAGTACAGATTTAGAATAATTGTGTACTTCATTCATATGGTGTCAAATGATTGATGGAGGTAATTGCCCTGATGAAGGAGTGCATGTAACTTTGAAATGCATTGGTTAAAAACTAAATTTGCATGTATCATTAGAAGTGCTGTCATAAAGATTTTGCTTAGTAAAGAGAAGTCTGTGAAAAAGAGCAGAGATGACATAAAATAAATAATTACTAAGAGAGAAAAGCCAAATCAGATGAGGAATTTTTTCAATGCACAAACGATAAAAGATGCCAGAATAAAAAAAAGGATGTCAAATACATTTGAGCCCTGTTCAATACCTAAGTAAGGCCTCCTTAACTTT